>NC_087439.1:40407500-40721442 GCF_036321535.1 Camelus dromedarius
CTACCAGACAAACATAAAAAGGTACCTGAATGAGTAACACTGTGATCTCTTTTCTCTAATCTCAAGAGATTTCAGTACACTTCTGTACTTAACAAAATGGTCAGAATCAATATGGATAAGCTTTTTATCAAATACCTTTACAATAAAAAAATTATACCCTTTCCACATCACAAATGTACTGTGAAATTCTCTTAAGTTGGAGTATTTTAAAATATAAACTTTTCCCCTACTAACAGGAATATTTTGTTCTATGTCATTTAAAATAAACATGATGTTGTGTTAGTGGGCTCCCAATGGCTTCTGGCAAATATGCTCCCCATTCCTAGCCTTGGGAAAAACACACTATCTGAAATCCACGAGATACAGGGTAGAGTGGCCCCAATCCCTCAGAACAAAACCATTGAGCAATTCTGGGTGTCACCATTGATCTTGTGAGCAAAACTGCTTGAAGCACTTAATGTGTATCTGATTCGTCACTACACGCAACCAAATAGTAATTTTTCACAAAGTAGACTTTTGTCTAACAACAGACATAAATGTAGATTCCAGAGAAAAAAACAACACATAAACCCAAAACCACCAAGGGAAAGGTATCAGCAGAAACTTAAGTTAATGATCTGCTCTACTAATTAATCAGCATATATAGCCTCACTTATCCTATTGGCATCTTAAGTTTTTGCAATTGGTGCCCATGAGCTGGAAGCCCTGAAGTTAGTTAAGAGTGTCTCTCATATTTCTACCAGCTGTTTTATTTATGTGCTTTTGTGGCATCCTTTTCTATTGGTCAGGGACTTTTTCTGTGTAATGGTGATGCAACTTCCATTCCCAAATCTATTGACCTAACAGGGAGCCTTTACTATATGCCAGTTCTCTTGTCAGGAATGCAATTTGCAGGAGTAAAGATGGGCCAGTATGTGGGCTGCCCCTTCATCCATTCTCCTTGATAGTGCAGTTGCCTTAAAGTTAAACTTCCCTGGTTTGATACCAAAGCTCACAACAGCAGGAGTTTAAAAGGACATAGAGAGTTGTTTGGTTTTTAAGGAGTCTCATAGTGTCAGAAGCATACACAATTAGAAGGGAATAAAGGAAGTAAGTGATCTGGTTCAACAGATTGCCTGCAATCACTGAATACCTAACCCATCACAAACTGATCACATTCTGTTATACTGTGAAGAGAAATCTTAGAGGTAGAGATCATACACCTCCTCTAGTGATATTTTTCAGTCTTTTAGTTGAGTTTTCCCACACACAGAACAGATTTCCTCTTGTTTCATTTACTGCAAAGTTAAGGAAATGTGGTATAGCAAAGAAACACCAAAACAGAAGACACAAGTTCTGCATCCTGATTCCTCTCCCTTTTATGAGATTGTAAGTATGTAATTATGCCTCTCTCTGCCAGTTTACCATTTATCTGTAGAATTCTTGCCTGGCCTCTCTAGAGATAATTAGAGAGGAACAGAAATATATATAATTTAAACAATTAATTTAAAGAAAATGAAATAGACTAGTGTCTTCACACTAATAATAATAGCTCACTCTCATTGAGCAATGATTACATGGTAAGTACTTTCATGCAAAGTATCTCATTTAATTCTCACAGTAGCCCTGTGAGATAGGTACTATCATTTTCCTTTTACAGATGAGAATCTGAGACTTTAAAAGGTTAAATAGGTATTTGAAGGGTACACAGCAAGCGTTGGTGTTGGAATTCAAACCCCATTAGGTCGACTTCACAGCCTATAATCTTAAAGCCTCTGATATTTTACAAATTATGAAGATTAGCAAGAGACAGTGTGAGACTGTGGGGGGAACATGGTTTTTGAAATCTGACAAACATGCCCTCAAATTTGCTTCTGTGGCCACTGCCTATGAGATAAAAATCAGTCATTTAAACTTTCACATCTTTAAAATGGGGTTAATGCTACCTCTTTCCTAGATAGCTATTAAAAATTATACGTGTATTATAGGAAATAGTATCTGTAGGCACTCAGCACAAATCTTTAGTTGTTCTATAATTAGCTTCAATTATTAAGAATAAATGATCTCAGCCTTGAGACCGACCTCAATGGGAAATATACTCTTCAGATTTTCTTCAGATGAGAGCTCTGATATCTGGCCCTACATGAGGTATTGAGATTAAGACACATATCTGCCATCAAAAGCTTACTGTCTAGTAATACCATTAGGGTATGTCTTCAGGTTGACCCTGAGTTAAGAATAACATCTCTTCATTGCATTGGATAGTAACTGGGTCACAGTGGGTGGTCAGTAGTTGAATATCTGCTGAATGAAGGAATAGATGTTTAGGGGGTTCTTTCAATCTGTTAAAACTTAGATTCAACTTTAATGTTTTTTGTGGCACAATTGAACAAATTTCAATGGTTTTAGCACTACTTTCTTTTTCCATATTAAAAGATAAGAAAAGTTGGTAATTCCATAGACCACTTATCCTATGACCCACTACCCATTGGGACTTTTTATCTGTACTTACATTAGTAGCATTAAAAGTGAATATAGTCTAAATTCCATCTACTTTACTTATTAGAATCTTTATGGAATGGAAATATAATCTCATTCTGAAAATGGGTACAAGCAATATTAATAATAAAAATGTGTAAAATGTATAGAACTTGAAATTGGGCAGTAAGAATGCACTCTAGATCAATGGAAATAGACAGTATCCAAAAGTAATCAGGATAGGCTCCCTGGTGCTTTCTTCCTGAATACCAAGCCTAGGTATTAGCTCTAACGTGGACTAAGCGTGAGCTCTGGTTGGTGGCGTTATTGGTGATTTAAGTGTTTCTTCTTTGTCCTTTTTCATTATCTTCCAAAGTGTCCACAGTAAAATACATTCACTTTGTAATTATAAAAATAATAAAATAATATTTTAAAAAGTAAATAGTCTCAAGGAGCAAACTCTGATTTTAAAAAATTTGGCTAGGATTTAATATCTGCATTAAAATATACAACCCCACTACATTAAAATTCAAAAGGAAAAATAGCATTGCAAATTAAAAAAAAATTAAAAGTTATGTCAAATAATGAAGGTTGAGAAGTAGAATCAGATAGGTAATGCCTGAATAAATTTATGTTTATCTTTGATTACTTGTTCCCGCTTACTGATGTAAAGTTCAGAATTATCTCTAGAATATTACATGTGATAACTTTAATTTTTTAACAAAATGATATCTGTAATAAATTACTGTTTTTTCATCTTTCATACTCCCTTTCAAATTTTTATTGCCATTTCCTTTAGGTAAAAATGCATTTATGTATTTATCATTATTTTTCACTGATTTTTAAAAATTTCTTGAACTTTTTTCCAGTTTTTTTGAGATATAATTGACATATAACATTGTATTAGTTTAAGGTGTGCAATATAATAGTTTGGTATGTGTATATATTGTGAAATGATTGTCACAAAAAGTTTAGTTAACATCCATCATCTATCAAAAATTTTTCTTTTGATAAAGACTTTTAATGTCTACATTCTTAGCAACTTTCAAATATATGATACAGTATTATTTATTTTTCTATTGTTTTGTTGCTATTTTAAATTCAGAGGGGTAAATATTTAACTTAATTTCCTATTAACTAAGTTTTAAAATTTATTTTTGGATATAATATATATTTTCATAGCCTCCAAATCACAATAATGAAAGTGTATAGATTGAAATGTAGGTTTTTCGAATTTTTACCTTCCTTTGATTATTACTAGTAAGTTTCTACTTTCCTAAACCTGCCAACTTACCATCTTTGATTTCTCCATATTTTTATAGCCTCACCTGAAAATGCTTTAAATTGCTTTCTGTCTCTTTAGTTTTAACTTTAAATCTTTCCCATAGGTTAGGGATCACTTTTTGGAAATCATTCCAGAGGTGATTGTCATCAATCTTTCAGTCAATTCAGAAGTTTCTCCAAGGTGATCTTGCCTTTACAACCCAAAATGATATCCTTTTTTTTTCATCTACATAGGATTTCAGGTTTTTCACAGATGCCCCCACACTATTTAGCCATTTCCTATTTATTCACTCATTTATTCATTAATTTCAATAAATATTTATTATGTAACATCCCCTAAGTATCTCCCAAGAAATGTGCTCTCAATCACAGTTTATGATCTCACAGGGAAGGATATTCCGTTATAAAAGTGGCAAGGGCAATGATGGCTTAAACTACAGATGCTTCTTACATAGAAGGGCCACCTAACTATCTCAGAGAAAGAGGGAATTCTCTGCAAAAATAGGTGATGTATTAGCTAAAGAGGAGGTGATGTGTAAGCTAAAGTGTGTGGAGAACAGCACACCAGTGAGAAGGAACAGCATGTGTAGAAGTCCATAGATGACAGAAACATGACATGTTTAGGGAACCACAATACGATTTAATGATTGTGAATACTGGGGCTGGTGAGATTGTCAGGAGCAAGATAATGTGGGCCTTGTAAATTACATTAAGAAATTTGGACAACATACTGAGAATAATGGGCCAGCAGCACTGATCTTAGAGTAGGTGAGAGTTACATGCTGGAAAAGACCTTCTTGTTCTGTGCACAGTGTGGATTGAAGAGAAGAAGGAGAAAGGACGAGTAGTTCAAAGGCAGTTGCGGAAGTTCAGCTGTGATGAAGGGAGGCTGAGCTAGGATGGTGGAAAGGAAGATAGAAATAAATGGACACACATGGAGATATTTAGGAGGTAGACATAGCAGGGAGTGATACTGTGGTAGGTCAGGGAGAGTATAATTTAGGAAACACATGCCTTCCAGGCTTGGGCAAATGCATGTAGCATGGTAGCATGCTGTTCTTTGTTAACAAGGAACCCAGGAGGAAAAGGAGCTTGGTGGGATGGAGCGGATGAGGTCAGTGTTAGAATCATCTAGTTGGAGGTGTCTGTGAGACCTCCAAGTAGATGTGTGAGCCTAGAGCTCAAAAGGGGTTGTCTGGGTCGAAGTCTCACATGTGCAGTCGTCAGAATATCAGTAGTAACTGAGGTGGGCATGGAGGAGTGGGCTGGGGAGACTGCACAGATGGTGCCCATGGATAATGTTTTTCAGACTCGCAGCAAAAGATCTAAGGGAAGAATTTTTGTTAATTCCCATGCATTGCCTCCCTGTTTCAAGGATTAGTTTTGAAAGTCATAAGACAAAAGATGCTATAGGATTATATTGTATTTGGCCCACTTGTGCCCGAATGGAAATTTTCCCAGAGGATTTAGTGAGGGCATTGCAGTAAGTCTTGGTACTCATGTTATAGTGTTGTGTGTGCTCTGTTTTGTATAATTTATTTTATGGTTTATCTATATCCTAATTACAGAAAATATTTTTAAAGGCTATACAAAACAGAGCAATAGAAAATGAAAGTGGACAAAACCACCAAGAATAAATCAAGACTCACACTTAGGGAGAACAGCCAAAGTGAGGATTTTCTGATGGCAGAAATGTGAAAGTCATATATATTTAGTTTGGATTTAATTATGACTATGTCTGAACATTTGGATATTTATTTATTTTGACTTAAAAATATTTTTATTACTTATCTTTTCTTATTATCAAAACTAAGTTCTTATTGCAAAGTAACATGTCCGTTTTGAAAAATTTAGAAAACAAGCTAAAACAAGAAAATGAAATCTAACTATAAATCATAAGGAGATCCTGTAGTATAAACTGCAGGAGGTCAGGAATTTTTGTCAGCTTTTTCATTGCTTAATCCCGGAGACCTAGAGCTGTATCTGACACATAGTAGACATTTAATAAACACATGTTAATATTTGGGAGTCCTTAAGATTAGTGGCAAATAAGATATAGATGGCTTTTTTTTTTTTTTAAAGAAATCAGGGGCTTATTGGCTCTACATAGCCTTTTCTGATTTTTCATTTTTTTCCTTATTATACAATCCATTCCATTTTTTTGTCCACTCAACAAATATTGAACACCTACAATATGCCAGTAACTGTTCTAGGTACTGTGCATACAGTAGTAAAATAAAAGCAGATCAAGTCTCAGATCTATGGCACTTATATTCTTGAGGGAGAAGACACAAATAATAAATACATAGGGAAATGCATTACATGTCAAATAGTAATAAGTGCTTGTAAGAGAATGATGGTGGGGGGAGGGCACTATTTCTAGATCGGTGAGTCAGAGGGCGACTCTCTGAAAAGGGGCCACTGGAGCAGAGGCCCAAATAAAATGTAAGGCTGAACCTTGTGGATAGCATGGAGAGGACATTTCAGGCAGAGGGAATGAGTGCATGGTGTGTTTGAACATCAGCAGGTGGCCAGGGCACCTGGAGGCCAGGGTTGGGTAATAACAATTGCACTTTTAGATGCAAATGTCAGAATGTATAGGATCTGAAAGGTGCTGATAAACACTTTGAATTTTATTCTGTAGGGGATGGAAAGCAGTTGGAGGGTTTGAACAAAGCAGTGACATGATTTGAATTATGTTGCAAAAGCATCACTGTGGCTACTATCTTGAGAACAGATTCTAGAAAGTCAAGAGTAGAAGAGGAAGCAGTTAGTATCTAGTATTGTGAAGGAAAAGCTGGGCTGGTCTGACAAGATAACTCACAGGTCTAGGAATGTGAGGGAGAGGCTGGGCTGGGCTAACAAGTCTAAGTATTGGAATACTGATCTGAATTCTGCTGGACTAACTTGTAAATCTAAGTTAATTAGTGTTGGTTTGCTGTTTATGTGTTTTGCTAGCCAGCTGGATTTTCAAAGATACATATCTGGCTTTGGAATGTTGGTTTGCTGCCTCCCCGCCTCCACTTTTGTGATGATGCTGCTGCTAAAGTTGTTCCATGCCTATTGGCCGAATACCCCAAGCTTGTACTTTACCCTGTAAAACCTCATGTGCACATCTTGAAGGTGCTCAGAGCTTCGGAGCAGAAGCCCCTCTGAGCCCGCCGGCATAATACATCTGAGTACTCCAACCCTCCGAGTGGTGCTTGTTTCTTGACTGGCCTGTCATTTCCATAACAGTATATAATCCAGGAAAGAGATTGTGATGACTTGTATTAAGATAGTAATGATCAGAGAAATGCATATCAAAATTACAATGAGATATCTCCTCACCTATGTCAGAATGGCTATCATCAAAAAGATCACAAATAACAAATGTTGGCGAGGATGTGGTGAAAAGGGAATCCTTGTACACTGTTGGAGGGAATGTAAATTGATGTAGCCACTGTGGAACACAATATATGTAAAGAAAACAAAAACACTAATTTGAAAAGATAGCTGTGTCCCAGGTCTTGGTTGAGCCCCTGGGACGTGCCTTACCAGGTGTGGGTCCTTGGCTTCACACAGGAAAGAATTCAAGTGTGAGTCACCGTTGAGTAAAGGTAGATTTATTTAGAGAGATACATACTGCATACAGTGTAAGGTAAGAGAAAGGAAAGGAAAGAAGTGTTGTGAAGGAAAAACCAGGCTGGTCTGATAAGATAACTCATAAGTCTAGGAATGTGAAGGAGAGGCTGGGCTGGGCTAACAAGTCTAAGTATTGGAATACTGATCTGAGTTCTGCTAGACTAACTTGTAAATCTAGGTTAATTAGTGTTGGTTTGCTGTTTATGTGTTTTTGCTAGCCAGCTGGATTTTCAAAGATACATATCTGGCTTTGGAATGTTGGTTTGCTGCCTCCCCGCCTCCACTTTTGTGATGATAATGCTGCTAAAGCTGTTCCATGCCTATTGGAACTTGTACTTTACCCTATAAAACCTCATGTGCACATCTTGGAGGTGCTCAGAGCTTCGGAGCAGAAGCCCCTCTGAGCCCGCCGGCGTAATACATCTGAGTACTCCAACCCTCCGAGTGGTGCTTGTTTCTTGACTGGCCTGTCGTTTCCGTAACAGTGTGGGAATTGGGTGCTCAGGTTAAAGTAAAAGTAGGTACACACTCCATAGACAGAGTGTGAGCCATCTCCAAACAGGGGGAGAGAGAGAGGCGGCGGCCATGAGGCACCGTGTTGCCAGTTTTTATGGGCTCAGTGGCTTCACATGCTAGTAAGTGGAAGTGCCAGTCTAACTTGTCTGGGGAAAGGAAGCTGGCCATTTCCCACTCTTTGACCTTTTGTGGCTAGCCTTGGGACTGCCATAGTGCCTGGGGGCATGCTATTCACCATGCTAATGTATTACAGTGAGCATATAATGAAGATCTGCTAGAAGTCAAATCACCCACCATCTTGAGCCTCAGGGCCTGCTGCTGTGGGTTGAATCTTTCACCATTTTGATGTTAATTGCTGTAGCATTCCTTGAATGTCTGTGCCCTGCCCTC
Source organism: Camelus dromedarius (assembly GCF_036321535.1). NCBI lineage: Eukaryota > Metazoa > Chordata > Mammalia > Artiodactyla > Camelidae > Camelus > Camelus dromedarius. Next base: position 40,415,772 of record NC_087439.1, read on the forward strand.
TTCCTGTCTCGTTACCATTTATTGAGATAGGAGTCACCATCAGGAAAGGAACAGGTAAGAGGGTAGAGCAAAGCCTAGAGTCTGGTTTTGGATATGTTAAGTTTGAGATGTCTGTGAAACATACAGTCAATTTCCTAAGTGGGTCACTGGACAGTCATACATGGAATGCCAGATAGAGGTGTAACCAGGAATTATACTTTTGGAGACAATAATCACATAGATGGTATTTGTATAGAATAACTAAGGATTAAGAGAGGAGAGAAGAGGTCCTTGAAATGAGCACCAGGTCACTGAAATACGTACAAATCAGGAAGATAAAAGATACCTTTCAACGGTGTTTGAGAAGGATGGAACTGTGGGGAAGGATAAGCACCAAGACAGAGTGACACAGAGAAAGCAACGTGAAAAGGACATTTATGCATAGAAAATGACCAACTCTGAAACTAGTGGTGATAGATAAGTAAGAGAAAGACTGGTAATTCTTTTGAGGAGTTTGGTTTTTAAAAAGAGTAGAGAAGTGGAGTCTTACAATAGCCTCCTAACTGGTCCCCGCCCCCGTTCTCACTCTTGATACTCAGGTCATTTAAGGTAGTGCTGGCTTTGCTGTTAGACTAATCTCAAATCTCAGTGGCTCAACACCACAGTAATCTGTCCATTGCTCACATGGAGTCTATATTAGTGAATCCTGACTGGTGGGCAAATCTCCTAGGAGGGATTTAAGGGTTCTTGTAGAATTATTATTTTTAAAATAAAACCACCATCACTTTGTTGTTTGTTTACATTTGGGAAGGTAGATATCATGGAGGGTGACACATAGCAGGTTTTGGGGGGACAAAGCTTTTATTGACTACAGATTGGTAACTTACTATGACACTTCTGTGTAAGTGAGGCTGACACATGTAGGCTAACTGTGTGCCCAGGAGGAAGACAAAACAGGTTTGGTGACCTGCAGTTTGTGTCACACCCGAAGGTACTGGTCCCACCATCAAGCCTATGTCTACGTTGTTTGCTGATGAAAAAGATCTAGGTGAAAGGGGAAAAACTGAGGACATCAGAGTAACAACAGCCAGAAAAAAATCCTTGAGACATCCTTGGGATTCAAGCCAGAAGCAGAGAGATTGTTTCTAGTTAGGAGCGTGGATAATTTACTTTTTGTGTTAGCACGTACTGCAGAGTATAAGGTTGGTGGGTTAGGAGGTAAGAGTATGGAAAGTTAATGAGAAGAACTCAGTGATTTGCTTAAAAATACATTAAACAAGTTATTAAATATTTCTGTCTTTTATCAAAATTTTTCTGGAGCAGGGTGAATGACGGGAGATTGGTTAAGGTTTTATATTTTAAAATTGTGTGTGCCAAAAAGTCAAGAGAACATACGCAAAATACATGAAGCTAAACACTTCATGTGACGTCAAGAAACTGGAAACAAAATTTGGCACACTGAAGCCACAGTGAAACAATCCATGTGAAGAAAATGAAAAGTGATTGTTTCTCCTTTTGGCTGTGATAGTATCATTTAGCAAATGACTGCTTAAACCCCACGCTAAATAAAGTCCTTATGGCATAAAAGAATACATGCTTCTCTTTCCAGATTCTTTTCAACTGCTATCCGAAAACTGTTCTAATTTTTAAAGTGAGTATGAAAAGAATCATCCTAAAAATAAGCCTTTAATATCCAAGGTAAAGATTGTTCATGGAGATTTACAGATACCAGATAAGAACTTGCCAGTCTCCTCCACCTCTCCATCTCCATCTCATAATCCAAAGACTTAGGATGCTTTTGAGAAAGGCTTAGCTGGGAGGAGTAGTAGGGAACGATTTTAACAGCATTTCCAGGATTTTTCAGTGACTCATAGTTCTAGGCATTCATGTGAATTCCCAACGTGCATTTTAAACTTTACAATCATTTAAAAAGAGAATGCCTTCCAACTTTTCATGCTAATGAGATCAAAACGTCTTCACAGAAAGCTTTAAAATAGTGTGAGTCTTTGCATTCCTTCTCCTCCACCCTCATATATTGATATAATTCCTTGTAGTGTTGGTGGAACTGCTTTGTGAATTTCAGAGGGGAAATATAGTGACTGATAGACTTTGGAGGCAGAGTATCAACCACACTGAACAGTAAACTGGAAATTTTGCCCCATCTTTAGGAAGTACCACAGCTTTTTCACAGTTGTCTTCAACCGATTTTCTCCCTTAGTATGTGTATTGGTCAGCTTTGTGTGCTAATAAGTATCTCCTTAATTTCAGTGGCTAAATATCCATCATTTATTCTCATTCACATTACACGTATGTTACATATCTCCTCAGTCTGGGACACAAACTAATGGAATTGGTCTTAAGTGGAAACACAAAATTCCTCTTAAATATTCCACTCAAATATGACATTTGGCAGATCTGTTCATATTATGTTGCTCAAAATATGTCATAGAGCTAAGCCCAAAATCACAAAGGCAGGGATTAACACTTTTCCCACAGGATACATGGAAAGTTTTATAGAGAAGGAAGGAGTGAATAATAGAAAATTATAATCCAACACACCACAGTATCACAAAAGGTGTGAATTTTAATTACCAAACCCAAGTGTGCAAGAAATATAACTTTTAATAAATATATAACTTTTCTAATAAAATTTAATCTTGATCTTACCACTTCCAGCCACTGAACTGATAGGACTTAATCAGTTTTTCTGGTTCTTCGTCTTCTTACCAGACTGTAGATTATGGGATAGTCGGTCCCTAATCTTACTCTATGTCAAGGTGTTAGTTAATGTAAATTGGAGTTCATCAATTCCACCTACATTCTACTGGTTAAAATTCAGTCATTTGGCTGACCAAGGAATCCAGTATCTCTATAATGCTTAGGAGAAAAAGGAAAACACAACAGTAAATAACTGGCCACTCTTTGTCATGGTGTGCAGATGATTTAAGAGCCAAACACTGAGCTAGGAATATGAAGTCATTAGCTTTAGTTCCACTTCTCCACTTACTATCTCTATAACTCCTAACTTGCTTACTTAACCTGTAGGCCTCAGTTGTTGGTTTGTAAAATAGTGGCAATAATATCTATATACTTATGTAGACTCATAGACTGTTGGAACCCAAAAGGGCATTAGAAGTCGTTGACTTCAGGCATTCTTCTCCAAGTCTACACTTAAGACCACCTGTGTCAAATTACTTAGGAGACACCAGGACTTACTGACTGAAAATCTCTGATGGGTAGAAGAGCCTTGGATTCTGTATTTTATAATTATTCCAGGTGGTTCTTCTCTATACAAAAGTTCGAGATCCACTGACCTTGTTTAAACTTTTAATTTTGTAATTACAGAAATAAAAGCTCAGAGTGTTGCAGGGTGACTCATTGGATAGTGTTAGTGTAGACTAAGGCTGAAATCCCTGTCTCCTGAGTCACTACCCGATTTTTTTTTTCCTAAACCACTCTGTCCAGTGAGGATATTTTGGAGTATCAGATAACATAATGTATGTAAACACACTTCCTTTAAGTAAAACTCATCATATTAAAAAATATTATTTACTTTTGTAGCCCCTGGTTAGCAAATACCCTCTTTAGTCTTTACCTAGCTTTGAAAATACTATTCAAAATTTATGAAAACTTAGAAGCAAAATGTGGCAACATTATTTGAGATCTTGAACTTTAAAATGTCCTCATTATTTTAAACAATTCTCTCATTCCTAAAAAGTGCTCTAGACCAAGGCAGCCATGTGTGAATGTGTTTTGTTTGTTTACTTGTTTTGTTTTTTATGTCTGGCATTATACCTCCAGGCCTCTGTATCCAAACTTTGAAGGTGGGGCTTGCTTAGAATTCCTGCACTTCCAGCCTGTAAAACCCAAACCCTACTTTGTGTCTGTAAAAAAAATTAGTAAACAGAAACCTCAATTAAATAGTTAGGAGACCAGAAGGTAGAGCTCTCACACCCTGTGATACTGGCAGAACCCAATAGGAAAAAGAAACTCTTCTTTTCTGGCAGTGAAAAGCCATGGATACTTTGTTTACTATAAGCCCTCCCAACATCCTTTTCCCCTCTATAAAATTGTTTTCTTTCCTTTGGCATACAGAGACTTGCATGTGGTTCACACTGTTGCAGACCTTGAATTGCAATTCTCTGTTGATCCCGAGTACACCCATCTTTGCTGGAAAATATCTGGCAGTCTGTTTGTTTCAGATCAACATGTCTATTGTTGGTCTTGGGTAGAAGACCTCTTCATATCAGTGCAACACCTTGGACTTAAGATAGCTTACTACCCCACCCCCAGGAGCAGAGTTTTTGTGTTTTGGGTTTTTTTTTGCTTTTCCCCTCCCTAGAAGCAGTGGAGTTTTCCCATGTCCTGGTTGGTAAGAGGGTTTTCTATTCTTCTATGATACATGAGTTTTCCTTCTATCTCTTCTCCAGAAGCAGTGCATTTTTGCCCGCGCCCTGGGAAATTCAAGTGAGAGGGCTTGCTTCTCCCCACCCCAATGGTGGAAGGCTTTTTGCTTCTTACTGGAGATGAGGCTGGTGAAGTAAGAAGGGCTTTGCCTGTCCCCCAACAGCTGCTGGTCACCTCCTAAATACCTCACTAGATCTTTTGTGCTCACTCCCGCTTTCTGGTGAACATTTGATGGAGGCCCATAGACAAGAGTTTGTGACAGAGTATGAATTTTCCTTGTTTCTGTGATTCCTAGCTATTTCAAGCTATAGTCTAGCCTACAGATGGCCTATCTCATAAAGTCATGTGAAGATGAAATGAGTTAGGCCATGTGACACCTTTACAAGAGAACTTAGCATATATTAAGACCTCAATAAATATGAATTAGTGTTAAATACAATGCTAATAAGTTTTCCTTAAGATGTTGATGTTTTCTATTTTCCCATATCTTGCTTTGTTGTTATTTTCTTTCTGCTTTCTGATCCACTTTAATGACACACCTCTTCAGTTTCTAGACCTTTTTAGTCTAAGTCATTACGAAAAAGAAATTCTGTAAATGATCAGCTATTTAGTTATTGGCAATTATATTTATTCTTCAGTAGTATGTTTAAATCCTTGCTAAGATGGTTCCAAGAAAATGAGTGGTGAAAATTGTGTATTTTGAAGAAGTGGAATGAGGTATACTTCCTATAGCATGTATATAGTATTTGTTTCATTTCAATGGAAAATACCTTATTTAAAGAATATACTATAAATCTCTTTTAAATAATAAAGTATATTTAAACCCAAGAAAAGTAAAAAAAAAAAAAAAAAGCTTTTTTACTAAACAGTGCAATCTGTTAAACGGCATAGTATTAAAATTAGACGCTACTATAGTTGCCAGCTATATAGATCTCAACAATCAAGCTAAAAAAGAAAAGAAGCATTTGTGTCAGGTAAATAATAAATGAATAATAAGTGAGTGTTTAAGAACAGGCATAGTGAAACACTTCCTGATATACAAAGTATAGTTGCAAACATTTTTTCTATTTCCTAAATTGACCCCCTAGTCAAAAATTGTTGCTCATCACTATTCTTGAGGCTCTGAAATTTTCGATGTTATTAACACAGCAGAGTTCAGGACAATATAACTGGGTGGACTCTGGAATGAATGAAATCAACAGTTAATATCAGACTACTCAGTGACAAAGTCATTTGTTCATTTATTCACGTATCAAAACAAATCCTATGTGAAAGTTAAGGGCATTGTGCTAAAGGGATAAAAGAAGGATGAGATGAACTCCAAGGTATGATTGTTTTCTGCAAACACTATTCTCCACCAAATAAATGATGTATCAGTGGAAAACACTGAAAGTGCTTCAGAAATTTCAATGATTCAGAAATACACAAGAGTTTCTATTCAGAGATGTGAGCACACTGGATTAATTTGATTACTACAGCTGAATATTTTATTTCTTTCAGTTAGATATTAAGCAAATCTACTTTTATAACTGCCCACTAACCATGAATTAGACAATAAAACTGAAAAATAGACTTCATATAAATGGACAACTGAATAAAGGAGCTAGACTTGGAGAGAGACAAGTCTTCATGATTCCCAGTTAAGAGGCAACATCATGAAAAACTGAGAGGGACCCTTGAAAAATAAAGTGTTTTCAATAGTATCCCTATGTGGCTTTGTGAAAAAAACTTTGGCTCTGAGTTACTGATCACAGACAATTGAGATTATTTTGTAGGATCTGGAACTGCTACATAAGATGACAGCACATGAAATTTCCTTATAAAATATTTCCAGTGAAGGTTTTCAGTGAGCTTCATATGGGATAAAAACATTTTAAAAGGGCAATTTAGTAAAACAGGAAATAACCCAAGTTAGGGTAGCTTTAATAGCCAGTGAGAATAACCTGCATTCAAAAGCCAGAGGAATTTAGGCTCAGAGAATGCTGCTTCTCACACATTTAAAATGCACAAAACAGTGAAGGAAGCAGAGGAAATTTAAGAGCTAAGGTTTGAAACAACGAAGGTTGTGTTTTATCACAACGAAGGCATAGAATATGAACTGGACTTTTTCAGTCATTGAAACACTAGACAAGGAGAGGCCTGGTATCTTTAAATCTGTGAAAGTAGATTGTTTTAAGAAATGCTGTGTTTCAAGACTAATCAGACATATTTAACTAGCAGAAATATTTTTACTTCTATTAATGTATTTATAGATATTCAAATTCAAGTTGCGTTCTTTTTTTGCTTGGATATTTGCTCTTAATTAAAATACTTTGTATCCTTTAATCTCCTCGATTTTTGCTATATGTGAAAGTCTAAATCATGCAGAATTAGTGAGAATATAAACTCTTTTATAATGGCTTTATTTTCATATTATTAAAATCTTATTAAATGTAGAAATGTTAAAATATTAAGTGTCTGTAAAATGTGATAGTACTATGAATTTTGGAGGGTTTAATTTTTGAAATGGATATTAATTGCTCTAAAGATTAAAGTGCTATTCTTTGATGTTTCTGGGAATGTATTCATCCCTTGAGATATGCCATTACACACCTCTCTTTCCCAGAAATTTTGCATTTAGAGACATGAGAGTTTAATTTACATAGTTGACTATTTTTTAAAATATTTTTTACTCTTAAATTGAAAACATGTTCTGCTACTCCCATAAAATTTCAGTGGTTTCACAAAATGTTAAAAATGCTTATTTAGAGAACAAAATTAATTCAAAATGTTTCTGCAAGGTACTTATGATGTGCTCAACAATGACAGGAAAAACTCCAAAAATAAATTAAGTGAAATGTACCTACTGTCCAAGAATTGACAATATCAATAATCCAAAAACATTCATGAAATAATTACTGAAATGAGGGACGTTTAAAAATGGGAGTACAATGAAGAGAAGAATTATTGTTTGGCAAACTGTGAGTTGAAACATGAAGGAAGGGGAGAATTTAGACTGGAGAAGGTATCTGAAAACAGAAGATTCAGCAAAAGTTTTATGAAGAGAGTTTATTTCTGGGATAGTGAGAAGTGGGTCACCTTGTTGGAACGGTAATTTAGAGTCAAATTCTGGAGGGCCATAATGGAAACCAATAGAGGAAAGAAGCAGAAGTTGATTAAAGGGGGAAAAAAATGCCATGTAGAGGTCAAGGAAAATCTGGACTGAGATGGGGCCGCTGAATCAGGTGAACCCCAGAGTGAAGTTTCAAGACAGTATTAAGAATCGAAGTCACACTATAGAAGTCTAAGAAGAAAAACAGTTATGATAAATGGTGGCAGCAGGAATAGCCCACTCATCTGAGGAAAAGGAAAATTAGGGTCAAGGAAAGTTGTAGAGTTAAGTGTCTGTGTGTGTTCAGGATGGATAACACATTCTATAAAATGTGATCAGAAGAAAATCAAACACCTGGCATGAATATATGGAATATACTGTTTCTCAAATGTAATGAATGAGTAGAACTATATGATTAAGAGCATTATATTATATTTAATTTAATTATATTTAATTTCAGTATACTGTGAATCCCTTTGACGTCCCAGCTGCCTCATGTTTGAGGGATGTATTTTTGATAGATGGTAAAATTTAGGTTTCTGTTTTCCTGCAGTAGGTAATAGCCACGAATGACAACGTGCCACTTACCTTAGCCGCACTGGGACAAGTTGGTGCAATTACTACCCTGTTAACCAAATAGGTCTATGTTAGCATCTTTCTGCTCAGGTTCTGTGAGACTAAGGTGTGTGAAAACTCACTATTCCTGTTCCTAGAATGTAGAGTACCTATTTTGTAACAGATATTTATTATTTTCTTTCTGTTTAGAATTTTTTCCATAGAGACGGTTAGTCAATAACCATTAATATCCTGCAAACGCCCCCCTCCCACCCTTCACCCAACATATAAGTTATCATCTGTTTCTGATTTGCCAATCTGATTCTCCACACATCCAGTCATAGCGATGGGTGATCCGCTCAGGATAGACAAGCATGTGACCAAGTCAGGGCGATCAGAGTATCCCCAGGGCTTTCATTAGAGACAGCTACAGGAAAAAGGTATACTTTTATTTTCTCTGAGATTGCTAGACTAACAGGACAAATAAACTTAGAGCTGCCAATTATTTTTGCAATCATATCACAGAAATATTCCTGAGATTGAAGCCAGCTCAGAAAAAGCAGAGCTGAGAGATAAAGACAGAACACTTGTGAACACTTTTGGTTTAGGTTCCTGGATCCAGCTGTGGTTGTACTTCTCAGTTACTTGAGCCCATATGTCCCTTTTCTTTACCTCAGTCAACTGTCATTTGCTGTAGAAAGGGTCTGCTTAATGCAACTAATGAGAACAACTGGTCATAAGGTAAGGAAAAAATAGTGTGGGCAAGGAAAGTTATAATTGTTTCTTTCTCTGAATACCTAGAATATTTTAATCTTCATTTCTACAAGAAATGCATACATCACTCCCTACCATGTGTTCTGGCTACTTATGTACCTGTTTTCTCTTCTTGTAGTAGAATGTGAGCTTCTTGAGAGCAGGGATGGTTTCTGTTTTTTTCTTAACATTCTACTGTGTGGCAGACACTGTAGCTGGCTAGCCCTCAGTTGTCCCAAGCTCTTTCCTCCTCCCACAGCAGAGGCTGGCAAAGTCCAGATACTCACTTTCCTGGTCTCTGTGCCGCTAGGACTGATCATGTGATCCAATTTTGCCCATTGAGATATAAGTGGAAATCTACTGAGAGAAATGTTTTATTTTTCTGACAAATAAAATGTGTGTTTCTGGCATTCTTCTTTCCAAAGATGATGTTTTGAGCTCCAGCAGCTATAATATGATAAGGAGGCATGAACATGAGGGGGAAAAGTGAACTTGTTTAAAATGGCACCTGCACCATGCCTGGAACTATCTACATCCAAACTTGTTTTTTTCTGAATTAAATTGACAAAATTTAGAATATATTTGTCCATGTTTATCTAGGTCTTACCTTACCAAGTTAGTGATTATGTCTCAAATTTAGAGTTTCTAAGATATGCATAAACTTCAAACTAGGTTTTAATGTCCATGAATCAGTAATTTTGAGGGTGGCTAATTTTCTATTGTAAAACATGTAAGCATTAAAATCAGGGGACTTGGATTGATTTCTATTCTCTGCAAATTACTAATTTTATGATATGACCTTAGAAAAGCCAATGATTAGGAATTTCTGTTTTCTTTTATTATATGTGGTGGTAAATTACATTCCCTAAGTACTTCACAATTTTGGTATAAAGATTAAGTCAGAAAATGTATGTGAATATGTTTTATGAAATGTAAGATACTAAATAAATGTTAATTATTTTGTTCTATTTGTTTAACTGACTCTTAACTTCCCTGTGCAGAATGGAGCTATGGCTTGTTCTTGCAGTGGTTAAGCAGCAGAAAACTTCTAAGAGAATATTATTAATTACTTATTTTTCATAAATAAACTTGATTATAAAGTAACATACTTAAGCAAAAATACATTTCAATATAAGAAAATAGTGCATTATTTTGTTTGCAAACTATGTACCGCAAAGGGGACGAGTGGAAATGATTTATTTGTAACGTCATAAAACACCAGATTCAGTGTGTTATTCCAATAGAGCATGAGTACTGACATTTTAAAGTTAAGCATTGAATGATATAAACCACACATGCTATTTTGATACTGTTACTTGAAAAGTAATATGGGAGAGTCCTTGACTATGTCTAGAATGATACCAGAAAAATCCAATATTTGTGTAAAATTTCATAGGATCAGCTGTTTAAAAATAGCTTGATTAAATATCAATACATGTTTTGCAAGCATTGTAAATTTTACCCTATTATTATCTCATAACATAATTTTCAACTGGTAAACAGATTTTCCTGAAAGCAACCAAATTATAGTGTACTGTGTCCTCGTCCCAGTACGTAAGGTGTTCTACAAAACACTCCAAGGAAAATCGCTAGCCCCCGTCTGCTTTGTCCTACGTACCAAAGATCAGAAAGGTCTTCTGGCTAGTTTTAAAATAGTTTCATTCCAAACATGCAAGAGAATTTGTCTTTTCTTAATCTTACTCTTTATAAAACTTAAGCCCTTTTCACTGTGCATTATCTAAAATAACATATTACTTACAACAAAATACAAACTACAAAGAACATCTTATAGATGGAAGATTTTATTCCATTTTAATATTTATATTCCAATTTTTATATTTTTCCTCTATCATAAATTTTGATTCCTCCAAATGTTATTATAAATAAAAATCATTTTTGTTTTTGCTTTAAAAAAAAAACTTTGGCCATTTGAATTGTAATTGTCTATTGCTAGTTACTTAAAAACATGTGATCAAAAATACAGCTGTTTTGGGTTTAGAGCACAATATGGTTTACTACTTTATTTATTAGATTAAGAATAAAATAGATAGGAATTCAAATGGTAAGGTGGTAAGCTTTTCCAAATTAAAGTTTGTGCTTTCTACCTTTTTTGTGACTTTTTTTATAACATTAAAATACTAGTCTCACAACTAGTACTGAGTTAGTACTTGTTTGATTGATCTATATACCAACAACACTCAGAAATTGTTAGTACATCTCAAATGAAAATGACTATTAAAAAAGAAACTTAAAAACAGAAACATTTGCTGTTTTTGGTAATTTTTCTCTTTGCTCATTACTTACCATCAGAGAGATATCAGTTTATAAATAACTATTAGTATAAACTCTGAAATTTTATTCATTCAACCCTGATTGGTATTAATAGGTAAGTAAATGAGAAAATGAACTTTTTAGACAGTGATAAAGGCTTGAGAATGAATTTTCCTCATTATTGATACTAAATTGAAAATCAATAGTGTTTTTGCCCTGAGAGAAACAAAATTAAATCAATTTCAACACTAAATTGGTATTTATCTTTTTTTTAGTTCTGAAGAACCAATTTGATTTTTATTCATAAGAGAAATTTCTTTTCATAAATTAAATTGTCTTTCAACCCCCCCCACCAATGTCAATCATCCTAATAATAATAGAAGATACAAAGTATAAACAAAACTTGTTTCTATACTAGTTAGCTATGAGCTACACACACACAGTTCAAATTCCAGGAGATAATATTATGAGTGTGAATATTTTAATGTAACATATAAATATATTTTATAAAGTATATGTTTTAAAAGTTGATTTATTGTTCCTTTACCATTCAGGTGCTATTCTGCAACAAACAGCAAAAAAAAAAAGGAAAAAAAAAATTAGTGTACTTACCAGACTGCCAAGAATTCTCCTTTATGGATCTATGCAATGCCTCTAATTTCTAATGGGTTGCTTTTATAGATTTTGGAATATTGCCATTGAATTTTCTCTTAATTTATTGTCAGACTGTTTCCAGTGGATTTCTCTCAGTGGTTTGCTGAACTCTCCCTAGCAAGCTACTCTGAAGTCACCTGAGCCTTAGCCAGCAGAGAACTCTTATGACCCACGTTCATAGGCTGTTGAGCTCAGCTCAGGGAATTGCTCCAACCTGCCCACCAGAGCTCTTCCAGGTAAGGCCATTCTGTTTCCAAAGAGTTGCTGGATCTCTCCCAGCACACTGGCAAACTCTGACTGCTGGACTGGTCCCAATGAACTGGCAGATTATAATCAGTTGGCTGCTGCCAGTGGAAATGCAGCCCACACTACTGAGAGTCAACACCTTCTTTCATGCGGCAATTTGGTGATAAAAATGTAGTCATGGTTATAACAAACTAGCGTCTAGCGTCAGGAAAGCAATTGCTCATCACAAACGCCTAATATAAGCACCAAACAAATTTACAAATCAGCTGTTACAGATTTCTCATATATATTTCTTCTTCTATCCAGTTTTTTTTCTTTTTCCAGAGCATTTACCTCAAATTTTAGTCTACTATTCTATCACCAAAATGTATTTTAATCATTTTAGAGATTTTTTTTGCAAATACAGAGTTATAACAAATGAAAACTTTTACATTATTCTTTTCATATTTCTATAGATTCACTAATTATGATAATGGAATCTCCACAATTTTATTTTAGTTTGATTAAAATAATTTTTAACAAGCTTCAATAAGCATTAGTGGGGCATGTTCTAAAAATCCTGGAGCCAAAACAATTCACTATTCCCTGGAATTACTACATAAGTTCCCTGAACAAAGCCTAGGACAATTTAATTAAGGAAAATACTTAAAAGACAGGGCAAGCATCTAAAGTCCCTATATGCCTATTTTCAGGAGTACGAATTCAGATATGACCCAACAATTCTATCTTCTCTTCGATACTCTTGTGTTTTCACCTAAGAATTAGGAATAAAAACTCTGATAAGTTTAGAAGAAATTTGACAATCTATTATTATTAGCCATAATCTGAAGATTTATCTCTGAAGTCAATGCATATATTTCTTTGTTTCAACCCATGAATATTCTCATTCAAATATACTACTGGTATAAAACTAAGTTCTTTAAAAAAAATCAACTTCTATTTTTACATAATTTTAGACTTATAGAAAAGTTCCAAAAGTATTCATTTCGTAGATTGTCTTTTTGTTTTACTTATGGTTTCCTTTGCTGTGCAGAAGTTTGTAAGTTTCATTAGGTCCCATTTGTTTAAAAAACAAAAACAAAAACAAAACCAAAAATAGTTCAAAGAATTCCTGAGACCTTTTACTCAGATTCCCCAAATGTTAACTTTTCATTTTCTTTATAATTTTCTATCTCTCTAAAATAAATGTATATTATACCTTTTAACATTTTGAGAGTAAGTTGCAGATTTGATGTTTCTTTACCCATAAATCCTTCAGTTTTTTTTTTTTAATTGAAGTATAGCCAGGTTACAGTGTTGTGTCAATTTCTGGTGTACAGCATCATGTTTCCGTCATATATATACATATATATTCCTTTTCATATTCTTTTTCATTATTGGTTACTACAAGATACTGAATATAGTTCCCTGTGCTATACAGTAGAAACTTGTTGTTTATCTATCTTATAAATAGTAGTTAGTATCTGCAAATCTCAAACTCCCATTTATCCATTCCCACCCCCTTTCCCTGCTGGTAACCATGAGTTTGTTTTCTATGTGAGTCTGTCTCTTTTTTGTAAATAAGTTCATTTGTGCCTTTTTTTTTTTTTTTTAAGATTCCACATACAAGTGATATCACATGGTATTTTTCTTTTTCTTTCTGGCTTACCTGAAAGAGGGAAAGATCTCTAAAACCAAGGTAGAGATGCAGAAATGCTAAAAAAAAACCCCAAAGTTTAGATAATTAAGCGTTTTTACATTTGTCTAGACTAGGACTTGTGTATGACCCAAGTTATCCTGTGCCTTTCTTTTCTCTTTCCTAAAAACAAAATTCACTGTGCCTCTTAGTGGACACTGATGCCTCCCTGTAAGTGCTCTAAGCTAGATATGAGGGTGAGGCATTGGGTAGGGTGGGACTAGGGAAAAAGACTTAAGGGAATTGTGAAAAACACCATCTACTTTGGTCTAAACATCAGGTTACAGGGTGTGTGACATGGTGACTCCCATAGCATTTACTGCTCTCATCTATACTTTGTCATTGACTTTTCTGTTTTTCCAACTGGATTTTAACCCTTTTAAACACAATTACTTGTCTCCATCTTCAGGGTCTAGGATAATGCCTGATATTTAGGTGTTTGTGATGCTTCATTTTATATGCCAACCTGGCTTGGCCATTGGGTGCCTAGACATTTGGTCAAACATCATTCTGGGTATGTCTGATTCTTACTGTGTCCTTTGAGGCAGGTTTGAATGCCTCTATTTGACAGATGAGGAAAATGAGTATCAGATTTCTTGTATCTCATCAAGATACCTGCAACACGGTGGAGCTGAGATACAAATGTGGATTTTTCTAATCACAGAGTCCATGTTCCTCTATACCTTGTTCTGTGTGTTCTGTATTTCTTCTTCTTCCCTCATCAGTATGCTTTTTATTTCATGTCTCTTGGTCAGGTAACATACCTGGCAACTTTCCATTGGATTCTCTGGCCTGGGGAATGTTTTTAACAGAGATTTTCTAGAGATTCAGTGACCTGTTTTAGGAGCTGCCAGCCTCCATCAGCGGTGCTTTGACTATAACCATCTTGATTCAATCATTCATTCACCCTTCAATATTATTAAACACCTATGATGTGCTCATCTATGTGAAATTGCTCTAGGTCTTACCTGGGACCTAGGTTCCCAGGTTCCTGGGACCATGCGAGGCATGGTAGTTACAAGGGTAACTAAAGTAAGTCCAGATTTTAAGGAGTTCATAGCACAGTAGCGGATCCTTCTGATTCAAAGAAACCTCTTGCTTAGCTTCTTCTTGGGTGTAGCAGGTAGAACTGACGCTGTTGTACACTCCACCCCTGTGCCTTCTCCTCAACTAACCCCAGAACATGATGTACGAATGGCATTTTGCTATTCTCACAGCTACAAGAGAACAAAGGCAGAGGGTGTCACCAGTGTCCCAAAGTGGTCTTTTTGTCATTTAGTATTTCTTATACTCCGGGGAAGGCAAGAGAGTAAATAACAATAACAACAAATACAACAGGAATAATTAATATTTTTTGTGCTAAGTGCTTTGCACTTCTCTTTTAGCCCAGCCATAATCTTGTGAAGTAGGCAAATTTATTATCTTCATTCGCTAAAAACAGAAACAAAGACACAGAGAGGTTTAGCAAGTTGCTCTAGGTCAAATGGCCAGTGGTGGCACAAGTGACATTTTAAGGAAAGAAGTCTGAGGCTGGTGCTTAATTTCTTAGCCACTGAAGTAAAAGATTTAATAAGAAAAGTGAAACCTGTGGTCTCATCTTGCCAGGATCTTAAAATATGGGACATAGAAATATTAAAAGTCCATTTGTGAAACATCATAAAAGGAAATAAAAATACAGTGCCAACTAATTAAGAGTATCCTCTGGACTAGGAAGGGACTTTTATTGATTACCTGTTAGGGTGCTGGTGCTTTACGTTCCCCACCTAGTCCTACTCCGACTCCCTAAGCCACGGTGGAGCTGGGTGCCGGCACCTCACAGAGCTCGGGAGCACTTCTCTCCCTCCCCTTCACACTTAACAGCGATCACCTTCGGATTCATATCTGTACCTAGGAGGGTGAAACCCCTTGAGGATTGGCACCATTCAGATTTCTCTCTCCAGTGCTTGGAAGAGACTAATTTGCAGAATGAATATATGAATAAGTTAATTACACACCACACCCATTTTCCAGTTGAGGAAATAGTCACCGAAAGCCTCTGTGCCTTGTTCATGTTACATGACAAGTGCCTGAGAGAATGACCAGCAGTCTCATGTCTGTTTACCTCTACATCTTGTGATCTTCAAGTGAGTTTAAAAAGACAAAAACAATGTGAATGAGGTAGCACAGAAATCTGTGTCTGGGCAAAGAAGTGGGTGGTTGAAAGTCATGAAAGTTCCTTATTCTAACTGGGAAAAAGAAAGCTTTTTTTTTTTTTAATTAAACCTCAGGGACATAAAAAATAAGAAATGGAAATGAGCAGTTCCACGGGAGTAGAGAACAGAGTTAGATTAACGTGTCACGAGATAGCAGAGTCACCACTGCTTGGGTCCGGTCACACTTTGCATTTAAGACTGCTGACTTTCCCTGTCACAGGCTTTGTTTAAGGGACAAAAACAGAAATAAAAAGACTGACTTCTCCCCAACAGGGTGAAGTGAAATTTGTGCCCAATCTAAGGTTCACAAATACAAAAGGACATGTGGTTAAGGCAAGATGTTAAATTTGTCATTGGTGATTGGTTTGGAGCCTACTTTTCCATGTTGGACCCACCCAAGGCCGCCAGGTCCGTCGGGGCCCCCCAGGCTTCTCCACGGGCTCCCGCAGCACCTCGGAGCAGCAGGAAAGCCCCTCCACCCAGCCCAGCATCTCTGCACGCAGCATCTTGCTCAGCCGACTTGATCTCACTTTCTTCCTCTGAGCAGCTCTGTGGCAATTCAGAGGTGAAGAGGCAGATAATTGGATGGCGGAATTGGGTCCTGTGTGGTACAGAGTTAAAAAAGAGATTCCTTCAGCATGAACTTGGAAGTGAAATGAAAACCCAACAAGCAAAACCCTGTATATACAGCAAATGAAGCCAAAGGGAGGTTCGCAAGCTGCCTGGCTGTGCGTGGACGTGGCAAGGCCACTGGCCAGAAAGCTCAGAGGCAGGACTTCTGATGTGATGTTGTTATCAGGTAGTGATTTAATTAAAAATGCAATCTATTATTTTCCTACACATGCTACCAATTCACATATGAAAAGTGACTTGAGCACAAAGTTCTTTCTTAGTTTTTTGTCAGTGGAAGTGTTTTCTAAGTTTTACAGGGAAAAAAAAAACTCAGTATAAGCAAAACATTTCTTAAATTCTCTTTGGAAGGACCAGATATATTGCCTAAATTATCAGATGAATCCTTGACCTTCTACCTACTTCTTTCGGGCTACATCACAAACAATACTTAATGCATTTTAAGTCAGCCAAATACAAACAGAAGTCTGGCACACTGAATAGCCATTTATTTTGAATGGATGGATAATGGGATGGGACACTCAATTTTTTAAACCATATTTACAGAATTTACCACTCAAATCAAACAATAATTATTGATTGTACCTTGGGCAAAGCATTGTGCTAGCTACTGTGGAATATACAAGATAGAATAGACACAATTCTACAATATCTAACTCAATAATGCTGCTGATTTTTTTCTATCCAGTTTCTTCTGTTGCTTAAGAAATCTAGTTAATCAAAAGCAAACTAGATTGCAAAATTGCCAAAAAAAGATCCAATTATATCTTGACCAATGATGACAACTACCAGTATTTCAGTATTAATTTCATTACTGAGAAATAAACACACAACACAGTCATTTTAGGATTTCACTTAATCACAAATATATTATAAATATTTTAATAATGAATTTCTTCTTTTTGGAACTTGTAACCAAAGTTTAGCTATACATTATCAATATTGACTTCCTAGGGGCAACACAATACTTGAAAATCCCGTGATAGACCCATAAACTGTGGTATCCCCAGACAACACAAACTAGATGTATCTGCCTTAACATATTACCACAAACTTAGTGGCTTAAAACCACACCCATTTATTATCTGTGGGTCAGAAGTCTGACATGGGTCACATGAGGCCAGAAGGAAAGTGTTGGCAGGGCTGCATTCCTTTCTGGAGGTTCTGGGGGAGAATCCACTTTTTCTTGCTTTTTCCTAATTCTAGAGAGCTTATATTCTTGGCTTGTAGCATCCTTTCCCTGTCTTCAAAAACAGCAGTGTCATCTCCCTCTCCTGCTTTGTATAGTCACATGTCCCTCTGATCACAGCATGGAAAAGTTTTTACTTTAAAGGATTCATGAGATTAGGTTGGGCCCACCTGGATAATCCAAGATAATCTCCCTATCTCAAGATCCCTACCTTTAGGGAAGGAGATAGCTCAGTGGTAGAGTGCGTGCTTAGCGTGCCCAAGGTCCTGGGTTCATTCCCCAGTACCCCCACTAAAAAAAAATCAGTAAACAAAGAGCCCTACCTTTAATCATTTCTGCAAAATCCCTTTCACCATGCACACATTCATATGTTCTAGGGATTAGGATTTAGGATGCAGACATTTTTGAAAGAAGCAGTATTCTACCTACCACAATAGAGCTTTTATTTTTAATGATGGTATTGTAAATTCTAACTCATAGACAAGACCCTTGACGATTGTAACTAATTTTTACTCATTTATTTGTTCACTCACACATTTAGGAAACATTAATAAAGCAATTATTATAAGTAATATACAACCGATGCCAACATTAGTCCACTCACTGTTGCCTCTTCTGACCTTTGACTCCTGACCTTTGATTTCCTACCTCTAGGAACTCTTCCCTCTGCTTGAGTACCACTTTTTGTCTAACATAAATCCCTAAATGAGTTTGTCAACTTTCATTTCAAATATTACCTCTTCCATAAAGCTTTGACAATTCCAGCTGGAAGCAATCTCACTTCAAATTTTATGCTTTGTATTTACAATTTATTGACATTTTAGCTTGTTCATAATTATATGTATATATTCCTTCCCCTTCTTAGGGATCAAAAGTTCCTTTAGATCATGGACCATTCATATTTGAATACAGGAGGAACCAAGCATGGCTATCAGTATATATTGACTTACTATACAGATTTGTGGAAACTTTCGTTGTAATAATGTGTTTACTTATGACTTAAAACAGTAGAAGACATAAAGAAAATTAGTTTTGCTTCAGTTTGACCATATTTCTACAGGAAGAAAAATTGTAAGAAAAAGCGCCAAGTAAATTAATTGCAGTTTAGGGCCCTCATAGCAAGAAAAGCCATGTGATTTGCCAATTTATGAAGCCAAAATGGAGAGTTATGGAGGAATTTCCCTGCAGATCTCTTGCTGCTGCCAAAGCTGACAGCCAAAATGCGGTTTATAGTCACTCGTATTTTCCACAATGTGTCTCACATTGCCAGTATAGAAATGCCTCCTCTGTGACCTTGAGAATGGCCTCCATCTCTTTATCAGTTTTCCATCTAGTAAAATTAGATTCTTTTCTTTTACCGTAAGTTTTCACCCAAATCTGCAAAATACAATTTTCATTGATGGAAAAGTGCATTTTTTTTTTCATTTTCTAAATCAGGAAACTGAAGCAACTAAGAGCTGGAGGCTGTATTTAAGACACGTACTTACAAATAAACTGTGTTTTAAGAATCTCCACGAACACTCATCCACATTCATATTTATTCTAACAGTGGCCTTTGCTTTGCTTACCTGTTGAAGACTCATCATGCCACAGGCTCTGTTTTCTTCAACATCATTTTGAGCAGATTATATGCTTTTATCCATTTAAGAATGCTTGTGTGGATGTTGATTACAGAATTTTTTGAAATGTGTCTCTACATAACAAAGCAGATTCTAAAAAAAATTCTACCTTTAAAAAAGAAACCAGTTTATTGTCTGATTTTGACTCATGTTCTCATTCTTGCTTAATTTAAAATTTCTCTTGTTAACTTTTTTGCCAAGGCAACATAATTTCATGTTATAACAGAAGTAAGAATCTAGAGGTATCAGATACTGGGCTGTAATAACTGTTTAGATCCATATTTGAAGATCATTTTTGGGAGTCCAAATGAAAAAGAAATTAACATGGGTACTCTGGTATCAGACCTACTCTGGGCTCAAATTCTATCTCTGTCACTAACACTAGATGTGGATCCTTTCACTCTTTATTTTTCAGTTTCCAGATCTGGAAAATGGGAATAATACGATTTCTACCTCAGAGAGATGTGATAAGCAAATGAAATGATATACGGAAAGTGCTTAGACGGTTCCTGACATACAAGGACTAATTCAATCCTAGGTACTCCTTTATCTTGATTATAAAACAATTCTTTCTTTGTAAAAACATTTTCAATGGCAACAAATTAAAGTGAAAACAATCTTTAACAAACTTGAACTATTTTGCCATTGATTCAATTTATGGATAAGCTTATTGCAAAACTTTCTTTGGATTACTTTTTATTTCAGACAGGGAGATAGTTTTATTTAACACAAAGAAGTAAAATAAGTAGCAACATTAACCTCGATTCAGAAAAACAATATACAAATGTCTTGATTTTTCATTATAGAAACAAGTACTGATAGTGAAACTCCCCAGACCTTCCCATTTTAATATCATAATCTGGAACGGATGGCATTTTCTTTATACATCACCACCAACAACAAATTTAGGACGGAAAGCCAACTTGCTTTATCAATATGAAGTTGATAGTGTCTTTGATCTTTTGATATGTCTACTATGGCTTTTTTAAAAAAGTTAGTGCAATGTATTCCCTTTTAAGAGGAAAAAAAATTTCTTCTGTTTCTTGATTGAAAAAAAAAAAAAAAGGAAAGAAAAACCCACCACCACCAGTTTTTATGTTGTGCCCTATCCAGCTGACACTGTCCTTTTGGAAAGCCAATGACTTGTTAGTACCCCTAGCAGCAGTGTGAACAGATGCGTCCCTGACAGGCGATGGATGGTCAGGGTCCATCTGGCCAGTGCAGCTCGGACAGAAATGATGTATACAGCTTCATCAGCGAATGACTGTCATCAATCGTGGGCCATGGGTAGCGTAAATGACAGCTACGCTGCAGCTGAGACCCCAGGTGTGAGACTGAGGAGGACTGATTTAAGAATGCTGGGTAATCAGGAATGTATAGGCTCCTGGACTTTAATTTGTATCTTTAACCTCCTATAAATATCCCACTATACTGGAGCAGGTATGTGTTTTTTAGTGTCTCATCATGAAATTAGCTGCAATAGGATGGCTGTTCTTTGCTCCCTTTTAACTACTGATGACTTCAGGTCCCTGTCTCCATTACCAAATGCATGAGGGCTGCTGTACCGTGTGCCCCACAATTTAATTATTATCTCATTGATTTTTCATGTATTTCAATTTTCTCTTCTTTAAGTCACAGTGGCTGTCCTGTTGGGGCGATGTTTGTTTTTCTTTCCAAGATTTTCTTTTGGAATCATTTGGAGTCAAAGATGTTTTTGTTTTCCTCTTCTCCTCCCCCACCCTGTCTCCACCCTTCCCCTGGAATGTCTAACTACACCAGTCTGGAGGTGGGCCTGCACACACAGACAATCCAGAAAGGAAACTTCCTGGTTTGTAAAAGATCTTAAAGAAGAAACAATATTCCACTGCTTACTCACCAACAAAACGTACCTGATTTTTAAGTGGTTTCTCTTTAGTATGCATTAAAGATCATGCATAATTTGCATCTATTAGCATTTTATTATACCAGTGGCACTGGGGAAAGGAAAATGAAAACAATTATTGTATCCTCAGAGGACATTTCTTTACTTATAACTATTTTACAGTAAATCATTCCTGTTTATCAGTTTACTGGATATGGCAAATGTAGAAACACTGGAGACTTGGAGACGGAGAGGATTCTAAAAGCCTAGGAATTTATAGAGCAGCTCCACATGTTTTCACTGAAAGCTCTTCAAATACTTCTAACTCATTAAAATGAATTATGTCAATTACCACCAGTAGATCTGGAAAACATTTGAATCTGATGGAAGAGGACTTTTTTCCCCCTCCAATACCACAGAAATTCAGCTCAGACTGAGACAAGCAAGTTAATGCAGCTTAAACAGTATCTGAATTAAAAAAAAAAAAGGAGGCCACCCTATAAAAATCCCCTTCTCAAAACAGGAATGAACTTGGCTCTCTGATATTCTGACCATGAATTAGGAAGTCGGAGGTTTAGGGGAGAACTCAAGAGACCATCTGGTCCATTCCACTGCCTTCAGGAAGCATATACTGAAGGAATCTCGGACCCAAGAAAGGTTATTTTGTTTTTAATACACTCTGAAGGAGAAGCAGCACAAGAAATAATGACCCAAACTCTTCAGGTATCCTCCCACCCCTTGCTCCGTCACAGGTTTTTAAAAAGCGTGATGTTTCTAACATTCTCCACCGGCTTTGGCAATGTCCAAGGCCTGTATCTCAGTCTAGATAGGAAAAAAAAAGGACTCCATCCATTTTTTCTTTTATTTCTCTTAAAGATGTCTTAAGTATTATTATAGTGGCCAATGCCAAACTCACTACATCTTATTTGAAGAATTGTAAACAAAAATACATAGTTATGTAAAGTCAGAAGCAGAGAAAATGTCAGAACTAGGCTGCAATGTTTTCGAGCAAATTTTAAGAATGTAAAGTATCAGTCTGTGAATTACAAAGTAGCTTTAGAATAACAGAATCACCACATAAATTAGTAGTCATGATAGTGTGGTGAGGTGGCAGGGGTAGAGAGAGGGAGAGAGAAGGGGTTCAGAAGTCTTGCTGAGCTAAAAAAAAAAATTGCTATAGATATTTTGTTTTCAGGCCTGAGAAATATCTTGAACATAGCTTCAAGGATGGGATAGTATATCTGTCACTACTAAAGATAACATAGCGACGAATGCCTGCCGTTTGGAAATAAAGCTGAGCAAATTAACAGAAGTCTGCTTATACCACTGAAAAGAAATCAGAAAATTTGTATTTCAGGGTAGCAAAAATAAACCGAAATTATTGAAGAGGTCTTTTAAATATAATTAATGTTGTCATTCTCAGCAGTGATCTGTAGTTCACAAATATTTTTATGGGTTTAGATATCTGGTAAAAGTGACTTTCTTGCAATAAATAATGATGATCTTGACCATAAAAGGTCCTGACTTCATGAATTTTCTATTTGATCTGGCTTAAGATGTTACTTATTATTTAGACAGTAATTTCAGTATGATGAATGCAGATTTTAGAGAACATCATTTAATAGGCATTTATGGACAATAAAATGCTTGTACCACTATTTGCAACCTAATGTACCCACAGTTTCTATACAATTTCTATACTAATGATTCTCAACATACATCTATTAATAAGAATTAATATTTTCATCTAAGACCCTAAAAGTTGTTCACTAGCTTTGGACCAATTTCTTCCCTCTGTCCCATCCCTGAGTTGGAGAGTGACTGTGCCTCTTTCGGATACTCTCACACCCACCGGGAAGACTAGGTAGCGTACTTAGAGATATACTTCTGCTGGGGGGATTCGCTGCCCTTCCCATGTGCTGTCCTCCAAAAACCAAGTTCTGATAAGGATTAAGAACCAATAACAGAATCTTCTAGAAACACAATTTAAACATTTTGCTTTCTTAGTAAGTGTTCTATTCTGGGATATTTTCCTCTTTGAATTGTTTTTTTCTTGTGGAATTTCATGAAATTGTTACTGTATCTCAGATGCGATGTTTTTTCTCTCTTTTGAAACGGCTTTCCTAATCCACACAGACCTAGAAGGACTTAGTAGGATCAGCAAGGGTTTGGGGAAAAGGAGACTTGAAGGTCACACAAGTCTGTTTCCAGTTCAGGCAGATGGCGTCTTAAGAGACACCATAGTCCACTGTAGGTAAAAAAGAATAAAGAACAATATAAAGATCTGGGGTTAAAGCATCAGCTAGAAATAATGTGTCCATTTGCCTAGTGTCTCATTTGAAAACATGAGGTAGCTAATGAAGGATTTAGAATTCTTGTCAGTACTACTGTTTAATCTCTCTATTTGAAAACAAAGGAGAAACATCAATTTTTAAGAAGCTATTTCAGGGTCAAGGAAGACACCCAGACCCTCCACCACAGTAGGATCCAAGTAGGTTCTTGGTTTGAGGCAGCCTTAGGACCACTGAGGACTTTTTCATCTGTGTTTAGTTGTAAATCTTTAGTTGTCTACTTGAAATAATTTATGAGAGTATCTTTTTGTTCTTAAGAAGGAGCTGGAAAAAGCCTATAGATCCATTCAAACGTCAAGTGCTTGAAAGAACTTAGTGGAAGTTTAAAGATAACACTAAAATATGATCTGTTTGATTACTTCCTTAAGGGAGAATTCTGGCTAGACTGTGAGGACAGACACGTTTTCATTTAGGCAGGGACGTCCGGATCGGCAGCAGACACGCCTGAGCTGATTATTGGGAGTGCAGTATGAACTGGTTTCCAGTGAAGAGAGGCACATAGATTTGAAATTCCTTTAATTCTGTGTTTATAAAAAGTCACAGAGTGAAACAGCTATATGCAGATCACATATAGATCATAGACAGGTGGTTTTTCTTTCCCCTTACCCTCAAATTCAGCATGCTTACCGCAGCACCAAGCAGTGTCGGAGACTAATCAGTATTAGTTAACTATGTGATCACGTTTGTTTTTTTTTTTTAATCCAAGTTACTTACTTCATTACATTAAAAGCTATACAAGTTTTACATAATGTAGTTTTGTTTCACTCTGTAAACAGAAAAGCTAAGTCTGCTATTAAGGGCTGATTGCAGAGGGAGCTGTCTTACTCACTAGCTCAGAATAATTACCTTTGAGTCCTATTCCAAATGGTGGCCAACCTTAAGAAAAGAGCAGAGCTGGCAATTAGGTGGCACTCAGCACAATTCCCCAGAAAATGGCAGCTATAATGCAAGAAAAATGAGAAAGTGATCTCTACGTTGTTTGAGATTTAATGATTTTTAAATAACCTCAAAAATGTCTTAAGATTATCCAGTACCAGAGGAGTTGGTTTTTTTTTTTTTTAATGTTGGACTTGGTTTCTATCTATTGAACTATTGGATTCATGTCATCCTCCAGTTTCAGAAACTTAAGCAAATGGACCAAGAGAATTGGACACATTTAGCAGTTCTTTTTCAAGCCCAACACCCTTTAGCCAAGCACCAGTGGAGCCCAACATCATGGCACATTTCCCCACAATATACTCACACTCAACCAGCACCTAGGAGGAAAGAGTACGAGGGCTATTGAGCACCGAGAATTTTTCCAATGAATCACAATTATGTGAACACCTGTGCTAACTAAGTTTGTGCTGATCTACTGTGAAAATTTGCAAAGTGCTCAACAGCCCTGAGAAATTCTCATTTATTATCTCAGGTAGGGTGGTCTGCAACTGCACATTAGGTTGCAGTATGAAGCATGTAAGGACACGCATTCAAGACCTCATCCAGGACCTTTTCATTCTACCTGCAGGGTGCAGCTGTGCCTTTTTACAGTCCAGAGTTCTGCTTCTGAATTTCTGCCCAGAAGAGTTAAAGACAAATACAAGAACCCTTCACCAGCTAGTGAAATGACTGTAGAACACGTAATCATTTACTTACATTTCAAGATGAATTTACCGTGGTATTGATCTTGGGAAGAACCTGATGATCAATGATATTTCTATGAATCTATAAGCTCATCATTGTCTAAGCTCTAAAGAATGAGAGAGACTTTGCCCATAAAGATGAATTTTAAACTACTATTAACTTCTCTTCTTAAGAGATGAAGATACAGTGAAACTGGTCTAGATCCCAAAGAATCTATATGCTACTTTATTATGAGTCAGTGATTGATGAGAATAGGAAAATAATTTGTGAATGAAGTCATCAAAATAGCTTGTTAAAGGCTGGAGGTAAGCTGAAATTGAAATCAGTGAACACACTGGGTGCAGGGTCATTGTCGATTCCACAGTAAAGGTTCGACATGGGCCAGGGACAGTGGCTTTCTCTGAAAGTATTCTCTGTCTCCAGAACTATAAACTACAGTGTGGTCTGTGAATGTTACTGCAACGTCAAGAATAGACTTTTCTGTGCAGCTCTGCAGACAAAGTGATATATTTACCAATGGCTCTTTAGTGAAATATTTATTTGTTACTTTGAATAATTAAGTTTAATAGGAGATGATAAATTTGAGTATGTAAATATAAAGACTAGGGACTATCCTGGCCATAGTAAGGTTCATTTTTTTAAAGTGATACACTAGACTCTGGATCCTATGTGTAGACAGCATCATATTCTTACCAATGGGATAAATACCTGCAGTATTCAGTGACCAGTGCAGTTGTCACTGAAGATGACACTGGTGTGTGAGACAAGGGAGGACATTATGGAAAGGGCATGCTGAAGCTCTGTGCAGTCCTAGGATAAGAGCGTCAGGGGGAGATGCTGGGAGAAGCACTGCTGTTGGGTACCCTGGCTTAGTACCAAAGATTTTCCTCATAAAAATTAACCTTTCTCTGCATCTGGATCCATGACACGCATTTCTAAGAGAGGAATGTGTGAGGATAGAGTAAGAAGAAGGAAGAAAAGCATCAGCGGGTGCAAACAGATACATATATTATGTGCTTTTTTGCCTAGAGTTTAGATTTATTGGGTTTTATAAGCACCAGGAGTAAGCTAAGCACTTGACTCGTGCATTATCTCATTTAATCTTCACAACAGCATAAAATAGAAATGGGTTTTTATCCCGTTTTTCAAGATAAGGAAAATGAAGCTTAGTGAGCTTAACTCATCCACAGTTACTGTAGAGTCAGACTTGAACCCTTGACTCACTGATGCCAAAACTCAGGATTTTAACTACTGCGCAATACTGCCTCTCAGTGGCTGGAATTTGGTAATCATTCAAACCAAGATCAGCTGTTGAAGTGGTGCATTTTTTAGGGAAAACTGGTCTTAATGCTTCAGTTTTAGCTTAATAACACAAAGACATATAGAAAGGAGCTTCACTTAACAGAATTACTGAGATATCGACTGTCATTTTTTATATAAAAGTGGCTGGTTCATGCCAAGCTCCAAGTGTGATCGCAAGCAAACAAATAATTGAGTGCACTGTGTATGAAGCAAATACTTTCAGTTAATTCCTACTCAAATATAAAAGTGCTTGGTGTTCACCTGAAGCATAATCTATGCAAACAAAATTCCACCAAGCAAAAATATTCTGTAGTATCAGCATTTTAAACTTGTATGAATATTTCCTTCAGTTGCCACAAAGCATAAAATAAAATAAAATGTAAACTCAAGGAAGAAAAAAAATACCTATTTTTACAAGGCTATGAGCCATGTATTAGCACACAGAGTATGTCTTGGAGTGTTAAGGAATTTTTTTTTTTAGTTTTAAATTAAAGAAATAATATGGGTATAAGGAAGGGCAAGATTTACTTGTGCACAGAAAGGTTTAGCCAAGGACAAAATCCTAAAGTAGTTATTTTTCAGGTATACATCTCCAACACACACACACACACACACACATACACATATATATTTGTTCTTCAGTGCCCCCTCCCCTTTTTTCCACTTTTCTCAACTCTTATCCACTCTCCTCAACCTCCAAAACATTCACTATTTGGTGCTTCCTCTGGTTCCCTATTCTTTACTTCAAAATCCCACCAGACAGTTTCTTGCAATATAGACTTTTCTTCTCTTTACTCATAATAACATGGCAGTGAAATATTCCATTTTTCCCCCAAGATATTGTTAGGTTACTGGTTAACAACTCATATGAACATATCGCTACTCAGGTCTTAATGAATGATGAAAGCTTAATATGTTATTTTACTTTAATCATATTTATCTCATATTATGAATTTTTCTAGATAAACTGCCTCAAGTCAAAGGAATTAATTCCAAATGATGGGAATTTTAGATCCTGTGGCAGGTTAGTGGTAAAGAAATTTCTGCAAGGCTGTCTTTGCCCCATGTTCCTTGAAATATGCTCCAAAGTTGGACGTTTACTTTACCTGTGTACAGGGCTGACCATAGTCAACAGGTGTACTGAAAGATTATCATCTCTGAGAAGAGAGGGTACTGATAATAGCATTAATGCTGCCGGTTCTTACTTGCCTATTAAATGATGCTTCAATATGCAACATGCCACACTTGATGTCTGGTAAATGGATATTAGTGACCTTGAGTCAACAATCTTTGCCTTTTTTAGACATCTGATAGCCTTGTAACATTTTAAATTTATAATTGTGTTTACTTTTAAAATGGAATTTAAAAGTCTTTAAACTGGACAGAGAGATTGAAATGAAGACACAACAGAGCCTGTAAATGCTTAGACTGACACCACATATCACACCAGTTACAATATAACACAGCAGTTAATGCACTGAGATGGCAGAACCATTAGGATGTATCACATTAATGCATCATCTGGGGTCGTTAAGTATCTGTGACTCATTGACACGATACATTGCCATGTCCTTTACCATCTCCATGTCAATGCATTGTCTTTATAATATTAATTGAGTCAGGACTATAAGCTTTAAAAGCTTCTGGACTAGCTTCTTCATTTATTATGAAGAAGGACATATTTCCTGATAGCGCTAGCCTGTACTTTGTGGGATATGACAGAAGTTCCCTTCCTTTACCCCAAACTTCTCTTCCCAACCCCAACTGTGGCCAGCACCATCGTGGTCTCTCCACATTCACACTTACCAAGACTGCTAGAGGACGGATTCTTCTGTGGGGGTGTGAATTGCTACTAAGGCTTATGTTTTCACTGTCTACTTTATAACATTTTGAAATGTGTTTTTAAGAGACACACGTGAACTTATTTACAAAACAGAAACAGACTCACAGACATAGACATAGAAAACAAATTTACGGTTACCAGGGGAGAAAGCAGGTGGGAAGGGACAAATTGGGAGTTTGAGATTTGCAGATAAAACTACTATATATAAAATAAGTAGCAACAAGTTTCTACTGTATAACACAAGGAATTATATTAAGTATCTTGTAATAACCTATAATGAAAAAGAATATGAAAAGAAATATATATATATATGTATATGTATGAGTGAATCACTATGCTGTACACCAGAAATTGATGCAATATTGTAAATTGACTCTACTTCAATTTAAAAAAAGATTAAAAAATGTGTTTTTAAATGACAATAAAACTTTTTAGTATCAAAATTAAAATATCACAAACCAGATAGCAAAGAACTCTTTTCCTTTATCCACTAAATTATACTTTGTCAGTGGCCTTGTTCTCTGTTGGACAATGCATCTGTGAACTGTGTTATATTCATATTCATAGTGGAAGCCTATACAGCAGTTAAAAGAAATGAACCAATTCTACATACATCAACATGGACAAATCTTGCAAACATATTGAGGATTGGAAAAGCAAGTAGCAGAGTAAAATTTACATTTATGTGCATTTAAAACCATAGAAAAATGTATTATCTATGAATACACACATATATAGTAAACATGTAAAAGCATGGAAGTGAAAGTTACAAACAATTTTAAGATAGTGGCCTTTTTACCATTGGGAAGGGAGGGAAAATGCTAGTGAAAGGGCTTGGTGACATTAGAGGGTATATATGGAGTTTTTTAATTCTCTCTGTAACATTATGAAAAAAATTTGAAGCAAATAAACTTTTTATAATGCATTAACATTTGTTAAGTCTTAATGAATATGTGTGTTTATTATTCTTTATGCTTTTTGTGTTTGAAATATTTAATAATAATAATGAAAACGAGCAAGTAAATTTCCAGGTTAAAGTGGGAACTGGCTAGTAATTCTCAATACTGTCTGTTCCAACTTTTCACTAAATTTTCCAAGAAAGAAGAGAAAAGGTGAAAAGCCACAATTCAAACTAGGACAAACCAATACACTAACTCTAGAATCTGGGAGGATTTGTAGTAATTATCTAGTGGGGTTGGCCGAAGAAAAATTTGTCTGGTTTTTCAGTAAGTACCTGTTTACTTCGCTTCCTGAAGGAAAGAGTTGTGTATTTATAGTAGAAGGGCATGTGGGCGGAGGTCCTCAGAGCAAAACTTTTTAAAAATAAAATGAAGCATGCTGATTGAAATATTTTGGAAAATATAGAAAAAGAGAAAGTAGAAAAGAGAAAGTTATAATTCTACTGTGTAACACCAGACAGTCCTGTTTTCAGCCTCAGAGCTACTGTGGCTTCCGACAGGGGAGAAGGAAAGAAGATACTCAATGTCACTGCTTTAATTGATTGTACAATGGGGAGGTAAGTTATATGTGTGTGTGTGTGTGTGTGTGTGTGTGTGTATATATATATTTATATATATATATTTGAGAGAGGACATTTTCTTTTCCACATGAAATGTTTTTTCTGAATATCTTTATTGCCTATTCCTTTCTTAACTTTAGTTCTCTATAGAAACATTCAGTGTCTGGAGAATAAAAAGGAGAGAAAAAAAAAAAGAATCTTTTTTAAAATTAAACAAAAAAACCCCTGAAAAACTAAAGCATGCTACAGCATTGTTGGAAAGAACTAAAATTACATTCTGGTTCTCTCATTTTAAACCAAGTGACTTTATTTGCATAAATAAGCATGTGTGAGATAAATAAACTACAAAGTTGAATTTCTAGATTTAGAACATCTTCCCCTACTTTTATATCGAGGATTTTTTTTTTTTTTTTATGATCAGATCATATATTCCTCAAAAAAAAAAAAAAAGGTTTTAAAGGAAACTCTCGTCTACCTTTATCTCTAATGGCCCGGTTGGGAGTTGCTATAATAATCCTTTTGCTTTTATGTGGCCATCTGGAGGCCTATTAAAAGGAGTATCTAAAACAGACTCCCCAAGTGTGCTGAGTTTGTACGTTTTCACCAAGTCACCAAAACAGGAGCGTTTTTCCTACTGCAGTAAGAAGTGACCCTTTACAGAGAGGGGTGGGGTTGGGGGGTGGGCATGTAGAGAGAGAGAAGAGACACAGAACCAGCAAGAGGCACAACTTGACCTTTCACCCTTGCCATTGTGCAAAAGTAGTAAGAATCGTGGTGGAATCTGTTGCATGCGTTTTAAGGGTACAAAGATCTATAGTGAGGTTTCTTTACACCTCTGGGGCGCTGTGATGAGATGGAAGAGGTTAGGGAACGTGGGAACGGGAAACATTGAGAATTTAATGAAGCATCGTGTTTCAACCTGATAATATTCCGTTTTGATTTGTGTGGAAAGCAAATATGAAATATTGAAATAATATTGCAAGTCCCCAGTTTTGTGGCTCAAATCGATATACAGAATAGTCTTGCCTTTCTGAAAACTACACCTTTCATCAAAAGTGTAATCCAACAGAGTTTAGGACATAAGGGTAGGTTGTGAAATGGAATTAGATAAAAGTTGGCATTTGTCTTCAGTAGATTATTAAAATCGCCACAGTAAGAAATTTGCTCATAAAGACAGAACAAGTTAGCAGGGGCTGGATATCATTTGTCCAAAATAGAGTCTTTTCTCTACATTCATTAACCATCTCTCCCGGTAATGTGGTTGTATCCTATTAAACCTGATACATCAAAAATTAAAAAAAAAATTTAGTTGCTGTCTCAAACTGCAGTACAACTCAGATCTAGGACCAAATAAGATGCATTAATTGCTTTACTGCTTCAGCGCAAAGCCACTCTTAAAACATAATTCCTTAATGAAGTCCGTTAATTTGTTCATGGCAGTACACAAGCTGTTCAAAATGACACAGAATTGCACTCTGTTTTCTAACCCCTGCAGTTTCTTCTGTTAGTCACTCTGTCTTGTGTTGTTATCCCATGGATAGTAATTATTTTATAGTGGCTGTAATTAGGAGAGAATTAGGCTTGGTAAACAAAACCTGCCTTCTCCTGTTAATAGCTAAGGATAATAAATTTGGCTCTGACATTCACTATATTTGGACAAGGCTTGGCCTACTTCCAGTTTTCCCAATAAGAACTTTATTATATAATTATGCCTTGGAGGGGCTCATATTACAAGGTAATTTTTTTTTGTAAAGACACATATTGCATGGCTTCCAGCCAGTAAATGATATACTGTAATATATGCCTCCAATAAATGTTTTAAACAAAATCTCTCTAAGCAATATCCTGCTAGAGCTACACACTGCTCTTCAGCATATATTATTTACAGGATTTGTTTGTCGAGTTTTTCAGAATGTAAATTATTTCCTTTTGCTCACGTTATCCAATATTATGACAAGTTGTGGGGGGAAAAAGCCTAAATTATTTCTATCAGCAAGTGACATATTTGGATCTCTGACTTCCTATATCCTAGTTCCGGAGGGTGGTGTCCGCTAGAGGGTACAAAAAAGAGGCTGCTTAAGCAATGTTCTGTTCTTTTGTGAAGCTGTTATGTTATCTTTGCTTGGAACGATTGATTTTCTTTTCCATTTTTAACATAAGTGAAATAAAATTATTGTGTCCCACTGCAAGGCAGAGCTCTGATGATTCATTTGCCTTTAGTTGAACCCTTACTGAGAGGGTCACTCAAACTTGTATAGATCAACAGTAATACATGACATCACAAAATGCTGAAATGAAGAGAACAACATTGAAAACAAGTTCAAAAACAAAATCATAAAAATAAAACATCTACTTAGAAAAATCACGAGATTCATTTCAGAGCAAGAAGAAAAGAATTAGGTTTTAAGTAAATGTTAAAAAAAATGTAAGATACTGTTTTCTTGGAAGTTAAATTCAAAATTAGAGCAATTCTTAGTTTTTTAATGTTAGGCATAAAGAGGTTACCAAGAAAGACAATAATATTTTAAAAGGTACTTTGAATTGTTCCCCCAGATACTCAGGTTATATTTTTAAAAAACCAACATAAAACAACCCACACATGTAAAAGCCATTCCCCTCCCCAAATATATCTCAATGATTTGCTGAAGGCAAGAATTTTTCACTGGGATTAGATGCATATTTCTAATTCACCTGGCATGTGTATCAAGGCTTACAAGTCACTCTTAAGGAAGGAGCCAACTGGTTTCTGAGATGCTTATTAACCTTGATTAGGGACCTCCAGTTTAGTTAGTTAGATTTTCAAAGGGCCTTGCTGTGGAAGTTCATTTGAATTACCCACATGCAAAAAGTTTTCCTTCAACTGACATTTGATTCCCATTCTGACCCTCTCTGTTCCTATTTCTTGTGAAGACTGTACGTGGCTGCATTTATTCTTCTGCTGAAGTGTAACCCTCTCTTTCATATAAGGTGACCTGAATCACATCACATACCTTCTGGAATCAGAAGTTCCATTGCCCTCCATTTGCCCCTCTCTGCTCTTTCCCTGTCCAACCATGGAGCCCAGAGCTCTAAGTAATTGTTCTCTACTCATTTTCACAAGGCCTTTAGCCTAAAAAAAAAAAAAAAAAAAAGAATGAGTGTTTATTACATTTTTGTTTGCTAAATAGCACAGGATTTTGGCATTCAAATGTAATGCTTACTTTAGGAAAAATAATCATAATTATTGTTCTGTTCCAGGAATACCATTCTGTGTCAGTAAGGTTAAATTATCAAAAAAGTGTATTCTAAACTGATATGATTGCTGGGGAAATTATTGGTAATTCAATTTAATTTAGCATTTATTGAGTGTCTACTATATCCATGGAAATATCATGAAAACCAGGAAAATTTTAAGGCAGGGAAGTTTATTATTATTATTATTATTATTATTATTATTATTATTATTATTATTATTATTAATTTTGTTTCAGTAGCTCAAAGCACTTAATGAAAAGATCTTGTTTATCCTGAGGAAATCCCAGAGGGAGGCAGAGGTAAGTCCTATCTCCCTGATGGCAGTGGCTGTTACTGCTGCTGCTGCTGCTTTTCTTCTTTGTTCACCAGAAGAAACAAAGGCACAGTGAGATTAAGTTGCATGCTTAAAACAATGCAGTAAATCAATGTGAAAGACTGTCCAAGACCAGTGATTCAGAAGCCAATCCTCTACGTGTAGCTCCCGTCCTGTTCTGCACTTTCCCTGCTGGAATTATACTGATATAGGTTTAATTAGAAAAAAATATCAATTTTACTATTGCTAATCAGTAGGTAGTAAATCTTTGTTCCTTACAATACAATAATCACAAAAATAGGGCAAGAGAATGGGGAAGTATTGCAGGTTTGCATGTGCTGGGATACTGCTTCCAGTGATAAAATAACCTGCGTGGAACTAACATCATTAAATGACAGGTGTCACATTTTAGCAAGAAAAGAAGTTATGCGTCAGGTTTTGGTCCCTTTAAATAATGGGAACTGCTTTATTAAGATGCAGAAATTACCATTACCATACTTCCTAAGTGGCTGAAATAATCATTTTGATGAGTCTGTCAGAGAGGGATGCTTTGGATTTTGAAGGCACATGTTGGCAATAAAATTAAAGACCTTTTGTTTCCATAATGAATTTGAAAAAAACAAAAACAATTAACTCAAAGAAAAGATGGAATCATAGACGCTAGTGTTGAGAAAGACCTATTAAGACATCTAATTTAGCCCTCCTCACAAGGTTCTCTAGACGACATTTGTCCACTGAAATTTAACATCATTCTAGAATTGTATCTTTCACTTCTGAGGAGACACTGTACCACTCTGAAGAGAGCAAGCTTAAATCTTGACTTGCTAACCTGCCTTGGTCTTAGCCCTATACACACCATACCAGCCAAAGGAAGATCTTTTGTTTTCTCCCTTCCATAACCTATTATGTCCTTGAAATTTTCTGCTTAAAAATGTCCCTTCTAACTTCAAAGTGTATGACAGTCCTATGGAGTTGGGTCATGATTTGGCCACTCTATTAAGTTGTTTCAATCCATTCTCATAAATCAGTCCCTTTAGCTCCTTCATCATGGTGGTGGCTGTTTTGTGACATCCTCCCATTCTTTGGCGTGACTCTCATACTGGAATCTCTCAGCCCCAAGCAGAATTCTAGGTGAGGACTGCGTCTTGGCCAGCACCAAGTAATCATAATGTCCCATAATTCTGCAGGTATTACTACATCAAGGAGTAGAGGGCAAAAGCTCCTGAACCAAACGAAGTAAAGAAAACCTCATCTGTAGTATTCTGTTGATCCTTTATTCCATACGGTGCATTCACTACAGAAAGCATCCCCATCCTACACTATCTACAATAATACATGGGCTGGCTGGAAAAGACAAAAAAAATGAAGTCAGTTTGTATCAGAGCAGTTAACTTGGCTTCCACAATTCCTCCCCTGCTGCTCTCCTAGTCCCACTTCAGCTGTATTTCACTCCATTAACTACAGCAATGGGTATTTGCTCTCAATAAATGTGTGTGGGTGTGCATGTGTATTTGTATTTGAAAAGAGTTTATCCAGACAACTCCAAATAGCTCCAAAAGTGATTGCACAATTAAAGAAACTATTTCCCTGCTGTTGATGATTATTTCTTCAAACATCATCTGTCAGCCTAGGCTACTGAGATTGATGTTCTGAATATATTTTTCTTTTTAAACCCTAAGGAAATATCTTCTTCATGTCTCTGCTCTAACTTCATCACTCTTATCTTCGATCTTTCTTGTAGTCTGATTGTGAGATTAATTTCCAGAGGGTAGCAACATCCACTGTGGATGTTAAAGAAATGGGTTCAAGTTCAGGGCTTGTAAGGTTCCGAACTCTCTACAGAATCTTCCAAGCACTTTGAACTGAAGTTTTGAATTTTTCTATTAGCTAGTGGAAATGGTAAAAATAAGCTCAAACACAGTGACTTACAACCGCAGGGAGTTTGGCACAAATGTGACCTACTTAGATGGGGCAAAGGACAATTTGGGGTTTACCTGGGAAGGTTACTGTAGTCACAGCATGTTTCAGTTTTTACTGGGAAAAAATCATATTTTGGACACAGTCTTAATGTTAATAAACTGACTTGTATGTTGAGTTGAGTCTCTTTTATATTGGCAGATAGGTGCTGTATGATGGAGGTTTGAAAATTTGCTTGAGAATATCCATGCTCATTACTCAGTAGCTTATTAAATAGAGAAAGATCAATTATCTCTGTTAGGTGAAATTCCAGGTAAATATGAGAAAGCCAGCATAATTTCTTAAGCTAGTGCTCATATAGAAGGCCAGACATAGGTTTTATAAAATGTCTCTGAAAAAGTATCCTAAAGTGCTCAGTAGGAAAGGTTGAACTGTGTATTGATGTCCAAGCTTGAGAATTTGGGGATTCATCCCTTTGACTAGCAAATGCCTCTCCTCTTTTCAGTAGGGTGTCTTTTATCAGGAATAGGGCCTTGCGTACATAACTTAAAATAAGGTCTATACTACGGATCTATCCAGCAACATTTTAGTTACACTAAGCTCTAACTGGCTCAGCATTGATAATGTACAGTTTTAATGAGGAAGTGTAAAGACCCGTAAGAGGTGTGATTAAGGTAGAAAGGAGAGACCTGACATTCTAAGAACATAGGACATTTTTCTTAATTGCAACTTCTTCAGATCAAGAATTAGGTAACACTGGGCAAAAAAAAAAACAAAAACAAAAACAACAAAAAAAAACACTTCCATTCCTTGAACCTCAGTTTCTTTATCTGTAAAATGTGAGATTAGAAATGATCTGTGCAGGACCCTTTTATTTTATTTTATTATTTTATTTTTTTAACTTTTTTTATTGATTTATAATCATTTTACAATGTTGTGTCAAATGCCAGTGTAGAGCACAATTTTTCAGTTATACATGAACATATATATATTCATTGTCACATTTTTTTCTCCGTGAGCTACCATAAGATCCTGTGCATACCTCCCTGTGCTATACAGCATAATCATGTTTATCTATTCTACAATTTTGAAATCCCAATCTATCCCTTCCCACCCTCCACCCCCTTGGCAACCACAAGTTTGTATTCTATGTCTATGAGTCTATTTCTGTTTTGTATTTATGCTTTGTTTGTTTGTTTTTTTAGATTCCACATATGAGTGATCTCATATGGTATTTTTCTTTCTCTTTCTGGCTTACTTCACTTAGAATGACATTCTCCAGGAGCATCCATGTTGCTGCAAATGGCGTTATGTTGTCGGTTTTTATGGCTGAGTAGTATTCCATTGTATAAATATACCACATCTTCTTTATCCAGTTATCTGTTGATGGACATTTAGGCTGTTTCCATGTCTTGGCTATTGTAAATGTGCTGCTATGAACATTGGGGTGCAGGTGTCATTTTGAATTAGGGTTCCTTCTGGATATATGCCCAGGAACAGGGTTCCTGGGACCCTTTTATTTTTTTTTCGTCGATATGAAAATTACACCTCCTTCATCAGGTAGCTGCCCCTGCACCTTGGGATTACAGGATGAGAATCTAACCTTGACGGCCCAATCTGAGTCTCTTTCTGGAGAAGCTCAATTTAAACAGAAACAAACAGAAGTAGGGGAGAATCAGCTGAGTCACCAGAAGGGGGCACCCAGAGAGAAGGTGCAGGTCCACAGCTGAGGTCTTCACCCCGTTTCTGTCTTCCTAGAACTTTGTGTCCCAACAACTCATTCAATGTTGTGAGCTGTCTCAGTAGAGTTCCAGTAACCTCCCTTCCTCTTTTTTTAACTGAAACTTGAGAGTCCATTTCTGATGCGTCCAACCAAAGAACAGTAATTGATGGAATCATCTTGCTGAAAAGTATCTTATCATTGTCTGATGCAATGAGAGTGACCTTTCCCCCATCCCAGTGGTTCTTTACTTTGGCAGCATCAGAGACTTACATGGGGAAAGAGGCAGCAGAAGTAAACAATATTGGGTTCAAATCCCAGCTACAAGCCTCAGATAAGTAATTTTTTCTCTCTGAACTTGAGTTTTTCCTTCTGTTAAATAGGGACTCTAATATGCACCTTGAAATGTCAACGGGATTGTTCATTGAGGACAGCAACTCTGTATTTGGCACCTTTGTTGTTCACCTTCTAACTCAGAGCCAGACTCACAGTAGGCTAGTCCCAAAGAATGGAGTTGGTGAAGAGTCAGACCGAAGTTTCAATTGCAGGTCTACTTTTTCTCTGTGACCCTTAGCAAGTTTTTAAAAAACTCCCCAATCTGCAATTTCTACATCTTTTAAAGTGGTGATAACAGCCACTCCATTTTAGTGTTGCTGTGGGTATTAAACCATACGTAAACATGTCGAAAGTGATATTCCTACTATTAATACTTAGCAATGTTTGCTGAAACAGTTGAAAACTGGACTTCAAAAGTCTATCCCAGCAAATATTGATGAAGTAGTTTAATGTGTCAGAACTGTTCTAAACAATTTATTTCCACTTCATTGGAAAGATTGTCTCCACTGATATCCCTCTGTCCTGCATAGAGGAAGTATTAATTATAAACTTCAAAAAAGCATATGAACACTCCGTATATATCCCTAAATACCTGCCATTCTGGTTTTCTGTCCCTTAAGCAACTTAAATTCAGTCCCGCCACTGGGCCTCAGTGCTTGCTGATCCTTTTGTCATAAGGTCTTCCTCTAGCTTGTCAGATAACCCGCTTCTTTTCCTTATTCAGATTCAGCTTAAATGGCATCTTCTGGATGATCAGTCTTTCCCTGCCTGTCACACTCAATAACTATTTCTTCCCCTGCACTTATCCCTATATGAAATCATCTTTGATTATAGGTCTATCCATAAATACATATATGAATATAAAAATATATATATATATGGGAAGAGACTGCCTCTGCCCCTCCACCAAATTATAATTTCCATAAAGACAAGGATTATATTTTCTTTGCCTTAAACAGATCCCATCCATATAATAGTTGCTCAATAAAATTTTTAATGATAAATTAGGACTGATGAATGTATTTTTGGAGAATGCTTAGCTAGTAGTAGGCAACTTAACAAGAGCCTGGGGCTCTGAAATACAGGTATTTAAATCTAGTCTTTAAATTTCTCTCGGAGAAGAAACAGCATAGATGACTTTCCTTATTTGATAGTATTTGAGCCAAACCCGGCAAAAGACACAGGGAACAGACCGACCCTTGAAGAAAACAAACATAAAGAGTGTGCTAATTAGTTACATCTGCCCTGGCTGGGGCAGGCACAGCAGCAGAAGGTGAGTCTGCTGATGGTTTGAAGAGAAAATGTGGGGACTCTGGCTTGATACAAAGCAATCCTAGTCCTCTCTACAATACCCGTGGGGTTCACTCACTTGGAAGAGTGACATCAGTGCATTCAGTTGAAACTACCAGAGTCAGTGGAACGAGCACTCGACACAAGTGGCAACCACATGTTTCTCCTTAGTGATGGTCCTGGCTGGTGACCAATTCCAGAAAAGTATTGTGCAGGCTGGGAATTTGAAAGGCCAGAGTAGCAGCTATCTTTTTTTTTTTTTTTAATGTTTTTTCATAACAAATAATAGAACAGTGTGAAGAAGCACAAGGGAGAAGGATGCCAAGCAGGGCTGCTGCAAATAAAACCAAGAATTCCTGAAGATACTGAGGTTAACAAAGGAAAAATGCAGCCATTGTGAATGCGGTTTGTGTCCAAACCCTCCACCCGG
Source organism: Camelus dromedarius (assembly GCF_036321535.1). Classification (NCBI taxonomy): domain Eukaryota; kingdom Metazoa; phylum Chordata; class Mammalia; order Artiodactyla; family Camelidae; genus Camelus; species Camelus dromedarius. Next base: position 40,454,772 of record NC_087439.1, read on the forward strand.
TACATAAGGGGATGCCTTCACTTAGCTATTGCTGTCCCTGAGCAGAGGTGAGAGGGATGCTGGTAATAACAAAGACGGTCCCCAATGATGGCAAGTCTAATTGCAGGAGGAAAAAAAAGTGCAGGGAAAGAAAGAGTTTGGTTTTCCCAAGATGTCACTTTATTACCAGCCTGACACGGCAACTTTAAGGGTCATTTCTTTACGGTCACTAAAATACCAAAACAGTCGGAAAAACAGCACAGAGGCCACAGTCAAAGCCCCTGATGCTTCATTTCTGAAAACATTTTCCCACAATGGCAGCTTTTAAAAATTGTTTTTCCCCTTTTAATTAAAGAACCAATTTTGTTCTTCTGGATGTCTGTAAATAGTCAACAGGATAAAAAGGAGAGGTGGGCCGGGAGGAGAGAGGTGAAGAAATGAACACACACACAGACACACACAGAAAGAGAGAGTGAGAGAGAGAATGAGAATGAATAATCAGAGGTTTAAGGCATTAAGAAAATAGAAGTATAATACCATTCTGTGGAGAAATTTCCTGGAAATAAGCAAACTATCTTACCATCTACATTAAATTAGATTTTTCTTGAATGAGTAATAATCTTTTAAAATGTCTATCCTTAGTCATTTATATGCTGCAAAGGGAAAGATAATGAATGTTCTAAATCTAGAGAAAGTTCTTTTGAAATGTTACTATTTTTCCCACAGCAGATTCTAGTAAAGAATTGTGATTATAGCTAACCAGTTATAAATAAACACAATGTCATTTTTCTCAATATGACTTGTAATCATAACTTTTTATTAATTCAGATAGGACTAAACTTCAAGTAGTCTGAACTTACAAGGATTTACTGTATATGTAGTGAAATGTTTAGAAAGAAGAGGGAAACTATAGGTTAAGCACGTATATCTGGAACTACATATATCCTCCGAGAGTAAGTGCCCACTACAGAGTTGCTTGTAAAGCAAATTTCTGCATATGAAATCCTGCAACTCCATTCCTTCCTTCATAAAATCTGACATGCTTCTACTGAGAAAACTCGGAATCACAGAGCTTCAAAATCACATTTAATGGTACTGCAAACCTTTACTAGTTGCACAAAGTATAGCAACGTGATATTTTCCTCATATAATAATTATATGCACTAAATCACAGAATACAATATATATTTTAAGTGTAAATTCCTGAACCCCGTGGTTTTTGTTTGTTTTTGTGTTTCCCCTATGCCTAAATGGTACAAGAAAATGCGGGCGCAAAACTGAAAATCTCTATGCCCCCTCTGCTGTAACAGGCATACCACTTCACTGCCTCAGGCAGCTGTGGAGAACGGAGCCACTATCGGGAAATTTTTCTTTCTCCAAGTATCTCAATGAAGTAAGTTCTTAGATTTGCTGTCCTCTCTCTGATGCTGATATTTCATTTTACTTCTATAAAATTAGACAATTCATTCTGCTCTCAAAGTCTTGTATGTGAAGAGCATCTATTTCAGTTTGCAGATCTTTAGAATGTTTTTATATGGTAAAGCTGATTCCTAACTGATCTCCCTACTTTCATTCTTTCCTCCTCCTTTTTCCATTATTCTGTGCAGTGAAGCTAGAATAATTCTCAAAAAAGGAAATAAGATCACATTACTAGGACATTTTAAAAAATCTTCCCGTGAGTTCCCATCGTACCCAGAGTAAAATCCCAGTTTACTGCCATGGCCAACAAGACCGGACTGCTCTGCCACCTCATCCTGCCCCAGCCTCTATCCCACCGCTCACCATTTCTCTCACTGAGCGTCCATTGAGTTCCCGCCTCCTCCAGGCTGGAGCTCTTACTTCTGCCTGGAATGACTTTTGACCTCTTTTTCCTTTGAGTCTCACTTCACATGTCACCTCCTCAGAGAGACTTTCCCTGGTTATACTTCTAAAGTGCTTTCTCCAGTTACTGTGTCTCCTCTAGTTATTTCCTCCAACTGCTCTTCACAGTCAGTACTTTTTCTTGGTTAGTAATGTTTTTGCATTTTATTTTCTGCCTCCCCCAGCCCACCATTAGAATAAAGCTCCAGGAGAGGAAAACTCTTGTTCTGTTGACTTCTGTGTCTTCAGAACCTAGTATAGTGCTTAATATACATACAGTAGGTGCTCAACTAGTACATGAATGAATTCATTGATGATGAGAGCTCTGTTGTGTCTTTATGAAATCATTGAGCTTCCAAAGGGGTAGACTGGTACAAGGTAAGACTTTCTGAATCCTGATCAGATGCTATAGACAGAGAATTTTTGTTTTTACTAAATTTTTTGTTTTTACTAAAATGATTTAACTTAAATTCTTTTTGAAGGAGAATTTTTTGCTTTTACTAAAATTATTTAACCTAAACTCTTTGCCTTAATTATGGAAGCTCTTTGCTGTGCTTGGATTCTTTTGTAACAGAGCTATGTGTATCTGGGGTTTTTTAGATGGCCGTATTCTTGATTCCAAAAGCTCAAGGGACTCAGAGAGCTGGTGACAGAGCTAATTTTATACCTGTTACTAATCATTAATGGTACTGCGCCACTGATGATACAACTTACCAGATTTGGAACCCAACCCTTGGCAGAGAGTATCACCATGATGTTAATACATTAAAATTCCAATTTATCCAGGTATTTCTGGCACCAGCTTTTTGCTGAGTGAGAATTTAGGGATAAAAGGAACAGAACCAATAATGAATAAGTTGAAATTTTAAAAAATAATAAATGTTTTCATTGGATCTCTTAAGGTTTTGATGAATTTATTTGCACCTCATGGGAATGTGTGAGTGGTAGGAGTACATGTTGTGCTGATGAGATGATGCATGCATGGTGAGCCCCCAGATAACTTCATCAAGGGGACTGGTTACCAGGAAGACTTCACAACCTTGTTGTCGACGTGACTCTTCTTTTGGCTTGTCCTGCAGATCTGTATCCTCTATAATAACACTATAATCTTAACTGTAGCACTGTCTTGAATTCTGTGAGCTGTTCTAATAATTTATTAAACCTTAGGGGGTTGCTGAAAACACCAGTTTTTTAGGCTAGTCAGTCAGAAATGCAGATGGCCTATGTTGTCTGGGGCCCCCGAAAGTGAAGCCGATGTCTGAGGTTGGGGCAGTCCTGTGGAGAACTGAACCTTAACTTGTGAAGTCTGATGCTAAGGCCAGGTGGTTAGTGTCAGAACTGTACTGCAGTACATCCAGTTGAGGGTGAACAGAAGAGTTAATGATTTCTTTAATATGCTAAAACGAATTTAAATTTCCCAGTCTCTTCATTTTTTATGACTGCAAGTTCAGTGCCCTCTCCAGTATCTCTGGAGAGGAGAGGTACTATGGTTGCTTGACTTTTATCAATTTGGACTCATGTTCCTTGACCAATTTTTATTCCTTTGACACTCAACAAACTCAACTGAGGACTTAGTAAGGACTAGGCACTGTGTTGGATCCTGGGTTTTAGGATGTATCAGCGCATAGGACAGAAATGGCCCCTGTTTTAATGGAGCTCACAGCTCACTGGCATAGAGCAAGTTACACCACTGAACAGACAAACGTGTGAGTGATTGTAAGTTGTGTCCCTTTATCCTTCCCTGTGCCTTCCCTCTTTCCTCAACAGTTCACTCCAAACATAGTTACACCTCTTTCTCCTTTATTTTCCAAGTTGCCACTCACAGAGTGCATCCATGTCTTACAGATGTTTTCTATTGGTTTGGGGATAATGCGGGGAAAATACTGCACAGAGTTAGAAACAATGTAATCTAACTATCAGACATTATTTTTCTAAAATTCCTAATCCATCATTGCTACAAGAAGTCCTCTTGGGGCTGTCTTCCTCAAGTCCTTACCAGAGCACCACGTTGCTAGGCCTGCTTTCTCCTTTCAGGGAGCCCCTCTTCTCTCTCGTCCTCATTTAACTTAAAAATCTCTGCCAGTTTGTTTGGAAGAGCTCCCTGATGGCTCTGTCGCTTTCTTTCAGACAGTGTCCAAAGAATGTGGCTACCTGCACATGACCAAATTGGCTCCTTAAAGTATGTCCTGACATAAAACAGTTTTCTTTTAATTACATCCCAGCCCACCATCACAAATGCAGAGGTGTCTTCAGGATAAAAAATAACTTCATAGTACCAGAAATGTAGTATAAATATTAATACTAAAGGCTTTCTTTTTCTTTTTTTTAAATTTCTTTTTCTTAAACACTTCCTTTTCTATTACATTATTCTTTTACCTTTTGTCGAGTTTGAGTACCTAAGATTGCTTAGAATATGTTTAATGTTTGGTTTACATATTTATTACTAGACATGTAATTAATCATGTGGGCAAAGATTACAGATTTTATTTATCCTGTTTTCCCCTTTATTAATGTAGATTATTTAAATAATCATATCTATTTATACTTCTATCTCTATTTTTATGTTGGGAGAATATGTATGCCTGTGTTTGTGTATGTGCATATATATATATACATATACATAGTTATATATAATTATATCATGCTATGAAATCTTGATATTGGAAAAGTGAAATTATGCTATAGAAAGATTGCTATTGGAAAAGCAAAGAGTAGGTCTTTAAGTGTAGCTTCATTTCATTTTTTTTCTGTTAGAAATTGGTTATTTCTGTATGCAAAATCACTTAAACCATTTTTTTCTTAAAATGACCAAATAAATAATTTGAAAATTTATTTGCAGAAATAAACTGTTACTTCCCTTACTTGACTAATTCATTTTGTGTAATGTAGAGATAGGTATTGCCTTACTATTCCTTCTACCAAGTACACTTCCTATTGAGATGACGTCAAAGGACTTTGCAGTGTGGACAGACCCATAAATCTACCTAGTTTCATACTGAGATGAAGATCTCTAAACTCAAATTCGGTATAGGTCATAAGCAGTGCAATGAATCACATTCTCCAAAGGCATTTGACCTGACTGCAAATTATTTCCATGTTTTGTAGATGCAACAGACTGTATAAGGAAACTCTGTCCCTTTTGCCTATAGTCCCTGGGAAATGCTGTAGGGGCATTCTGAGCTCCTGTATGGAATACTGGATCCTAACTTGGGTATCATCTCCTGGACTATGCTTATCTTTCAAGAAGCATTTTTTAAATTGCCTACTATATGCCCAGCACTTTAATAGGAGAGCTGAGAGGAGAAAATGTTACTGGTTCTTTGGCAGCCAGTTGGAAACAGCAACAAAACAGAGACAGAAACTCACATTTGGAAATTCTCTTCACTTTTGTTGGAAATGGCTCATTGCAGTTCCTCCTCAGTGTAATATTCTAACACAGTTGGTTGCCAGACACTGCTTAGCTATTATCATACAAAGCAAATAATTTTTAGAGCAATCAGTTTCCTGTTTTTAAAGAAAACACAGAGCATAAAGGAGGAGAGGAACAGATTTGGCATTAGTTAAGGCTTTAATGCCAAAAAATGAAATACTAAAGTAGACCAAAATAAACCACTATAAAATCTGCCTGTCAAAATAGGAGTTATGTCTGTGCTCTGTAGACACAGAATTAGCCTTTGAATGTTTTCTGCTGCATAGACCCCAAAAGCTGCTAACAGCTGTGGAGACAGGACAGAATGAATTTGATGTTGGAGTCAGACCATCAAATCTTTCCAAAAGAGTTTTGATTTATTAAGGTTAAATTACAAGTATATCTGATTTTCTTGTTAATGTACAAATGGGGACAAGATGTCATTTTCCTACCACTCTCTTTCCATTTTTGTACATTAAATGCACTTTAAGGCAGAGAATCTCTGAGAGAGCAAGCTCTACTGACTTTGGTATGTAATTGTTTACAGTCAGTTAAAAGAAAGTACAAAATGGAAGGTGAAAAAAATTAGTCCACTATTCCATTTCTGTAAAGTCAATTCTTATTTATTTCCAAATAAACCAATTAATGGGAGATAGGAGATCTAGAAAAAGAAATAGTTGTTTTGGGCAGCTTTTCTGAAGGCATCCAAAGATGAAGGAGAAATCCCACCCATGTTGGTTCCGTACTCTGAGGTGAATGCCCCCAACATGTTTGCAACTTAAAAACAATGTGTAAAAAGTAAGTATAATTGGGTTCTGATTGTGTTTGAGCCATAAGCTGGCTGGGTCACCCTCAGTAAATTCTTTTTTCCACTGTTCTCATTTTAACTATTTTTTTAACTGAAATATAATTGACATACAATGTTATATTAGTTTCAGGTTATAACACAGTGGTTCAACATTTATATATATTACAAGGTGATCACCACGGTAAGTCTACCAGACACCATTTAAAGTTATTACAATATTATTGATTACATTCCCTATTTTGTATTTCCTAATGACTTATTTATTGTATAACTAGAAGTTTGTGCCCATTAATTCCCTTCGCCTATTTTATCCACCACCTTCAGCCCTCTCCTCTCTGGCAACCACCTATTTGTTTTCTGTATCTATGAGTGTTTCTGTTTTGTTTTACTTATTCATTTGTTTTTTTTTTTTAGATTCCACATATAAATGAAATCATACAGCATTTGTCTTTCTCTGTCTTATTTCACTCAGTGAAATACTTTCTAGGCCCATCCACGCTGACACAAAGGCAAGATTTTGTTCTTTTTAATGGCTGAGTAATATTCCATTATGTGTGTGCGTGTATACATATATATATATGTATATGTATACACACACACTATACACACATACACACCACATCTTCTTTATTCATTCATCTTTCATTTACTGAGGGACACTTAAGTTGCTTCCATGTCTTGGCTATTGTAAATAATGATGCAAGAAACAGAATGGTGCATGTATCTTTTCAAATTAGTGTTTTTGTTTTCTTTGTGTAAATACTCAGAAGTGGAATTGTTGTATCATACGTAGTTCTATTTTTTAATTTTTTGAGAAGCCTCCATACTGTTTTCCATAGTGGCTGCAGCAATTTACATTCTCACCAACAGTGAACGCAGGTTGCTTTTTTGCCACATCCTTGCCAACACTTGTTATTTTTTGTATTTTGATAATAGCCATTCTGACAGGTGTGAGGTGACATCTCATTGTGGTTTTGATGTGCATTTCCCTGATGATTAGTGATTTTGAGCACACTTTTTCATGTGCCTATTGGTCACCTGTGTTCTTTAGAAAAATGTCTATTAATTTTTTTAATCAGATTGTTTATTTTTTGAGTAAGTTCTTACATGTGTCTGGGCCTCTGATTTTATTTGGAAATAAAGGGGTTCAGTACATTGTTTTCAGATGTGATCCAGGAGTCCAAAGAACATTTTCATGAAGATTAGAGAACATGGACTAGCCAGCAGGCTTCTCCCAATCCTCCCTCAGTCAAAGCAGCCCTGCTTCTCTCAGAATCATTTATCTCGCCTTCCAAATAAGATTTTGTTTGGCAAGAACTTTGACACTAAAATCAATTAGAGTATCTTTCTCCTCTTAAAGTTTATGGCCCTTTCTTTATGGTCTCTAACTCCTTTTCCCACTTTGAGCTACTGGTTCCCAAGCAATTCATCTTCCTCTTTTCTGGTAAAGGACTAGAGCACGTTAAAATTAAACTGAGTAGGTGGGTTTCCCTTAAGAAGTGATCCAGATTTCACTTGTGCAGGAAGTCATGAAAGCCGTCCAATTCTTGGAAAAGAATTGTTAAATGCAATAAGATAGCTTTAGAGATTTTATGGTGGCTTATTTTAGTCTACATTAGTAATTCATTTTTGGCATATCAGCTCCCACTAATGTCAAGTTGTGCTCTGGGACTTTTGCAAAATAGATCACACTTACGCATATTTTCCAGCTCTCATAGTGATACAGAACATTTGTGCAGGCTTTTGTCCAGTTCTATACACGGTTGAAAAGATATTTTTTGCTGCCTTAAGTACTATTAACTATCTCTCCATTGCCAAATCTAGGGTCTATTTTCAGCTCCATTTTCTTCCAGTTTTCTAAGACATATGTCAATGGTGGCTCTCGTTCATTGGTATAACGCATCTGCGCCACTGTTGGTTCCTGATCTTCTTTATGTCTCATGACTGCTTATTTTGCTTTCAGTATAAATATTAATTGATGCTTTGAATTATTTCCTCTTGCTATGCTTTGATCGCAGGTCTATGGTTAATCTGTGTTCCCTAGTTGCTTTATTAATTCCTTGCAGGACCTCATGTCCATGTAGATGATGCCCACATCTACACCCCAGCCCTGTCCTCTCACCTAGGCTCTAAATGCCTAGTTCTTTTTGGCTCTATGATATCTTCAACAGATGTTACACCAACACCTCAAATTCATCTGATTCAGGTAAATTCAACTTTCCCTACTCCCTAGCCCCATACTGGTTCTTTCTCTTTCATCTAGTGTATTAAAATCTATCAGTGACACCACAGGTTTTCTATATCCTTTATCCCTAGAAAAGCAGTTTTTAGATGTTTCTCCCCCAAAGCTATTCCATGTCTTTTTCAAATCTGCTAGAATAAACTAATAAAGATGCTAGAGCAATAGTTCCAACTGAAGCAATGGTTGGAGGCTCCTTACCTGCTAACATTTTCCCTCCCTTACTTTCCTCCACATCCTTGCTATTGGAGGAAGGTGTGGAACCTACTGCCTTAAAATTCATAGTTGACTATTGTTTTCCTTTACTTTCTTTTTCTACTTTGTCACAAAGCTTCATTTTTTCCCATTATAACCTCTGGAGTTTCTCTTCTTAAATCACATTCTCCATCCTTAACCTGTGAGCCTCACTGGTAACTCTATTCTCCAGATTCCTATTGCACTTCATTTATGCTACAGGGCTTATGACCTACTTGTTTTCAAATTAGTTTCCAAATAAATTAGTTTTGTATTCAAGGCCGTATTTAAAGGGATTATCTTTCCATGCATTCATCTTCCGTCCATCCATCCATCCATCCATCCATCCCTTTATCTAGGGTATTTACTGAGTCTAACATATGCCAGGCACTGTGTTAATAAGCACTACACAGAACTACACAGAACTACAGTTGACCCTTGACCATTGCAGGGCATTAGAAGCACTGGCTCTCTGTGTAGTTGAAAATGTGCATATAATTTATAGTCTGCCCTCTGTTTCTATGGTTCCTCCATATCTCGGGTTCAGCAACCATAGATTCAACCAGCCTTCAGCCAACTTCAGATGGTGTAGTACTGTAATATTAACTACAGAAAAAATCTACCTTTGAGTGGACCTGTGCAGTTTAAACCCCTGTTGGTCAATGTTCAACTGTATAGCTGTAGTTAAGGCAAATAAGGTTTTTGCTTCCATGATATTTTGGGTTCCCCAACTGTAACAGACCTTGTATTTGGACATAGAAAATGTGCATTTAACACTAGCTAGTGAATTGAATAAAAACTGATTAAATATCTGACTTTTGATTTGTGGAAGAGGTGGGACTGTTTTCTCCTCTGCATATCTAGTTAAGAGCAAAAAACAAATAAAGAAAAAAACTTTCCCAAAGGATCTCCTCTCTTGTCACATTGTGTAGAAATGAGTCACTTACCCATTTCTAACTAACCTTAGACAAAGGGAATGAAAAACCTGATTGGCTCAGACTAATCAGAATTATCCATGAGTCACATGGGAGGCAGGTGGACATGAACAAAGTTGGGACTCCGTCAGCAAAGAAGAGGGGACAAGGCTGTTGGGAAGGAAGTTGCAGATGGGCACCCATTTTAACTGTGCGATGTCAGTTGAGGCTCTGACAATACACTGCCATTATAAGTCCCACTGTAATTTTCAGAAGAACAAAGATATTAACCTTGGAGGTTTGACTCCATTCTGAACTGGATAACTGCCTTCTGTTTGTAAAGTTTAAAGTAGAGAAACTACTTCTTTTTCCTTTTTAAAATATGTGGGAACACATTTCTACTTTAGAAGTGCTATCAGAACCCAGACAAAGGGTGAGGTGAATGAACCACCCAGGGTGCAAGATTTAAGGAGGTACTCACTTCTATTTTAGGAGTGCCCCTTTAAATTTTGTGTGCTAGATACCTCACTTGCCACATCCTACTATAGCCCTAGTAATATATTATAATGTGGGCCTTGAAATGCAAGAGATGGAGGTTTTAAATATTTGAGAGAAGACTCGACACAACTGTCATTCATCCTGCAATACAACAATTTTTTTCTTGTTGCTGTTAGACATCTTGAAAATAATTCTCTGCTCATGGAAAGACAATCCTGGCCATTGGGTATATAGCAAAATGTGGCCATAGTTTTTTTGAGCCAGGAAAACTTGGTTATAAAATGATTTTAAAAATACTTTTCTCTTGAAGTCTTGACATGATCAGCACTGGGCGTGACCCAAAGATGGAATGAAGAACATGAACAGATGACTGTTTCCTTAGCAACGAGAACCATGTTTCCTTTGAAACAAGAAACTAAAAGAAACTGTTCCCCTGTATTTTTCTTTCCTCCAGTTGGGTGGTTTAAACAGCAGTGGCATAAAATTTTAACATTTATTCAACCAGTATCTATTGAAGATCTACCATGTGCAAAGCAATACTTACATTGAAAAAATTTAAATAGGGGTCCTTTTACCTACTGTCCATTCAGCTACATTATCAAATATATAGGCAACTCTGTAATCCAAGTAATTACTAAAATCTCAGCTCTGGCTGCACATATGAATCGCCTAAGCAGCTTTTAAAACACAAAGATGCTTGGGCTCCAGTAGTACGTGATTCAGGTGTGTTCATCCAGCATCAGCACTTTGAGAGAGTGTCCTCCAGGTGATTCTAAAATGTGCGGCTAGGATTGGGAACCAGAGCCCTGAGAAAATTTATGACATTGATAAATCAGCTAAACAATTTGAATTACATCTTTGAAGATCAGAGTTTATAGAAAATTTCAGAAGGTATAGTTCAAATTCTTTCCTGGTTTACTGTGTTTCAGGGCAAGATTTCTACAAACTAATAAATCAGAGTTTCCCAATTAGTCAATCTCTAAGTCTACCTTAGGTTTTTGGGAAAGAGCTGATGGGAAGACTGTAGCTGCCACCAAATCCACCCAAAATCTGTTTCCCCACAGCCTCTAAGAACTATGTCTAGGAGAATAACCAAGAAGTTTCTGCCTTAGCTCTGTCTCTACTGGACATGCAGCCCCAGAGGCTCTGAGAAGAGTTGTCCTTTATGGCCTGTCTGGAGACTTCCTGCCAAGGCTGAGGCTCATGGAGAACTGAGACTTGCCCACGGTCACCTTCCAGGAAATTTGGAAAAGACTTGGTTTTCTAGTTCTAATCCAGATTTTGGGCCACATCTTGGATGGAAATGGACAAGACTCTCATTCTCAACCCCGTTTATTTAAAAAAAAAATACTTGTCAGGTAATAAAAGACAAAAAACCCACTATCTCTTCAGTTCAGATCCCCAAATATTAGCAAGCTACTCTTTTTTAATGACCTCTTCACAATTATTAATTCCTCTGTTGCTCTATTCCACAGAATTTCATAGAGTGCCTACCAAGTGCCAGGGCTGTGTTAAGTGATGAGGTTGGAAATATGAATAGTGCATATTTTAACTTGTAAGCACCAGAAAATCTAGATAGGGATGTAGACAGGTGCATAGTTTGATACGTGTGTGGCAGAGGTCAGTCTATGGGGCTATGAGAATTCTGAGAAATAACATATCAACTGAAATTGGAGGATGGAGTTGGAAAATAACTCAGCTAAAGCTAAAGAAAAGGTAGGGGAGATAACATACTAATTTAACCTATTATTAGTAGGTAAGCTACTAAAAAACGGGTAAGTGAAAAAAATGAGTGTTACAAGCCAAAGGAGAGGACTTTGCATTTAATTAGTTCAGCAAATATTTATCAGCATACAGCACGGAGAACAGTGTGGGTAAGGGGATAAAACAGCTGGCATGGGGGCCTAGTCCCTGTTTTTTAACTTGTGATTGCATTTATTAGGAAAGGCAGAAATTAATAACATGATACTAAAATAATATTGATAAAAATAACTTTTAGATTCTCTAGAAACTGCATACCAAATTGTGGTTCATGGAATAGCAATATTGGCCTCACCAGGGAACTTGTTAGAAATACAAGTCCCATCTCAGACCAACTAAATCAGACTCTTCATTTTAACAGGATCCCCAGGAGAAGTGTGTACACACTCAGGTTTGAGAGGCAGTGATCTATAACATGCTAAATGCTTTCATGGAAAATCTCCTTAAAATTGCACAACCTTATGAAGGAGGTAGCAATTTGCACCTCCCTCTGATATCTGAAAAACTTGAAGCTTAGGTAAATAAATTGTCCACAGCAATACAGGTAGTAAAATGGCTGAGCTATTTGAATCACAGTAGGTTGACTTTCAATCCCATGCTCTGTGTATCTACAAATAAAATAATACTTAAAAAAGTAACAAGAGCAAACCTAACAGGTAGCTCAACATATTGGAAGCTGGTTTGGAATCAATGGGAAACTATCAAAAATCAGAAGCCAATCACCTTTTTATTCAACAACCCTAACAATTTATCCACACGCTCTCACTAGGAGCTGCACTGACATAAAGGGCTGTAGAGACATGAAAGTCACCACGAGCCTTGTGAGAGTCAACGGGTCCAGCTTCACCAGGGGTTTTGAGAAGCTGAGACTCTGCTAAATTATCCCCAGTGGTCTAAACCCCATACTGAATTTCATGGACCACAGGAGTCCTTGGGCACTGGCCAGCCTGCAGGTATCAAATTAATACCTGAAATGCAGTTTATTTTCTTTCCACAATTTGTTGAGTTAGTCCCAGAAAGCAACATCTGAAACAACCATTCAAAATTCTATCATCTGCCAGGATGGAGGTGGAGAAAGGAAGAAACAATCATGTGGCAAAGGAAAAACATTCCCCATGATTCCTCTAGTTTTAATCAACTAAGGAATAAATTCTCCAAGCTAGAAGGCAAAACAAAATAGTTTTCAAAAATGTCTTTGTAATTAATGCTACAACCTTAAAATTTAGGTTTCCTATGGTCTTTTCAAATTCAAGAGGTGACATGCAGGAAAAGGATGTCAAATTCACTTGTTTGCTTTTAAAAAGACAAGGTGGTCCTCACGTAGGGCTTGAAATGTTTTCATTTCTAAAAACAACTTAAAAGAAAGATGACTGTAATCAAGGAAGAAATATGGCAAAATTCCATAATGAAGGAACATTGTTTATGTGTCTCAGACTTTGAGGAAGAGAGGCTGGCTAATTCAAACAACTGCTTTTGAGGCTGCACTGTCCACTTCTACACATGAAATGTATAGAGGGGCTTTTCCATAATAATCACAATCCCCTATTAACGTCTTTCTTTTCCATCTGGGTTTGCTGGTAACATTGATAAGGTTGATAAGGTTGAAGCTGAGTATTTCTTTTCACAGAGATTCAAAAAGTTCTGATTTACAAGGGTATTTCAGTGGTTCCTGATCGCATTGAATTGATTTACTTTTTCAAGGGTGAAGAAGGGACCGCTTCCATTTTTTAATATGGCTGCAGTGGGCAGTCTTGTAGATGGCTGATGCTACAATTACATGAAACTTTTCTGTGCTTTAAAGATACAACTAACATAAGAATAATAATGGGGAGACATCAAGTTTTCAGAAAGAGGTCTGCTAGGAAAATTATGAAAAAGTGCAGAGCTGTAGAATTTGTATGTCTCTTTTGTGAAGTTAGAATAGAATATGGCAGCCTTCAAAAAGGATATACTGATGGTATATAGCAAGTTCGGCAAATTTGTACCGACTTAAGTAAATTGAAGTGGGTGTGGTGTGTTGATGATTTCAAGCTATTTCAGTACCATGAGGATAGAAAGTATGAGAGCTCAGGGATCATTTAGTGATCTCTGCTATAGGCAATTGTGATTGGGGGCTATCTACCCACAGCCAGATTACTTGTCGTATCTGGCTTAATAACTTCTCATAGCACCACTGAGCACTCTCTATACTTTCCCCTCTCCAAAAAGCTTTTGTGCTATTATCTGTATTGTGCTCTTCTCACTCCCTAAATAAATAAATCAGGAAGCCATCAGTGGCTTAGCAAGAAACAAGTTGATGCAATCTGAGTAGTGAATGATGACTTAATTCCCTTACTGGGCTTATGCCTAGGAAAGTTTGAAAAGACTTTTATGTACCTATCATTGTACATAAACCCTAAATCTCTATCATTTTTCATGGGAAGAAATCGAAATAAGTCATTTGGATGATATGATTGAAATGAAAAACATCACCCTCACCCCTTGTATCCATCCTAGCCAACTGCAGTAGACACTGATTGACCAGGGGAAAGAGTCCTCAACTGATGTGGGACAGGCACCTAGATGGCAATGGAAAGAGATTTTAGCTGCTGCATCTGAAGAGTCAAGTCCATATAAAGGACCTGAAGGGAAGAATCAAGGTAAGAGTGCTGGAGGACTGACACAGCGGTAGGGTGGGCTGGGGTGCTGAGGGTGTTGGTTATGGATGTAACAAAATAACTGATGTAACAAGTAAACCACAAAACCTCTGTGAATTAATTCAAGATTCTTTTTTTCTCATTCACATAAAGTTCAATTGGCAATAGAGAGATGTTACTAATCTCTCTGTCCTCCATCCATTGTCCTGAATTCAGACACATGGCCACCTCTTGTCACCAGGGAGGCTGGAAAACAGTCGAGCTGTGCATTTAGAAGGAAAGGGAATAGGTCTGTGCCCCAAAGGTATAGATAGTTCCTTTACCAGCTGACCAAATGCGTTAATCCTCGTATGTGTATTGTATAAATATACTGTGTCTTGTCCAAGTAGTTTTATTAATTTAGTTTGTCTGTTTGGTCAGTTTCTTGCTTTGTGGTGCACCTTCAGGTCTTTGACTTATGAAAAACATAACTATTATTTTGTAGTTTGTTATATAAAGCACCCAGCATGGCTTCATGACAAAAGAGATGATAAATAATGTATCTTTCATGATGTTGAAAATAAGATATATTCAATGAGTAGCAACTATCCAATTCTGCAAATCTTTCACAGATCTTATTTTGTATTTGCAGCACCTGCAAAATCGAAGACTCTTATTTTTATTATCTCAGTATCATGCCGAAAAAAATTTACAGATGATACCTGAGTATCCAAAATCAACCTTAACAACAGGATGCCTCAGGGATGTCAGATCTAGTCAGGAGCAAAAAGGTAGATTCAAATTGAAATCCATTTTGACCTAATTCTCCTTTTTCCTCCCATTTATTCCTTTTTGGCCTTCTGTGTCTTCTCCGCCTATGCCTCCTCCTTCTCCATCATTATATACCAGAAACGGATGCTTGTGGAAAGCCCAGCCTTTTGCCAGGTAGCATAACTTTGGAATATCCTCAGAATGAAACTCAGAAAACCTATACTGTGACCAAGATAATTCTTATTTTGATTGAGCCACATACATGATGCAACCTGGAATGGTTTGACACATACCAGGCCAAATAGTTTCATAATTATCCATTTGAATCAGCTCTATTCCTTCATCCATTCCTTCCTCCTATCACGTATGTGCCATGTCCTGATGGAAGCAAATGGATGGTTTGGGACATCCGAGGACCAGATTCGTCATGTTCCACAGGACTTGGAAGGCTAAGACATGCTTACATGATGCAGTAAGTAAAGAACTAGTTAATTACCCTTCGGACTCTTCATCAGTTACAGGACAAATCTGCTTGACTTGGTACTACATGGTCAATAGAAATGAGTTCATAAAAATACGTAAATATAGCATTTAATTTTTTTGTGAACATAGCATTATTTTAGAACATTCATAACATTTTCTACCAATTGATTTTTGTCATTCCCTGGAATATTTATTCATTGAATGATAAAAAGCAAATTCTTTTTCAGTTGATGTCTGGCCTATATTCAGCCCCTAGTGTTACTCTAAAAATGACTCTGAACTTTCCAATCCCTGACCAAAATCTCAATGAATGTACCATAGAGATTCACAAGATATACTCAGAGGATTGCTTTTTTATAAAAGTCATTTTTAATGGTTTGATTCTGGAAAGTAAAACTTAAAAAACATCTTGTCAAGTACTTCTATGATGGTTATTAAAAATACATTTGTATTTCAAGGTATATTTAAACCATATGTTCTTATTTGTCCCCATTTAGACCATTAAACTACTATTTTGCAAGAGACAATCAAAATCTAAAAAGCCACAGGAGCACTTTCTTAAAAATACTTTCATATGTTTCTTCTTTTAGCATGGTGACACATTCTTCCTCACCTGCCAGTGCTAAGCACACCTGGAAGGGTGTATATTTAGCCAAAACTCATAAAACCAGAATCATATCAAGACTTGCTTGGCAAGTTTTTATTTGTTTGAACAAGAACTGAGAAGTTAGAATGCTGCCTTAAATTTCTTTGGCCGTTTTTCTTTTTTTCTTTTTTTTTTTTTTCCAGCTATTTAGACAATCAGAAGATTGGATATCAAAGCTGCATTTATCTAAGTATTTTAAAACTGTGCCAAAATAAAAGCTAATCATTTGGTAATCATTTTGTAATCAGTATGCATAGAAGAGAAATAGCAGCAGTAAAGCAGTTGCTGCATGTTTGCTGACAAAATATTTAATCCAAACATTTAATATCAATCTGCCACTGTTCTCAGTCAGTATAATTACTTTAAGCAAATACCACGTTGGAAAAAATGGCCCAAGCCACTGAAATGTAAATAATACAATATAATCATCACTACACTTAAATTCATATACTATAATTTATTTGGATCAATTTCATAAACATGGGTGTAATACGTGTTTAAATTATTATAAACGTGGATCTAGGCTACACTTATAGGAGCTGATTTACTCTTTCTTATTGGCTACCTAGACTTAAAGTAGAGTTTCTAAATGAGACAAATCACATGGACCTTCTTATAATATTAATAGGAATGAGCAAAATTACTTTTATACCTGTTTGTCACTATGTCAAGGTTAGACAAACTATGTAATTTACAAGAATTGGCAGAATCATTGATCCAATATCTATTTGTAGAATATGTTAAGTATGATATGTTAAATATAACAAATACATTTAAAATAGAAGTTTTTAGAAATATATATGTATATATGATACATGTTTTAAATTAAAGTTCATAGAAATATTATAGAACCAATGGATACAGTCTCTACTTTAAATGGGGTTACCAGCAAGAACAGTGTTAATTTTTAAAAACAAAGATCAATAAAATGTGAAAATACAAAAATAATAAATTATCCTAGACCAGGGCCTTTATCTTATTTATCTTTGTATCCTCGGCATCTACAAAATGCTCAACATGTAGAAAGTAAAGTTCCAAGATGTGCCCATTATGGAGCCCCGTGTGCTCTTAGCTTTTCCTGCTGAATCTGCCCTACCCACTGTCCCCTTGCAGGCTAGCAGTATTTGAAGATACTTTATGAAGGAGAGATCAATTACTGAACTAGAGTGCCACCTGATTCAGGCTAGTCAGGAACCCATAAGATGGTCTGATAAACAGGGCCTTTTGCATAGAGTTCTGAACAAATCCAATGAGGTCCCTTTAACCTTAATTAAAAGAATGATCGATAAATACTTGTCTTTCTAATTAAAATAGTATATTTTTAAAGTCTATTTAATAGCTAAAAATGTTAAAATCTTATTTTGATATCTGAGATTTATTTCCAAATAATATGAGAGCAGAGAAATTAGTAGACATCCCAGATGAAACAAAGTTTGTCCTTTGCTGATAATTCTTAAAGCTGATGATGGGCTTATCAGAGTTCATTATACTATTCCCTCTACTTTGTACATTTTTAGTAATTTTCCATATTAGAAAAATTTTGAACTCTATTCTTATACCTGGAGTCAGCCTCAGCCCCCTGCAGTGTGGGGACCCTTCTTCTCCATCATCTATTGAATATCTGTTTATATGGCATTCTGATATCTCCTAAAGATACCTCTGCTTTTGTATTTCCCTGTATCAGATAGTAAAGAGAACTGTATTAGTGCTTTCAGTTGCCGGTAACAAAACACTTAACTAAATGTGTTAAATACAATAAGGACCTTTATTTCTTTCTAAAGATGTCTGGAGATAGATATTTCTAGCGCCAATCAAAAATATTGTGAAAGTCATCTTATTATCTTTGCACTTTGTCATCCTCAGTGATATTCAGTCAAAATTTAAGCTTCATAAATTTGGATTGCTGTATCAGTGTCTCAAGAAAGAGGCTGAAATTCCTGCCATTATAGTAGACGATGCCAGACTAAAGAAGAGAGCATTTTTCCCCAGGTTTCTCTTTTTGCTAAATTCTTTTATGTAAGACCATAGCGAAAGTTCCTTAATGTCTCATTACCCACTGACTAGACATAGGGGAGATGGAAAATTAGTATTTGAGATCTTCAGCTTCTAAAATTCAGAGAGGGATTCTGAAGCAGATAACATGCAAAGAGCTCTTGTAGACAACTGACGATGATTCCCTGTGGGTCTCAGTAAGTGGCACTAACATGGCATCTGTATCTGTTACAGTTGCTACAATAATGCCAGGTAACAAAGAGCCACACAACCTCAGTGTGTAAAATATACCTTTTGCTTAGCACAGTTCAGTAAGGTTCAGTTGATCAGAACTGGGTTTGACTGGTGTCATCTAGCCTCATTCCTGAATCTATGGATAGAGGCAGGTTGCCAGTTGTCTTGGCAGATCTTAGCTGATGTTGGCTGGACTGCTTACATGGCTTCTTAGTTGTCTGATGGATAAACTAGGATGATCTTGGTTGGAATGACTAGGGAGATGGCTCTGTTATGTCTCCTACTCCAGCAGGTTAAAATAGGCATATTCTGAGGGCCATTGCAGAGAGACAAAAGCAGAAGCAGAATCATACAAGAATGTTTTTCAAGTTTATGTATGCATCATATCTGTTAACTTCTCAGTGGTCAAAGCATTACCAAAGTATCAAGATGTCAAGAAACAGACTCTATTTCCTAAGAGGAAATACAAAGAAACATGGCAAAGGTTTCATACAGGTCAGAGCAAAGAAATGGGGCTATTAATGCAACTAATCTAACCAAACCAAGCCTTAGAAAAGCTAGATATTAATGGCCAATCTTGGCACTTCTTTCATCCTTAACTCCCATTTCCAAAACAATCAAGACCTATCAATGTTTCTTTCCAAATGTCTGTCAAATCTTTCCTCTACTCTCCATTTTATCACCAGTAATCTAGTGCAAACTCTTAATAAGGATTCCGTAATAGCATCTTAATTGGCACCCCTATGCAGTGCCCCATAACAGCTAGAATGATCCTTAAGAAATGTGTGTCTGAATGTGTGACACAAACATTTTGATGACTCAACATTGCTTTTCAAATAAAAATAGAACTCCATAATATGGTCTACAAATTCCTGAAGATTTTGGACCCTACTTAGCTCTTCCATTTTATCTTAGACTACACTCCCCATCTTTTAATTCCAGGGTCTTTACAGTCCCTGGAACAGTCCTTGGTCCCAGGGTACAGTCCCTGGTTCTCTTCTTTTCTGTCACAGTTTCTTCACACATGTTATTTCTTGTTCCAGGAATATTCTTCCATCTGCTCTCTGCCTAAATAACTTTGACTCATTCCTCAGATCTCTGCTTAAGTGTCACTTTTCAACTGAGTCTTTGTTAGAACCAATCACACAGATGTAGATTCTCATCATACTATATAAACAGTTCCTTTGTTGAATTGTCCTAGTTAAAATTTTGTATTAGTTTCTGTGACTTTTTACATGAACTTTATATTTTGAAATAATTTTAGAGATACAGAGGAGTTGCAAAGACAGCACAGGGAATTCCCATATACCCTTTATTAGGTTCCTCTAATATTAGCGCCTTAAATAACCACTAATGAAAACTAAGAAATTAATATTAGTATAATACTGCTAACTAAAATACTGACTTTACTTAGATTTCATCAATTTTTCAATTTATTTATTTATTCATCTTTTAGGGCAGGATGCCATGCTGTATTTAATTGTTGTATCTCTTTAGTCACTTCTAATTTGTGGCATTTTCTCATTCTTTCCTTGTTTTTCATGACCTTGTCAATTTTCAAGATTTCTGATCAGGAATATTTTAGAATGTTCCTCAATTTCAATTTCCCTGACGTTTTCTCACTATCAAACGTGATTATGGATTTTGGGGAAGGACATCAGAGAGATGAGGTACAGATTTCACTGCAGGATGTCAGAGGGTGCATGCTATCAACATGACTTAACCATTAAGTCCAGCCACACTCAAGTGGAAGGGAGTTCAGATTCACCCCTTGGAGAGAGGAGTGTCCATAAATTTATAAATATATGTTAAAACCACCACAGTAATTAGGAAATGTTTGGGAGATGTGCTTTGTAGTTATATAAAGATTCTCCCTAAAGTTTTGCCTACCGACCTCTTATACTTTTAATTCCATCTTGGTATCTGTTTCTTTGAGGACTTCAGCTGGTAATAAGTTTCTTTTCACATTTATCAATATGGCAGATATTTTGTTCTGTTCTGATATCTTGCTCTTAATTCTCTCAGATATTTCTAGGATTCTGCCGGTTTATGTTTTATCTCTTCCTGTTGTCTTAACATCACTTCCTTGAATTCTTATATTTCTATTTTATGGTCTTCATAAATTCATTCATTTTAAATAAATAACAGAATTTTGGGTCACAAATTTCAACTGCTCCATCCATCCTTCTGGTGAATGTTCTTTATCTCTGCTATGTTTTGTTCTTCTTTTATGCTTTTTTTTTCTTATGATATCATCCCATTGCTGCTCTGCCACTTCATCTTTCTTTATTCATTAGCAAATGAGTTTTGTTTTTTCCCAGGATCAGCTCTAGGCAGAAATTGTTTGCGCGTGTGTGTGTGTGTCTCTAAGTGTGATTCTTTTTTGAAGCCCTATTAATACTCATTTTTAAACTGGGTCTAGGATGGCTTCTTCTGCTAACTCTGCTCTCTCAACAATGTTGCAACCAAAGTACTTCAGAGTACACCCTTCCCCATGAGAAAGCATGATTTTATGATTCTGCTTCCTAATATTAACTGCCACTATACTTTCTGAATTTCTTTTCCCCTCTCCTTGCGTCCCTTCTGCCTAATCTCAGCTGCCTTTAAAAGCCTTTATACATGCTTTGAATCTGCAGATAACTGTCTTATTATTACTTTGAAGCTGGAGTTTGTAAGTCATTTTGTATTCTCCCTGTTTCTTTTTGTATGTTTTCTAGAAGAATTTGAAAGATGCTGACATAGACAGCCATGTTCACACCGGGAGCCTTTACAGGCACGTCAGTCTCTTCCACTAGCAGGGATTCTCAACCGTGGCAGTGTTGACAGTTTGGATCAGATGCTTCTTTGTTGTGCGAGCTCTGCTGTGCATTGTAGGATGTTTAGCAGCACTTCTGGCCTCTACCCACTAGATGCAAGTTGTTATAATCAAAATTATTTCTATATATTGCCAAATATCCCCTCAGAGGCAAAGTTGTTCCCGGTAGAGAACCACTCCACTAGACCAAAAACCCAGTAAGAATTGGGGTGTCTTCTTTGTTAAACTTTCTATTCCCATTACTTAGCATAGCTTAAGCCATAGTAACAATTCAATAGCAATATTTAGATAGTATGAATGACTAAATGGAGAGAGAATCATTGAGTTTAATTGCTCTTCTCGGGATCCTCATATATTAAGAAACAATACTTTATAATGAGGTCATACTTGACCAAATGTATGCCTTTCCCTAGTGAAATATACATAGACTCTAACTATAAAAGGATCTTTGAGAGATCCAGTACAAAGCTTTTATTTAAAGGGAAGAAAATGATAGAGAGTTTATGATTTATTCCTTATTTCACAGAGATTTAGTGGTAGAGCTGGGATTAACTCTTCACACATTAGGACTTTCTCAAAAAAGCTGATGAATTATTTAAGTAAACATTGCATATATTTAGTAAATATGCATGCCATAGACTGAAACCTCTGAAAAACAAAACAAAAATGAAATAAACTAGTATCTGGATTTACAATTAGAAGAATGTGAAATAATACCACAGAAAAATGTCTTGATTCAGTTTTTTTAGAAAATGCAAAGAAACTGATTCTCTAAACATGCAAAATTATAAAAGAGATATATGCTTCAATAGCAAAACACAGTAAAAAGTCTGTAATCTTTTCTAGGATCTTGATTATTTTGATAAAGCCTAAGTTCTCTTTTTGTAAAGCACCTAAATTTGGTGTCACTAAGAGAAATAAAAAAGTTGCCTGGGAAGAACATATATAGTAGTACATTTTGAATGATAATGAATTATATCATTGGAAAATGCATTAAATTAAGAAATATTTTTAAAACATCAACACAGAAACAGTGTATGGCACTTTCAAAAGTGTTGCTCTCTTTTACTGATGTGGAATGGGACGAGGTTATGCCCAGTTAGGCAGGCTGACTGGTATAGGTATGACCAGGTTAACATGTAAATACTCTAACATAGTTTATATAACATCAATCATTCACATTTTCCTACATTGAATAGTTGGAGGGATGAGGAAAAGATACAATCTTCTTAACAAATATTGACTTCTTTTTCAATTATTGATTCATAAAGAATCCTTTTATGACAACATCTTCTGTGGGAACCACTATTTAAACTTAAACCACTGAGTTTATTTAACTGCTTTATTTAACTACTTATTTCCCATTGACTCACTTGGTTAAAGTCTGTAGTTTGAGAAACTCACAAAATCAGTCTTTTACTTAAAGCACTATATAAATGGACATGGAACAATTAATTCCTAACTGACAAAATTAAAAACTTGCTTATAAATGATGTCATGCTTAAGAAGCTGAAATATTTTGTTGAGTTTTAATTATGACAAAACCCTTTACTGAAGGGTTCATAGGAAGATGAAAACTCCCAGTGTCTTATCAAGAGATAGCTGTTTCTAGGTTGAAGGGAAATATTAATTGTATTAATGATGAAACGAGTAGAAATGGTGTGTACTGTAAAATATAGAAACAAAACTATGAAATATATAAGATGAAAATTATGGTTAATATAAAGACAACTATTGCAAAAGTAATGCTAATGTTTTGAGTTCTGTGAAGGGAGGAACTGTGTTTAGGGTGTCTTTGTGTCTTTGATGACGAGTAGATAAGCTGGCATTTAACAGGTATTGAATAAATGTTAGTAGAAAGAATTAAAGAATATGCAATTAGGTGGTTATAGATTTCCAGTACCACATTTTTGGAGAGAAATTACATTCTAAAAGCAACCTCATTTTGAAGTCCTTTGACACAAAAATCTACTTTCAGTATAGAAAAACCAGAGATTGCAAAAATGAAATAAAAATTACCCATATCTTATCATCTAAATAAGTGGTTACACTATTAACATTGAGAAGTATACATTGCTAGACATTTTTCTTGCTTTAGCAAGCTCTGTAACTGTTTCAAAAGAGATAGAAGAGTTAGAGGAGAAATAGGTTGTCTTGAATACCTACTATTCATTCTCTTGGGGAAGGCTGTTAGTTGGAGCTACTGGTGATCATTTACTTTGAAGAGAATACAGAAGTTAAAAGAGAAACCATGTACTTTTCCCCTTCCTTGGTAGACTTCCTCAGTGCCCACCATCATGATGATTTCCTCTTTTAGGGGAGGATTTAGCCTTATCTGCAACCCATACAAGAAAAGACAGACAGAGACAGCGATAGAGGACACAGCTTTTCTAAAATAATAAAGACTACTTGAATTTAAATTTCTGGTTAGACATAGAAAACCAACTGATGGTTACCAGGGGGTGGGGAAGGAGGGTGTGGAGGGATAAATTGGGAGTTTGGGATTTGCGGATACTAACTACTATGTACAAAATTGATAAACAACAAGGTTCTACTGTATAGGACATGGAACTATATTCAATACCTTGTAATGGCCTATAAAGAAAAAGAATATGAAAAGGAATATATGTATATATGTATGACTGAATTACTATGCTGTATACCAGAAATTAACACAACATTGTAAATGGAGTACACTTTAATAAAAATAAATTTTTGGCTAAACATAACAATATTTTGCAGAGAAATAAAATAGTATTCACGTGCTGTAAGTAAATCAAATGGAAAAAACATCTGTTAAAACTTATTGACCTCATTAGCAATTTAAATTAAACAGATTTTACCCAATTTCTTTGTTTTCTTCTTTCAGCAAAACTGTATATGAAAGCCTGGGATTCACATCTCACAGTGCCAGATATTGTAGAGTGAAAAATATGCGAATAAGCACAACTAGAAAATATCAGGCATATGGCATGAAACACATTTCCATTCATTTTCCAAAGGGGGGAAAATACATTTCAACAGAATGTAAAATATTGTGCTCTGATTTACTTGCCAAATACAGCAAAGTATGAAGCAAGGAAATCAATGGCTAGTTTAAATTGGGAGAGTTTAGCGTAATTGCTCTATAAGCAAATAATTTGGACAAGTTAGGTGTTTGGGCGTGGGAATTTAAGAGCGTCTTACAGCCTGTCTGATTTTCCTTTTTCCTTTCTGACGGAAAGCTTTTGTCCTGATGAATTTCACTTCTGTCACAATCCTAGTTTCCACAGGCCAGAGAGCAAGGGAGCCAGTGCTCCATTCATGTACCCTAATACTCCTAGATTTCTGGACTCTCATGTGTTCATTGTTTTATAAATCACCATAGATAAAAGAGCTACCCATCTCTTTGATCATTAGCATCTGTTTCCATCTAAACAGAATTGTGAGCGCCCCCAATGTAACTGGACAAGACTGGCAGACATGAAGTATTAAACAACTCAGCCTGTGCAAATCCTCAGGAATAACCAGTTTTAATTAGCTAACTGGAAACCCATCATCCAATGGTAAACAGATCAACTGAATCAAACCTATTTCAAAAGGCTGCCTTGAAGTGATGTTACTTCCAGAATAATTACAACCATAATTCTCAGAAGTGAAGGGTACCCTTTTGTTTACTTTTTAACCAGACTTGCCTATATTATAGGTCAAGCACGTGTGTCAAAAATGACTGCACAGCAATGACTTCTCTTACTTATCAGATTTGTTTACATGGGTAAACAAAGCTCATCTCTCCTGAAATCCAGCACAGAAGAAAAGACTGTGACTCCAGTAGTGAGCAGGAGAGGAACAAAACCGACCAGAGCAGGCACAGTTCTTTATTTATTGCTCCCAGCAGGTATCAGATGCCATAGTTTCTTCACAACCATCAACACCCCAGGGCTTTTTAGTTCCATATCCAAGACAAGGAAGACAGAGGATGGTGACTAACCCCAAGGGATTAGGTACCTGAATCCTATCCCAACTACTAGCAGACTCCAGCTGCGTTTAAATGGTTTTTTTTGAAGAATTTCTGATGCTCAGTGGTTGCTGATTACTTCCAGATTTTAGTTCTACCCCAGTGGAGATTTGCTACAAAGAGTTTATCTGTTGTTGTTAAAATTGCAATTGCTGTAAGAAATGTCTTCTCTTAAGCCAGTTCCCAAAACACAAACTGTTACAACAGTTAAACAAACAAACAAAACAAAACCTGGCTACTATTTAAACATGCATTCATCGCGCTGATCGGAGAGTTAGTGAGAATGTGTAGGTAAGACTGGTGGCATTGGTTTGCAATTCTCATTACTCTCAGAACCGAGATGTGATGGCTGAAGTTACTGTTTTTAGCACTTGTAAAGGACTCAAGTATGTGTTCTTTATTCAGTTATATCTCAACTGACAGAGAAGATTAATTTTTGAAATCAGAATAATAGCCCAACTATTAAAGGGCATAACTATTCAGATTTTCCCCCCAAGATTATTTCGTATTTTCCCTCAATAGCAAAAAAACACTCACTCAGTCCATATTTCATTAAAAATTGAATCATTTAAGGACCGAAACCATTTTCTAAGATGGTGTGTGTGTATATGTGTGTGTTTGTGATACTTAGTGTGCATGTTTACATCTTAGGTACTTAACTGACATCTTTAGATGGGCATGAGATTTTAAAACACCCAAATGCACTAAATACACACTTCCATGCTTCAAACTGGTTCTAAACATCTCTTAATTTACAAATGCTGCTTCTGTAGCTGCTGCTGCTGCTGCTGCTGCTATTTTTAGACTCCTAGGTTGCTAAAGATACTGCTTCTTGGAGGCCTGTTCTGCCTAACGGTTTTCCTCTTGAAACATCTCCCTATCCTGAATGTCGACCAGGCCTATCAACTGCCCTTCTGCTGCTGTCCATTCTCCTCCTGTGGTAGGGAAAAACAAATCTGACTCCATGATAGATCTGCCCCTTTGGCTCTAACCCTGTGCTCTGTTTCCTGTGCTTAGTCATGCTGGTTCTGCATCTTTGTAAAAGAATGTTTCCTATAGCCTGAAATAGACAGAATAGTCCATACTCAAGACTCTGACCTTTAAGGGCATAACACTTTTCCATTCATATAAAGATAAAAAGTTGCAGAACAGAGAATAACATTTGTCTTGTTGGAAGTTTACAGGTTTATGTGGACAGTTTTGCAAGAACAAAGGATTCCAACACCAAGACATTTGCAACAAACAACCACACCTCCTCCCCTCTTTAGTATAAAAGGAGCCTGAATTCTGATTTGGTTAAGATGGTTCTGTTGGACATTAGTCCCCTATCTTTTTGGTCTGCTGGCTTTCCTAATAAAGTCATTAATCCTGGCCCAACACTTCATCTCCCGTTGATTTTCCTGTTGTGTGGCGAGTTTGAACTTGGTAACAAAATCACTTTTTGTTGGCCATGAAAGGCCATTTGATTTGCCCTTATTCATCAAGTTTGCAACATAACTATACAGTCTAAATTACAAAAGTAAATGGAAATCATGTCCACCCATACAATCTGAAGATGAAAATTGAGGTAATTAAGCTAATGATGTTCATTCTTGCTTCCACCATTTATCTGTGAGACAATCCAGATAACAGGGAAGAGTATGGTTTCCTTTTCTAGATTATTGCTTCAGTTAATGCTTCATTGTTCACAGGTAGATAAGAATGGAGTCAGCTAACAATGTGTCTTTTCACATCCTCATCCTTTCTTTCTATACCCTTCTGGCATATCACAATGTCCACTTCTAGATGGGTGTGATAGATGGTGCCTGCCCTCGTGTATCTTCAGAGCAAGCATGTGACAATCATAGAACCTAGAAGGGACAATGTCCCAGGAGAGCCCACTGCCACTGTGTAAAAAATTCTTATTAAGTGCAGCTTATGGTTTTCAGTGTTACAAGGCTTGAATTGTCCAGAAAAGGATTGTATTTCACAAAATCTTATCCAAAGTTTCTATACCAGGAAGCACAAATACAGTCCCTCCACTGCGATTTGTCACTCTTCTCTGTAGTTTATAGCTCACTGAAGTCAATTCTTCTCAGAACATGAGACTTGTACTAGAGAAAAGACAACTCGCTTTAAAACAAATCAAGAGCAGAAGTGAGGATGCAATACCCATCATTTGTGTAGGATAATCATGACATTAATACTGGAATAATTATGTTCATTACTCTATTATGTCTGCAGCTCAGAATACATTATATATTGTCTCTAACTTTAAAAGGCAAGGGAATTGATGAAAACTTAAGTACACAAACATTCATTTAATGCTAACTATGCTCAAATATAGCATTAATGATTAGGACATGGGTCTTGATTTATAGGGCTCACAGATTGGTGAAGAAGGCAGATACAGATGCCATCAAGGATCTTATAAGCAAATTGTAAGGATTGCCAGGCTTGAACTAGCACCAGACTGCTATGGGACATAGATAAAGGGTCAGTCATACAAACAGGAAATAATGGCTGGAAGCACAGAAGAAGAGAGGTTGAAATTGGCTTGCACAGTATGAACATGAAACTGGTAATTGTATGAGTCACCATCTTTGTTAGCTAGTGACATAAATCAAAATCAAACTGACTTTGGGAAGAAAATACAAATTTGTCACTTCCCAAATTGAGAACTTTGAGGGTGACTCTGGAGATTATGTTAAAACAGGAACTTAAAGCCATGGTGGCTCTCCCTCCACATCTCATTTTGCTTTTCATTGTATATCAGTTTCATTCCACCAAAACAGCTTCTCTTGGGTTGCAAGCATGGCTAAGGACAGCTTGAGCTCACAGTTAGCACTTTATGACTGGAGAAGAAAGTGGCTTCTCTGTCCCTATTCCGTTTTGAAAAATCCAAGTTAAATCTCTTACTAGCTCAGCTGGCATCACAGACCTAAATTTTAGACCAATTCCCAAGGCAGGATAGGAAGGGTTTTTAGGAAAGACAAAGATAAGTTTTCTACCACAAAAGATTTGAAGAAAATGGAAACTAGATGAGTTAAAAATGTGGTATAAGACTGTAGATGAAAAGGAAGAAAAACTGAAGGAAGTAGTACAAAAAACACAGCAAAGGTATTTGAGGGGCAGATTATGTGGTGTATTGAGTATGAGTTATAGTGCTTAGATATTTTCCTATAGAGCATACGGAAACGTAAAATGTTTGAGGATACGATTAGCTCTGTCATAGACTGTAGATTGTGTGTGTGTGTGGTGGTGGGGGGGGGGGTTGGTCACATGGAGAGGCGAGGAGAGTAAAGAGAGGGAAGTCAGGGAGAATATCAGACCAGGGTCAAGAAAAATAGCTTCTAGTCCCGATCTACCATTATTTAGCTAACAAACTTTTGGCAAATTACCTCTCTTGGCATCAGACACCACATTTAAAGAGTGGAAATCAGAGTATCTCTTCTATCTAGCACATAATGTTACTAAGAAAGAATGAGCATGCTTGCTCTTAATAAATCAGACATACTAAATAAACGCAGGGCGTTGTAAGTTGTAATGTCAATGCCACTCAAAATTTCATTTCATTAAGGAATGCAAAACCTGGTTTAAAATTTGCTACCATGGATTGTGTCTAAATTGCAAACTTATCCAGACAGTACATAAAGTGAAGGGAAAAAATACAAAGTTTCACTGCAAATTAATAAAAACAATGTCAGCTATCAATGTTTCATTCTAATTGCTCAAGAAAACAAGCTATGAGAAAGAGAACAAAAGTCACTATGATGTAATGGAAAGATTTTGGGCTTTGGCAATAGACTTGTCAGGCATTTAGTACCTACTCTACATAACACTTGTGATTTCTTGGGAAATAACTTCTCTGAGCCATAAACAAATGGGCAATAAATTTATTTCCATGGGGTAATATATTAAGTTCTCTAAGTTTCATCAGCAAAATAGCAATAATCTTTCAAGGGTTAAAAATAACAAAGACAGAAATTATCTGTCATTCAGTAAACATCAGTCCCTCATACCCTTAGTTCATCACATTGACCTAAGCTTTCTTGTTCTAGACCGTCAACACAAATACTAAACAAATATGTTAAAACAAAATTGTACATAAATGAAATCTACTGAATTGAGAACTCTTCAAAGATCTCTGCACACCATTTCAAGCAAGTATTACACATATGAAGAGCACTTTGATCTGGAGATGCTTATTAATAGAAAGTAAGCAAAGAATTAATAGTCATTGCAGGGAATAAGATAAATAAATACAACAAACCAAAGGGAAAAAATTAGGGAGACATCATCTTTTCTTGCGTCCCTTTGTAAATGAAGAAAAACCAAAGCAATGATCTATTTGAGGAAATTGTATTAATTTTGAGATTATAAGTAAAGGTTGGGGTTTGACTTAAGCATGTATTTTTCTTTCCAAAGGAAAATTGCTTTTGCAAGTCATTAAAGTATGATCATTTTGTTTCTAGGCATACAAGAAGTCTAAGGCATACAATTTATTAGATGGTTTTAGACTGCAATGATAGAAAAACTAAGAGCTGAGTAAAAAAGTTTGACCTTTTCCTTCCTATCTTTTAACTTTTTGATTCTGGTTTAAGATTACATAGAAAACGATTGTAAAATATAATATTTTCCATTATGTAGGGCACACTTAAATGCTTGTATAGATAGTGCTTATTGCAAACTCTACTGAGCTTTTGAACTATTTTTGTTGTCTGATCAAACTTTGGCGATATTATAGTTTCCAACTTTTGAAAATACTTTTATAGTCTTAATTGTAACTTGACAGTTTGATGATGCTGAACTCTGGATGATTAATGATATTTGAAGTCTCATCATTTTTTACCAAGTAGATGAGGGTAGTTTTTTTTTTTTTTAATAAACCCCTAATATTGAGCTGTCCATCTTCAAAATATAATGCCCTGGAATAGCTATATTGCCTTCTTTTATGGTACACCACAGCATATCCATATTTAATCCTATGATGCAGCTATTTCTATTGGGTATGCAATATGATAAGAAAGAGGAAGGAAAATAAAGAATAATTACTCCAGATTAACTTTCAATGTACTTACCATTGATAATGTCTTTTAATCATTCCATCTGATATACTAAGATGGTACTATGGGCAAGGAAAAGAAAGTAAAAGAAAAAAGAAAAGAGGAAAAGAAAGAGAAAGAATAGAAACTCGTAGACTCCCAGGACCATGTCATCCGACCTTCAGTAATTCAGTTGAAACTACTGAAAAAGAAGACTTGACTCTCTTTCTCTCTAACCTCCTAGTCTTAAATTTTGGTCACCCTTTAAGTAATAAAGTCTTAGAAAAGGTTAATTTGGAGAAAGGGCAGACGAGAGACTCTAATACCTGCTCTTCATCATAGAATCAATAAAAAACAAAGAAAAGTAACCTCACTTGATTCTCAGTATGCCAGAATACCACGAAGCTCTTTGAATTCGTTACCATGTAAAGTGGGGCTCAAGAGGAGTATGAACTAATGTAGTGTCCAGGTGAGCTATAAGGCCGTTGTGATGAGATGGCCCATGAGTACATGCTGTTCTACTAGGTCTAAGATTTGAATAGTTTCCCCTGGAACACCTCTCTGAGGCTCGTCAAATAGTAGCATAGTCCTATAATGGGAAAGGGAAACTCTGGGGAGACGACAGGTAGACATGAACTTCAATCTGTCACCACCAATTATCGCTCTTTCCACAAGTTATTAAAGTTATCTGGACCTGTTTCTTTATTTGCTAAATTAGAGTGAAAAACTATTTAACACACAGTACCTTTGTGAGTATTAAGTCAGATAATGTGTATAAAGTCAAGTCATGCAGTGGGTTTTCAATAATTGTTCATTTGTTCATGCCATTATTCTGCCTAGACGCACTCTGCTGCGCTGTATTCAAGTGCACCTACCCAGAGCCAGCAGCACGTGGTAGTTAAGAGCAAGCTCTACAGACAGTTCATCTGTGTTCAAATCCTAATTTTGCTTAGTGTTCTAATCTTTAAAATGAGGACAATGAGTGTTATCTTCTCCACAGGGACATCGTGAGGAGTAAGTGAGCCAAGATATATATGCAATCTCTTTAAGGAATTAGCCCATATAATTGTGGGGGCTGTCAAGTTCAAAGGCTGCAGGTTGGAAACTTGGGCAGAGGTTAATGTTGCAGTCTTGAGGCAGAATTTCTTCTTCAGGAAATCTCAGTATTTGCTCTTAAGACCTTCAACTGAATGGAGGAGGCCACCCACATTATCAAGGGTAATCTTTATTTAAAGTCAACTGATTGTAAATATGAACCACATCTACAAATTATCTTCACAGCAATACCTACATTAGTGTTTGATTATATAATTGGGTACTCTAGCCCAGCCAGGGGATAGATAAAACTAATCATCACATTACTCTTAATGGAATCTTTTGCTAGAAGAATCTAATTTTTCCATGAGGACCACGATTCATTTGTTCAGTTGATGTTCACTGTTATCTGTGAGAGCCATCATTATGTAGTGGTTAAGGCACAGGCGCTGGGGCTGCACCGACTGCATCCGAGTCCTGGCCTTACCACTCACTGTGGTGTGACCCTGGACGGTTACTTAAATTTCCTGTGTCTCAGTTTCCCTATCAGTAAAATTGGGGTACTAATAGTATCTATCTCATGATGTTGTGAATGTCAGATCATCTGATACTTGAAAAGTGCTTTTATAAGTACCTGCCACATAAGAGATTCTCCTATAAATAGCGCTGCCTAGACTTTGAGGGCTCAAGGCCTAGGAGCAAAACGAAGTAAAAATGACCAATTGTGATACACATGCTAGAATGTAGGTATCAGTTTTATGGGATTAGAGGGAAAAACCATTAATCTTGCCTGGGTGCTAGTGATGGGGATGGTTTCCACAAGAGACTAAGTATGTACACAAAGGGAAAGAAGTATAAATATAGCAACTGTATGGGTGAAACTTGTATTTTGAGACTCTTGTGGAATTTCTAAAACAGTAAGCTTTCAAAAATTTTGAAAGATAGATATATAGACATAGTTAAAATTTTCAACCTATTAGAGCACATTAAAAGCAAAACCTGAATTACTACTCAGATCATGTATTGATTCAAAATAATGATGCTCAACTCTATTTACATAAAATAGAACTGTATTCATTTTATACCAGAAAACAAACAACACAGCAGTTCTGCTACCAATCATGAGGTAAAATATTACTGGTGACATATGCATCCAAGCCTGAGTACTCGAATTCCTAGACGGTCCAAGTTATTTAACCAGAGATTCAATTCATGCTAAGCAAATACCTGCTCTCAGGCACACAATCCATCCACCCAATAAACTCACCCAAGTGGTCCCAGGATTGGTCTTAAAACCACTTGTCACTTTGTCTATATAGTTCAAAGGACCTATCTATTTATTGGTTTATTTGTTTATTGTCAGTTTTGCCTATGCTATCGAAAGCTGCATGATAACAGCATCAATCAGAGTGCCAGGCCTATAACAGATAATGAATTCTCATTTAATTGAAAAAGTAAGTTGTTTTGTTTTTTGATGGAGTCATTTTACTAAAGTTTATCCATTTAGGCAATAAACTAGTGTTTCTCAAATTTGAGGAATAAACGAACCACTTCTAACGGGACAAAGAACTGTGAACTTGTGAGACAAGCTCTGTTAGACCCAAGAGGTCCAGAAATACCAGTTTAAATCCAAAGTCTTATTCTAAGCAACTGTTTTTTGTTTTATTAATTATTTGGGCAAAATAGATGTCTTCTGTTTAAAACTAGTTAAAAGTGTGTGTTTGTGTTTAAATTACCACAGGAATGAAAATACACTTAGAAAGTTTCATGGGCTGCTGAAGAATATGTCCTCAAGACTTCTGATGGTTCATAACATCAGTCTGGGAACCAGTGGTGCAGACATTTCTAAGTTCATGCTGGTGATGGTGTAAAGGGAGAAATGTTTTATTCATATTCTGAAGCAGCAATGATAGGGACCAATTGATCTAGCTCTAATATTTTCGCTAGTGACTGAGAAAATGGAGTAAAGTGAGCCTAGTTTACCTAAGGTTAAGTGGATTATATGAGTCAAATAACTTGAGAAAAATGTCTTCAGTGAACAAGCAGTCATTCTCCCTACTTTATTATTATTTCATAAACATTATAGGAAAGAACACTGGATCAAATCATTGCTTTTCAAAAATTTTTCTCATTTCACTGATATGAAAGTTAACTTGATATTTGCAATTTTTTGTAGCAGAGAAATAACAAAAATTAGCCAATGCAGCACAGCGATACAGAGCAGAGAAAGATCTCAGATAAAATTAAAACATAATTTTAGTCACTTCTGAAAGACCTAAGGAAGGCACTTTGATAATGATGACAAAATGTTTACTGAGTTAAAATTATATACCTTAATTAAAAAAATTTAACTGAAGTTGCCTAATACATTTTTCTATATTTGTAGATGTATAAATGACCTTGAAGTAAATTTATATCTATATAAATCCAAAAACTTAGTTCTGTAGACCAGAAACACAACTTATGAATGAAGAGGCAGAGGGGAAAAAAAGCTGGAAACTTACAAAAATAGTGTCTAATAGAATTAATCCATATTGAAAAGATAATTTTCCTTTAAAAAATTTAACAAACCAAATAATCTTCATGTTGTTTTTACTGCTACTGTGTATTCAAAAAAGCTTAAAATACTCTGCTTTACAGAATATAAAAATTTTATAGGAAGAGGAAATGCACAGAAATAAAGCAAAATATAATAGCAGTGATAAGAGAATTCAACCTTTATATTTATTCAAATGCTCTGTGAACAGCCTAACTACTCCCTATGATAAAACTAAGAATACAGAGAGGGAGGCTGGGATCCAGAGTGGTTTCTTAGCCTGTCATCATGTTTATTTGTTCAAACATTTGTTGACTGTTTACTTCTGTCAAGGTACTACAAGGTGATTTGAGGGTAACAAGGATGGATAAAACATCATCTTTGCCTCTTGAAAAGGTGGAAAAATTACTCATATTAAAAACAAATACAAGGGGAAAGGGATACGTAAAATTACACAGATAAAACTAAAATTCTAAGAAGTTCTGAGGAATAGGCTGAGGAAATCAGAGAAGGCTTCATGGAGGAAGAGTACACACCCTAGGCTTTGAAAGATGAGTCCAATTTGGACCTTTGGGAAGGGCATTTCAGGAACAAAGCTAAGGAAACAAGGACAATATATGAAGATTCTAGAATTTAGTATGGCTAGAATATTGGCTTTACATTAGAAGCTGAAGGCGAGTAAAGCTAAAACTTTAGCCTTTTGCTTTTTAATCTATTACTTCTTTAATCTAATACGGTACTGAAATAGTTATCTAATGCTGCATAAAAAACGCTCCCAAAACATCATGGCCTATAATAATAACCATTTCTTTAGGTCGCTGTTCTGGAATTTGGCAGTTTAGGTTTGGCTCAAGGGAGTGGTTCTTTTGGTTTAAGTTAAGCACCAGTGATTTTTGTCAGAGCTCACTCAGGAATTTACAGCTAGTCAACTAAAGGCTGACTCTTCTGGGAAGACCCCAGCTGGGATATTTCATCTCTGCTCCATGTGACTCTCAGCCTCCAGGGGGCTAATCCAGGCTGTTCACATGGTAGCCAGGTGGGTTTCAACAGAGCTGGTAGAAGCCTAGGTGCCAAACTGGCAGACTATCACTTCCATCACAGTCTACTGGCCAAAGTGCATCGCAAGGCGAGCCCAGATTCAAGAGATGAGAAAACAGAAATAAGCATTTGATGGGGAGGAGCGGCAAAGTCACATCACAAGGGTTGTAGATAAGAGGAAGGACGAAAAACTGGGTCTATTTTGTAATCAATGTACCACATATGCAGTAAAAAAGAAAAGTTATTCTAAAACATTTAAAAACTGTTCATTTTTCTAAGCTAGATACTAGAGTTTAATCTCGATGCACTCATGAACAGATAAACATAAGTCACCCACATTCTTATTCTTAGAAAATTGGGCACTGTTTCTGTCTGCTTTATTTTATAGCTAATTTTTTTTTTCCCAGTCACTGGCAGAAGCTGTAAAGGACTGGTCAAAGCATTTTATTTTCCTTCTTCAATTCAGTGTCTTTTAACTTATCAACTGCCATTACAATGAAGGAACATCAATTAATGCTAAATTACAAAGGGATTCTTGTGGGATTGCCTATTACAGCTGCCCTGATGCCAAAACCATTCAAAGTGATAAATGTTTTACACTGAATACCAAATACGCTCATAATTATTTTGCCATTTACTGAAAGTGTTGCCAATCTACCTTTGATTCTAAAGAAACTGCACATCTTTATCCATTCAAAAATAAAATCTTGTGCTCATGAGATCTACACAAAGGCCCTTTTATGTGGGTCAAAAGGATGCTTCCCCCATGCCCATTTAATATGTTTCCTCTGAAGTCCTCTGTGCCGCCCTTAGGGCTGTCCACATCCTGGTGATAAGCATGTAACTTGCATAGCAAACTCCCTCCCTCCCAAACTCACATCACAATATCCAGAGTTCAGTATGTCCCATAA
Organism: Camelus dromedarius; assembly: GCF_036321535.1. NCBI lineage: Eukaryota > Metazoa > Chordata > Mammalia > Artiodactyla > Camelidae > Camelus > Camelus dromedarius. The sequence goes on from NC_087439.1 coordinate 40,490,571, forward strand.
TAAAATGATATATTTTTGTATGCTCTACACATACTGCTAAGGTATTGCTTTGTGAACAGAGCCCTACAATATAGATACAGTTTACCAGGAACTTAGCATTTAAACGACTTTCATCTTGACAATGACTGACATGTCTCGCTGAGAATATTATATATTTAGAAGAGATTTTTTTGAAGGCTCCATATTTAAGAATCATGTCTCATCATATTCAGTGAACTTGTGAACTAAGCCTTAAATGTTTAAAGAAGGGTCACAAAGCCACTCTGCTACAAAAGTCTGCAACTTGCGGCGAACTCGTATCACAGAAGAAATTCATGCAGAGAATAATTTTTCCTAAGTTTTCTTTCCATTTAAAGAGAAAAAGAAAAGCTCTTCTACTTTTAGCTTTGAATATTTATCACTGAGATGAGAACTTGTGCGGGAGTCCAACAAAGTAAAAGACAAACTCTAGGGGATGAAAGTACATCACATTCTTCATAAACTTCATAGGAATTTCTTCAACACATGCTTCTCCATTTATACAACAGATCAAGGAAGGCTAGAATCCAATTTCAAATCAAATAACCCCCATATCGATGTGCAGGATAGTTGACAGTGCACTCTCATCAACTCTGTGCTTTCTGGTGGGTAATGTGCACAGTGTAACCTAGAGTAGCCATTTGGCAGAAAACCGCTGTAGTCAAATTGAAATAGCCTTTAGAGCCTTGGTTAGAATGGAAACCATAATGTATGCTTGTCATTTGATGAAAAATAGTGCGTTTAAATTAAGGGAAAAAAATCCCGTCATCCAGATCCGAGCCTGCACAATGACACAAGTGTCAAGATCTTATTTAAAAGTGTTAAGGTACAGTACTGTTCGGCAGCACAATTTGTAAGGAAACACGGGATCATGTGCTGGGGACTGAAGATTTGCTGCCTGATACCAGCCATAGGGAGTGATAAAATATGTTTCTTCCAGATAATTACTTGCTGCTCAAGGAAAGTGGCATTTCTCAATTGATATTTCAATGTAGCATAAACAGATCACGCTGCACAGGTAGACACAGGCTAGTTTTTGTCAAGTGATTGGACTTGGAATCACTTAATGCCACATAAGACTGATTTTGTTTTATGCTTACAAAGCAATACAAATTCTACAGAGTTAAGAAGATGTCCACTTAGGTGGATATAATGAAAGATTTAAACCTCAGACGGTAAAAGAAAAAACATTTTAAAAAAATTTTTGACTGTTTAAAAAGATTCTAAAATATGCGTGCTAGAAAAAGCTCTATGAACATCTAGGAGTAAAGCAACTCCATGGTGTTTAGAATGTCTCAGTCTGATGAAGGAATAATTTACCTTCAAAAGGTACCATGCTAAGGAATTTATATGCATTTTACTTCATTCTGAAAGCAACACTGTGAATTAGGTGGTATTATTCTCACTTTATAAGCAATGCAACTAAGGCGAAAGAGTTTAGTGACTTGCCGAAGGTCTTACAGTTGTGAGGCCAGACACCAAACTCAGATGCCTGACTTGAAAACCAGTATTATCTAATACTATACAATCAAACGTCCACAATTAGAATTATTAAGAAACATATTGTATATAAGCAAACATGCTATGAGCAAAGGATACTGGAAAAGATAATGGTTTTCCCACTCTCATCCTAATAAGTTTTTAAAGTAAAAACTCACTATGGAACTGTGCTGAGTACTGTAAAATCCCAGTTTAAAAGACAGCCCTGGTCTTCAGATTCATGGACAGCTGCCCTATTTTTTTTTTTTTTAATAAATCAGTAAAAATTTGAAAGGTGGAGTAAAAGATGAAAGTTCAGCTTTACCAACATGGAGTACAATATATGACATTATCTCATTCGGTATTCAAAGGCATACAATTTTGAGCCCTCCACCATTCCTTTCTCAGCAAGAGAATCCATTCCGAAATTTCCATTAATGTAAGCTCCTCAGGGTGCCACTCGCGGAGGTTGGAGCAGCCACTGTAGATGGGCCCTGGAGACAGCTCCACTCTTCAGTCCACTCCAAGCCCTCACGTCCCCCCAAAACATGGGTAAGAGCAGGATCCAAGACCCAGGCAACACCACCGGAGGAGTCCATAGCCCTTAATAAAGCAGGGCAATCTGTCCTCCATCCTAAGAGCTTCCTCTTGAAGTCTGCATTGGTCAGCTCAGGCTGCCGTAACAAAATACCAGAAACTAGGCGGCTTAAACAACAGAGATGTATTTTGTCACAGTTCTAGAGGCTAGAAGCCTAAGACCAAGGTCTAGGGTTTTTTTTTTTTGTTTGTTTGTTTTTTTTTTTTTTTTTGAGGCCTCTCTCTTTGGCTTGGTGGTAGATGGCCACCTTCTTGCTGTGTCCCCACATCATCTTTCATCTGTGTGTCCAAATTTCCTCTTCTCCTAAGGACATCAGTCAGCGTGGATTAGGGCCCACTCTAAGGGACTTATATTAACATAACTATCTCTTTAAAGGCTTCATCTCCAAATACAACCACATTCTGAATTACTGAGGGCTTCAACATATTAATTTTGTAGGGGGAAACAATTCAGCTCATAACAAAAGCCATTGCAACCTTCTTTCAAGAGCACAGCATGACTAAAAATAAACCCATTTTAATTACCACACTTATCTGGAACATCTACAAGAGGGTCTAAAGTGATCTTTAAATGAGCATTTGACTTATATGTGTGTAAATAAACTATCTTGATGTGTTTCCTGAAACAAAAAGTATGTCCAAATATAAAGATTTATTATCTTTAGGTGGCTTCTGCCACCAGCAAATTTCGATTGTCATTCTTTTGGGGGAAAATAAGGTCCATTTTCATATCTTCATATCCAATAAAGGAACAAAATTTAGTCATGTGATTTGCCAGCTGCTGAGTTGTTTTTATGCAATTTTATGCTGACGTAATTATATGACACGTTACTTTATGACTCGAAGTCTTAATTTCCTCATCAACAACCTGAAAGTTTTGTATGATGATAACTTCCAAGACAGTTTCTAACTATAGCATTCTGTGATTTTTGACACAGGGCAAATGATTTTTATCTCACTCTATGTATTTTCTAGGGTCAAGTCCAGTTAGCCACCTGAACTGCTACTCTTAACTATAATTCAGAAAAATAAGCTTAAACATGAAACTAATGACCCAGGAAGATTTAGAATTCCCCCCAAGTTTAATAGTGACCATTATTTTGACTAATTGTTAAATTATTCTGTTGGATAAAACTAGGTTTCTCTCTAAAAAAACCAAGTAATTATTCTTATATCAGTTAATTTGTTCTAAAAAATCCCTAAGTACTTGTTTTCAATTATGTAGACAGATCTTAGTGGAATACATGTTTTTTCCTTACAAGAATCAAAACATAATGATGAGCACTCACAGGAAGGACCCTAATGCCCTACCCTACATTTTCTTACCAGTCATTCCTGCTTTCCAGAGGCAAATGTCTTTAGCAATCGCTGCTGTTTCTTCTGGTAGTTACCTCGATAATTTATTTAGGAATGTTTAATACTCCTATTAATTTTAGTTTTTATTAGATAAAAATAAATGAAATGAAAAAGTAGAGAGAAGAGTATAACGAAGGTAGCTACGTATTTAACTGTTGTAACCTTTTCTAGTTATGCTTCACTTTTTGCTGAAGTTTTTAAAACATTATTTTGTCTTTTTTGATTTTTAAATAGTTACAGATTTTCTGCTGTAGAAGATTGTAGCTCAGGTGTAGTCTCCATTGCACCTTCAGTTAATTGCCTTGTTTTTCCCTTTGTCTAGTTCTGTACATCCCAATCACTCTTTCATCCCTACATTCTCTAACAGAAATCTAAATATCTGTATATTACATATATTCAAGCATACCAGAGAGCAAATTGGTTTAATTATGGTCTGGCTTAATCTGGTCTGGTACTCTAGAACTCTAATGTGGCTGTGGACCTAGAACCTCCCAGTATTGTTATTCTAGGAGTACTTCTCATCTCATCTCATTTCTGATGTTTAATTCACATCTTTCTGTTTCTTTTTTTCCTTTTCATTTGATGGAGGATGCAACGTAGAAACTTTCTAGAAAAACAGTACATAGGAGGTTAGTATTTTGAAAACTTGCATGACTAGTAATAATAAAATGACTTAGATTTGATTGATAATTTGAGTAGGTGTAGAATCCTGAGATGGACATAATATTCCTTCAGAATTTTAAAGGATTTGGTTTTAGCTTCTGGCAAGGCTGTTGAGAATTTTGGTGCTATTCTGATTTCTCGTCACTTGCATAGGTCTTTTTTTGCATTCTGTTAGCTTTTAGGATCTTCTTTTAATTGTCAGAATAGTGAAATATCACAGCAGTGTGCTCTGGTGTGGTTCTTTAATCATTCATTGTACTGGGTTTGTTGAAACTGTCCACTTTTGTGCTTCTAGCCTGGAAATGTGTCTCTAACTTCTTTATTGATGCTTTCTTCCCTGCTGTCTCCTTTGTTCTCTCCTTTCGAAGTTTCCATTATTCGTATGTTAGATTCTATGGTATGTTTCTCTCTTTTTGTTTCTCTCTGACTTTTCCTTGACATCACTTACCAAACCTACATAGAAATACCTGCTAACACCTTTTGAGTTCCCAGGTATGCATTTTGTTGGAGCCTTCCTGTTCATTAGTATCTGCAGATATTTTATTCAAGGTTGCAAAATTTTCAATCTCTAGCCTTGGGTGAAGCAGGAGGACGATTGGAGTATGCTCAAAATTGCCAGTGTTCTCAGAGCCAGGTAGAGTAAGGAGTTTGTGGTCCCCAACAGTCAATATGCAAACTGTCAATTCTCCTTTTTTGTTAAGTCTTCTTGGTTTCACTTGTCCTTAGTCTTGAAAATCCAATTTTAGGATGACCTGGGAAGAGTGCTTACTTGGCTGAATGGGTAGAAGAGACTTGAGAGCTTAAATATTTCTTACAGACATCACAAAATCCTTTTTTTCTTTAATTGCTATCTTCTGAGGTCCCTAGTAACTTTAATTTCTAATCATATTCAGGATTCTGCTTTGCAAAGTTGTCTGCTTTTTACTTTCTTGCTCTGCAGTAGTTAATTTTTAGTTTTTCCAAATTGCCAAATCAATTATGATTCATTCACCACCATTCTATTTTCCAAAGTTGTATTGATGTCCAGAATATTCTGCTGTCTTATTTACCATTTCTTTATCCTCATAGACTTTGCCTTAAAAATTTTTTTTAAATTGAAAAATTAAACGTTACTGGCACTGTAGCAAGGTTTTGGAGGGAACAGAGATAAACATTTATTCAATATGTGATTTTTAATATTAAGTATACATTTTTTCTAAGGAGTTTTGGAAATGATTTCAGAGATAACCCATCATAGGCAAACATATAAAAATCAGAAAGAAATTATGTCTTTAACTTGAATCCATCCCTTTGGCTTTTATAGTCCCATTTAATTTATGATACATCAAATTGTTAATAGAACAGATTTTTTATTGACCTTTTCTAAATATTCAAAAGCATCTCTTCTACCTCTTATCTTACTTTCATCTCATTTCTTCAAAAGGTAGCTGACACTCAGTGTCTAACTCCTTCTTTCAGCTGTTAAAACCAGAACTCAATTTCGTATCATTTTCTAGCACCCACCAATTTAAACTGCTCAAACCACAGGCCGATTTGAGCCATTATTTTATGCCTCCTTTGGATATTTGATACCTTTCTGCTATGACTCTTTTTTTTTTTTTGACTCTTTAAAAGTCTCTTCTTTTTTGTTTTCTCTGACATTCTGATCCTAGTTATCCTGAATGATTTTCCATTCCTCAGGGCTTTGCTATTTGCTGTTTACTTTTCCCCTGAGAAAACCCAATGAATGTCTTTTTTAAGGTTCTGCTCAAGGTCCTCTAGTATCAATTTTATGTAGTCTAAATTATAATCTCTGAGTAAGTAACTTTCAAACCCTTTTCCTCAGCCTTTGCTAACCATTTACCTATGCTCTAGACTATCTTATCTGCAATGGAGTTCCTCATGAATGTTTCACCAGAAGCTCAAATTCAACACATCTAGAGCTGAATCCCACTATGAAAATTTAGCCTGTGTCATTATCTTATAAGCTGGTTATATAAAGATGGTCTCAGTATCCTGTCTGGTCCTGGGTACCAGCTTTCAGGTGAGCACACTGAGGTGATGGGCCATGTGCCACCAGCAGTGTCGCCTGGGCTTGTTTACAAAGTGATGGTCACAGGATTCCCAAGAGCTGTAAGACCAGTGATGGTCACAGGATTCCCAGAACAAAAACACTTCTTAGTTGTCTGCTTGTGTCACATTTGCTATTTTCCAACAATCCAAAGCAAGTCATATGACCAAACTTGGAGCTGATGTCAGAGGAGACTATTCAAGGGCATGGATACAGGAAGTCATAAGCAAATTGGGGACTGTTAATGCCAGTAGTCTGCACCACTCCAGTGTTTCTCCTTATGCTTAATATTCTTACCATCCTCCTAACCATCCAAATGTGAAACTTTCATATTTCACAATCGCTCATCACACCGTGAACTTTCCTTCCCCTAGTCTGCATTCATGACATCGGACCCACAGTGATTCTCTTTAAAAATATGGCTTCATGAGCCTCACTCAAATCTTTCAATTCATAATCTCCATGGGTTGATCTCAGAATAGCCAATTTTGACCAGGTACATAGAATATTTTTATGCACAATGAAGTTTAAGTATCACTGTTCAGTCTATTCAGAAACACTTTTAAAATATAACCCAAGTGTGGGAATTTTAACTAACTTGAGATTCATAGCCTTTTAGGAGGTCTGTTGCTGGTCATCAGGAAATATGTCTATTTCCTAAGACTGTCAGCAAAAGAAATGTGGGTTCATGTGAATTTTTCAGTGTCCATAATTTGCATTTGTCCTAGCCTGTTTCATCTGTGCTCTCATTCCTTGATTGGCTTCTCATGCTTAAGCATCCACCAAATCTGATCTTTGTACAACTTTAGAACAATGCTGTGGAGAGCCAACAGTTTCCTTTCACTTAAATTCCCTTCCACTGCCCTTCCCTTCTGGTTCTTAGTAACAAAACTGTCTTACATCCATAAAGAAATTGAAGTTGCAAAATGCTTTCACGTATATTAACTCATCTGATCCTCACAAATGTCCCTGTAATGAATTAAAGCATTTCAGAGAGTCAGAAACTGGATTCATCAAGCTATTGTTATTAATTGGCAGTAAATTGAGAGAACACAGGTTTTCTGACTCTGTTAACACTTGACTCCTGAACCATAGGGTTTCACTTGAGTCTCCACAAATTTGGACTTATATAAAGTTTTTTTCAAATATGGGGGAATACTGGGGGGAAGCTAGAATTATAACACTAACACTTAGTTCTTTGCCCTAAATTTGAAACAGTCCACCTTGAGGAACATACACTGTAATTTATCTCTTACTATGACGGATAGTTGATAACAGAGGTTTCAATGTGAAACAATTGCCACACAGGAAAAATGCATTAAAAATTTTGGCGTTAGTCCAAAAGTATAGAAAGGGCTGGATGTTTCTGAGGTTCAGAAGTGTCTCTCTCCTTACACTACTAGCGTTCTGTTCATAAAAGGAAGAAAAAAATATTTTCCTACAGGTAGAACTTGTTACACTTGCTACACTTAGTATTGAAGTGTGTATGAAACATGCTATGAATTTAAATCAACTATGCAAACAATTCCAAAGGATGGTGTTATACCCAAAGGGCTGTATGCTGGGTCACAAGTAAAGCCTGTAGCAGCAAGTGGGCTCACCGGTCCCCTCTTAAGCAGGAGAATACTCATTTTCCTGTCTGGCGGAACCTAGATAGAAAATACCACTGGAAACTATATTTCTGTAGGCTCCCCCCCCCAACTAGACAGATTGGCATTTTGAGGGCTCTTGACAGCTGGACATTCCATATTTGACAACTCAAAGACGGGCAATAAGTCGTGTAGGTGGATAGGCACCTGGTGGCTCTACTCAAACACTCTAGTATCACCTAAAAAGGAAAAAATATACATACGTGCTAGAGAACAGTTGTTTCAACACTTGCTAATTTGTCTACTACACTGAGATGTTAAAACTGTCATGCTAGTAATACCACTTTGGTCTTATCATCAACAAATATTGCATACATTTTTGAGGAATAAATACATGAGGGAGAAATAAGACCTATTTCTTAAGGGAATTTGATACAAGGAAAAGCTAATGTCTTGAACTCCACTGGGGAAGCAGGCCACTGCTAATGACTCTTGTGGGCAGAAGATCCTGGTACATAGGGCAGATCTAAGCCAAAAAGATGTTTTTACAGTGTTCAGGAGGTTTCCATTTAAAAATAGTAATGTCTGGCAACATACATTTTATATCTCATCAATGGCGGAACATGAATGCTTCAGTTTGCCGAATTCCCACCCAACCTGCCTCTCGTTTAAGTTGACCAGGCCCCTGTGGCTTATTCAAGTTTTGTTATCCCCTCCATTTAAGGTAACCAGAGACCCAAGTCCCCTAGTGATTTCTCTCCCCTCACTCATCTTACCCCATTAGTAAATGATTGTGGAAGAGATTTCTTTGAGAGTAAGGATGTGTATTAATGATTGATTATATTACAAGATATTAATCCCTGTGTTGTTAATAAAAACAAAAATTAGATAAAAGCTAACAGGGGATTGGTTAAATGAATTAGGACACATTCGTAAAATGGAGTACTACCCAGCCTTCAAACGAATTTTCAGAGGAACATTTGTTGACAAGAAAAGATATTCACAAAATGCAGTTGAGTGATGGGCTACTGTATGTGGGTGGAGTTCAGGGACAGGCTAGAGCGACTCCTGCGCACACATACAAGCCCCAACTGTGCACAGCTCTTCCCATCTTCTCCTTCAGCGACTTTGCACTGGTAGCTTGATATCAGCCACGGTGAGAGTAATTTCACCATAGAAATGGGCAAATACTACAAATCAGAGCTGCATTTATTTTTCTGGAGAGTCAGGTGTTAAACATTTACCAGCACCCCACTATTATCATACGTTTTTAATACAATGTTGAGAAGATATGTATGAACACTAGAAAAGGGAGGATCCCTAAGGTATTAGCAGTGGGGTTTTCTTTTTTCTTCTGTTTGCTTGTCTTTTCTAGGTTTTCTTCATCAAATACGTCACTTTTGTCATTTCTTAAAGTAATGCAATTAGGTTTAAATTAAAAGTATTCCCCCTCTAATGAACTTGCTAAAAAGTGACTGTTCATGCAGCTGCTATTTCTACATCTGATGGAAGTCTCAACTCCCAACATCTCCCTAAGAATGCCCAGGATTTAGCTGAGAGTTAAAAATCTCAAATGAATTCACTTTTGCTCATACCTCCCTAAATTTTTCAATAAGGCTTAAAATATAATAGATCAGCTGTAAGGAGGAGAAGACAGTGGAGAATAAAGAAGAAAGTATTCATCTCTCAATAGTGCTCAGGGCTCTGGGAGAGTCTGCTTTTGAAAGAGTCCTGACCCTAATACCTAGAATAGTTCTGGATATTCTAACAGTGCTAGGATTGTCCTGGTTTAAGGGTTTGTGGAATATGGGCAGACCAGCAACGCTGGCAATACCAAGTGGGAAAAGGCAGTCAAGACAGGGCAGGCATAACCACTGAGATCATTTGTGCACTGGTTATGACCACTTTGCATCTGCTTACTCCTGACATCAGCATAGAAGTGGAGCCTAGCTTGTCCTCTGCTAGACACAGCCTCAAATAACTCAGCCTGTTAATTGTATGCCCCAGTGCCGGACCCTAAATGTTAATTTGTTAGCTTTCCTTACATAATTCCTAAATATGAATATACTGAATCAAGGAAAAGTGATCACAGATGTCCTGAGAGGCATTCAAAAATACCTTTAAAGTAATATATCCTGCAAATAATTTTCAAAAATATTGGGTACCAAATTTTGTGTGTGTGTGTGTGTGTGTGTGTGTCTAAAGCTAGAAGTAAACTGAGGCAGAGGGATATTGGTAGTATTTTAATCAAGGAGAGATATGACACTTCTTTATTTAGAATGGTAATATTTTAAGCCTTTTCCCCCTAGCTGTGTAAGAACTCCGGGTTTTTTTTTTTTTTTTTTTGAATTTTTGCTTTCACTAATCTAAATTCAACCTTCAGAGAATTAGCCTTAAATTTGTTATCCCTGAAATGCTCTCTAGTGGCTGGCATGGGAGTTCACAGTCCTGTCCACTGGTGGTTATTAAATAACCTCAGGGAATTTTTGTTTATTTGCTTGACTCTTACCTCTTGGCTAAAATTTCTTTGGGAAACTATTTTATCTTTCTGTAGTCCCTATTCAGTTTTCATTGACTGTTGCTTTTCACCTCTTGTCATAATTATCTGTAATGTTGAGTCAATTTTGAAAGTAAGCCCAGATTTGCCCTAGAGGTGGCAGAATTTCTGTGGTGGGTAAGTGAAATGATTGCTCTATATAACTTTATAAAGTGTAAAGACCTCTGAGATGAAAGGAGCTATATAAATGTAAGGCTGTCATTTTAAATTGCCATTACCGTTTGAAATTCTCAAGAGAAGCATTACTGAAATCCGGCGTATGCACCATATTAGATTGCTTAATATCATTAAAGCATGTGCAGCAAATGAAAATACCAATTTCCTCTTATATGTAGCTCATGTTTAAGGCTGCGTATCTAAAGCTAGCATGTTTCACAGCTCATTCCGGCATATTAATCCTCACTGGAGGAAGCAGAAGCGAACATAGTACGAAGACAATGGTGTTCCTCTAGCCTGTTGATTGCTTGTTTATGTCCGTGTGCTTGTGAAGACAGAAACCGATTTGAGAAACTAAATGAAATGAGACATATACCAGAGAAGGTTTGATACGACCTGCAGAGAAGCCTGGACAGAAACATATACAGCACATCACTGTGGGATTTATGTTTAGCTTTGGCAATAAGGAAACCAAGAAAGAATATGTATTTACAACAGCAGAAAAGAATTGCAGGAACAGAACAATTATCATAACAGTGAAAATGGCCTGCCCTCCAGCGTGAGACCAGCTGTTCTCCTCACCTCCGTTTTACAAGTTTGTTTTAGGATAAGAGATTGCTCCGTATTACCGGAGCCTTGCACAACCTAGCAAGATGGAAATGCCAAGAAATAAGCAAGTGAGAGCGAGGCATCGGTGGCAAATTGGAATCTAAGGCCTTTTGTGCTTGTTAAATGGTGGAATGATTATAATTGGAAAAAGTGATGTGCATTAGTTCTGAGTGAATGTACAAGAAATGACAAGCGTGTAACTTAATGATTACTTCACAACACTCAGGACTGCCTTCTAGTCTCGCACCGAGGAGTCCAGCCCTACAGCAGAGAAAGCCACATGCTTTCCCCTCCTATTCATGAGTATTCTCCACAGGTCACATGGAAATAACCCTGAAGTGATAAGTCTTGGTTTAGGAAGTCTGCTGCTTAAGCTGGTGTAAGTCTTTGTTACAAAGAACGGTGGAATGGATCTTTTTTTCTTTTTCTGGAAAACCATCACAATTATTGGCAAGCAAATGGACAGGATCTTGTTTTAAAGGAAATAGCATATGTTTGCTCTCCTGGGGAAAGGGAAGATATGAGAAAGTTTTCTGAAAATCAAATCTAATATTCAAATAACTGAGTATGTTAACTTTCTCTTCCTCGTTAAAAAAAGATGTCTACAGAGTATGTTGATTTTGTAATAGCTTCAAAAATATGTCCTTAATTTTTCTGATTACAACAATTTACTGTAGATAATTTTACTGGATGAATTTTACTGTACAAAATTTAAAATTTAAAGTGAAAGCAAAGTAATTTTGAAAATATTTTCATATTGAGCAATTTATAATAAATTAAAAATTTTTAGAATCTAAAGTATAAATAATAATAAGTATAAGATAGTCAATAAGCTAAATTATTAACTAGAGTCAATAAACACATGAAAATGTTAAGATGCAGCTTCTTGTTTTGTTTTATCTTGGAAACTGGTTCTGGAATTGCTGTGTAGCCCAAACTAAGATGCAAGTAGGCTTGTCTAGAGGACATTGTCCTAAAACCCAAGCAGAGTCATAATCAGTTTATAATTGAAAATTATAAGCACAGCTTAAAGACTGGCACTAAAGTGAGGAAAATATATTTAAGAGAGGAAAACATTATATAAGTGAGAGATGTCTAAAATTATTTCACATACTCTAATATAAAAGGTGAAGGTCAATCCAGAGATGTGTATAGAGCTTGTGTTTAGTAGTACCTCATGAACACTTACACTGTAGTTCCGCCAGTTGTCACTAGGTGGTGTGTGTTGCAACACGGCAAAATTAGGAATGTTTTATGGAAGCCTATTTTATGATAATGCGTGGAGTCTAGTGAAGAATACTAAACAAAACCAGGAGAGCCATGGAACTGTTCTACCTTCCATAATTAAAGTTACATTTTTTTCAATCTGTATCTTCAACAACATTGGGTGCTTAAATGCTTTGCCAATATTTTGAGCAGGTGTTCCTTTCTACTTTAAAAGGCTCAATGATATTCAGTGTAGCAAAATTTTACAAGAAGGTTTTCTTGGCACAAAAGAAAGAAATCCTTTATTATCTCCTTTTTTTTAAAAAAAAAGTAATATTCTTTACATATATGATTTACTGTGGACGGGTTTAATAAGACAGCTTCTTTCTTTTTTAACATCTATTAGTAAGATGAAGTGAAGATAGTTACATTGGAGAATATATTATCAAGACCACCGTGCAGGTAATATCCTGCATATTGAGTCTAATCACCCATTTAAGTTAAAGTAAGAGTTGTTAAGAATATGGAGAATCGCACTCTAATGATTAGTGATGAGAATAATGAAATTAGTATTGAGAAACATATTTTTAGGCAGAATGATTATCCTGGGAGATTGATTAAAAGGATAATTGAAGAACAGTGTAACCTTTTTCATAGTTATCAAGTTGAACTTGTTTAAGGCAATTTATCATAATAGTGTAGCTATGCCAAATCATAAAAGGACTGGTCACTGCTTAAAAAGGTGTTTATTATATATTAATTCAGACATGTTGTCATACCAATGAAATATCTTCAATAAAAGTGTGGAGGATGATAAGTGTAGTGGAACAATATCTCAAGCTATCTCAATAACTCTTGAGAAGCAGCTGAAAGGGGTTTGCAATGTATAGAAGAAGCCTGCTGAAAAGGAACCACAGTTTAATGGCGCTGTCGGTAACATCAGAAGAAACTACTGCTTCAACCTACTTGAAATATCAACAAGGATTGCATGATCGCAATTTTCCTCTTTGATATTAAAACAAAAATCAGTTTCTTACTTCCAATCAGTTGTGACAATAGATCGAGAGAGGAATTGGTTAACTGATTGAAAATGGAATATAAAAGTGGCAAGATGTCCATTGCAAAAGTCTGCATTTTCCTGGTGCCTCTCTCCCGGGTCTTTTAGCTACTTCCACTTTTGGATAATTGAATTGTTATCCTTTCTATGTCTCTTTTTACATTTTTCCTTTTGAAATTAATATATAGTAAAATTAATATTTTTCTTTTTATTGATAGACTTTATATTTTTAAACAGTTTTAGGTTTGTGGAAAAAATTGAACAGAAAGTATAGAGAATCCCTATATTCTCCCCCTGCTCTGTCCTCCCCACTTCCAGTTTTCTCTGTTATTCCTCTGCTAATAGCATCTGGTGCTGGTGTGGCACATTTGTTACAGCTGATGAGCTAACATACATTATTATGAACTGTTAGGGTTCATTCTCTTTGTTGTACCTTTCTCTGGGTTTTACCTAGGACATCCAGTGTGATGCTGGATTGAAGTGGTGAGAGTGGACGTCTTTGCCTTGTTCCTAATTTTAGGGGCAAATCTTTAAGTCGCCATTAACTATGGTGCTAGCTTCTTTTTTGTGGGGAGGGATGGAGATGCTCTCTATCCAGATGAAGAAGTTCTCTTCTGTTCCCAGTTTGCTGAGAGTTTTAATTGTGAATTGATGTTTAATTTTGTCATGTGTGTTTTCTATATCAAATGGTAAGATCAGGTAGCTTTTCTTTTTTAGATTGTTAATATTGGGTCATTGCACTGACTGATATTTGAATACTGAACTAGCTTTACAGTCCTGGGGAAAACCCCACTTAGTCATGATGTATATCATTCTTTTCATATATTTCTGGATTTTATTTGCTGGTATTTTGTTAAGGATTTTTGAATCTATGTTCTAAGTGCTGTTGATTTTATACTGTCTTTGCCTTGTGTTTTAGTATCAGGATGATGCTGGCCTAGTTGTGAAGTGTATTACCCTTTTGTAATTTTCTGGAAAAGATTATGCAGAATTAATGCTATTTAAAAAAATTTTTGACAGTGATATCACCTGGCCATGTTGATTTCTTCTCTTGAAAGTTTTAAAAATATGAATATCATTTATTTAATAGTTATAGAACTACTCAATTTATCTGTTACATCTAGAGTGAGTTTTGGTTGTTTGTGAGTTTTGAGGAATGGATCATGTCATGTATGTTGCTGAATTTGTGAAAGAAGAACCATTCATATTATTTCCTTATTATTTTAAGAGCCTGCAGGATCTGTAGTGATATCCCATCCTTTCTGATATTTATGCTGTGTTTTTTTTCTTTTTTTCTTTATTAAGCTTGCTAGAATTTTATCAATTGTAACAAGCTTTTTAAAAGGCCAGTTTTTGGTTTCATTTATTTTCCCTATTGTCCTACTGTTTTAGATTTCATTGATTTCTTTTCTTATCTTTATGCACACTTCCTTCTGCTTGCTTTGGGGTAATTTTTGCTTCTCTTTTTCTAGTTTCTTCATTGTGACTACTTGCTAGACTCCTGATACACAGATAGAGCCACTGATTCAAAGAATGCCAAAGTGGGAAAGAAACATGAAGACCAGCAGGCCTAGTATCTGTCCATGAGGAGCACACATCAGAATTCCCCATGGAACCTTTAGAAACATGCAACTGAGCTCTACTTTCTGAGACTCTGATTCAGAGAACTTAGTGCGGGGGGCGAGGGGCGTCTTGGTAGAATATCTGGCAATCTACGGTAGGAAAGCTAACAGGATATTTTGATGTGCATTCCCAACTGAGAGACTCATTTTTCAGTAACAAAGAGAACTGACCGGAGTTAGGACCAGACCCTTAACCTTCTGATTCAGAAGCTTTTGCCATTCTCCAGCCAGCTGTACACCCTATTCTTACTTAGATACCCTATGTCAAATATGTACCAAAAATGAATTTACGGTCCAAAGGCTCCTTTTTTTTCTCTCTCTAGAATCTTTTGATCACGCACTTTTGCATTAGAAATTGTAACACCAGTTATCAGAGCAAGCAGCCAAAGAGAAGAAAAGAAGAAAGGGAACTTGAGTAGCCCAAACAGAGGCTGTAAGTTCCTGGCATTAAGCTCATGCAGGTTTTTCTTAAGTCCTCTCTGGGCTTTTGGTCACTTTAGAGACTTTTTATTTAGACCCAGTCTGGAGACAAACAAGAAATACACTTGCTGGTTGGGAACTGTCTGTGGGTTGAGGGAGTGGAGGAAAAATGGTTATGTCCCCTTTCAACAAAACCTGAGTGTAACTATCCTTACTAGTTAATGCTCACAATGCCATTCTTATTTTAACTAGGGAAGGACTAAATGTTAATTCTTCCTGAAAGGGTAATTATCACTGAGTCTGAGGATGTAAAGTGTCTTGAAATATAAAAGACTTTCCATGTCGGACCAAATTCCCTAGTCTCTTTTTGGCTTTCAGTTGGTCCTGCCTCTGAGAAGTGAGACACAAAAGCAGCTGAGAGCCGCTCAGCTCTCTGAAGCCAGAGGTAGAGGCAGTTTGGAAGACATTTTGTTTCATCTCTTTTTAAAGTTCTTTCAAAATATTTCTGGAGAGAGTAGCTAATAATAAGATAGGTAGGTGGATGGCAGGGAGTTGACTAAAATGTTAAGAATAGCTCTGAGTACAATCACATTTAAAAATAGAGAGAACGGGCCAGAAACAAAACCCCACTCACTCAGTCCGTCTAGTTCAGATGTAGCTGATGTCCGTATTTAGCGTCTTCAAGTTACTCACACTTTTCTCACCAACCTAAGAATGTGCCTCTAGCACCGGAGAGCCTGCCAAGTCCAAGGACAAGGGAATGTGAATTATCAAGCAAGCTGGGGATGAAAGGTGCTGAAATCATCTTTTTAGAATATTGCCAAAAAACAGCTTGAGTTTCTAGGGTGCTAATTGCTGAAATATGTTTTAGCTTCCGAATTCATTCTGAGCTCATGACCCACTAACCAAAAGGTAAGAGGGATGTTGTAAAAGGGAGAGAAGAATGGCAGGAAGAGGGTAAGGAAGTATTTAGTCCACGGCCTCCTGGATAACCACATTATATTAAAGAAAGTGTATTTTATATGTGCCATACAGTGATACAATTAGATTTGACCACCAAAGTAATTCAGTCCTTTGCTGTCTTTTCTGAACAGAAGCAGGTTAGCCACGCTCCTCAGAGTAAGGCCATATAGAGGCTAAGTTGAATTCACTGTCCTTCTTACTGTATCTCTTATTTAACTTTTCTAAAATGTTATTTATGCCTGTTACTTCATTTTAGTCTCACAATGACTTGTCAGAGCAAGTCAGAGTCTCTGTGTTTTTCTATATGTGAAACTGAAGCTCAAAGAGCCAGAGTAAGTTGCCTTAATATCTGATCCTTTATTAGGGGCAGAATTAAGGCTGAACTGGGATCTCTTGCCCCCGCTGTGAAAATATTCCGCTCTGCTCCGCTGCCACTAGGCATGATAGTCCCCAGAATATGTTACAAAAGTCACTTGCAGAAGCCTATTTTGATATTTTTGAAAGAAAGCTTTAGCTAAATTATTTTTCATTTAGTAGTTTATTAGACAGCCCTGTAAGAAAGCAGTTGTACCAGATAAGGGTCCCCTTCAGCATTATGAATTCAATCCATAGATGGTTATACAGAATCACTGTAGACATGTACAGGTAGTCACTAAATATGTGATAATGTTTGTCAGTTTAGCAGATGCACATTTAAATGTTACCATTTAAATATACCTAAATGCCTTTTTGTGTTTAAGTTTTTGGAGAAGTTACATTTTTATATGTGCTATTTCTTCATAACACTTTTTTTTTTTTTAACAACTTCTGCAGCATTTCTCACACACAAGGTATGGTACTTTGAAAAACACTCTTTTCTAAAACAAAACTTTTAGATCTAATTAGTTAAAGTGATATCTAAAAGGATGGAACCAACTTATTATTACCAATAATTATTAACTTTGATTTTTTAAGGTCTGTGTTTAAATTTCATTCCCCCCAAAATGGAGACTCTGATCTAGCTAAAAAAAAAGTAGGGAAATACAGCCGGTTGAGGTGCCCCTGTATGTTCACATGTTGGGCCACTCTCTCTGCTCTGAATACAGAATGGGAACTGGTAAAATTTGCAAAGATAAAGCCAAAATATATATCTGTCCTTTAAAAAAAAAGGCAAACATTTCTATGGGGGCAACAGAACAGAAATACAAATTGGTGAGTGGAATTGAAGCCAGAGACCTACTGAACTAGGAGTTTGACTACTAGAGAATAAAGTGGATTAAAGCTGTTTTGTGTAAGGTAGGAAGATAGAAAAAGGCATCTGATCTCACTGCTTGAAGCCAGGGGCTTGTATAGGAACTCCACTGCTCCACTCATGAAATATGGCTGGCAACAAAAAGACTGTTGCTACTCACGTCCTGGGGAGGTGGGAGGACGCAGATATAGCCTGGAGACCAGGAATGAGCAAAACTGTGCTTTGCCTCCTTGAACATTTCTAACACATTCTCCACATACCAGGGGTATGTGAGCGTCATTGAAAGACTTGGTTCTGGACAGGGAACTTAGAGAGTTGTGTGGGGTTAGCCATAAAACTACTAGAATGGGAGGTGTGTGTTGGGGGTACAAATTGCTTGAGGAAGAAAACAATTGATCAAAGTTAACAAAATAGTTTCCACTCAAAGTGAGCCTAAAGACAAATGTCCCAAATGTATGAAGGCATCTAAGGCTAATAAAGACAGTAAAAAATACCACACAATAGATGAGAAACTCTGAGACTTTACTCTTTGGTTCAGAAGCATCAGCCTCACCTGGGAGCTTGTCAGGAATGCAGAATCTCAGGCTTCGTCTCAGACCTATTAAATCAAAATCTACATATTGACATAACCATCAGGCAACTTATATGCATGTTAATAATCTTGGGAAAGCACTCCTGGAAAACATAATCTATTGAACTGTCTGATAAGTACTTCACCACAAATAAAATTAATTTGCTCTGAGAGAAGGAAACAAGTTTAATTTAAAAAAGAACAAGAAATTAAGAAATGAAAAGGGGCAGACATGATATAGTTCTGGAGCATGAGAACAGAAACCAATTCAAAGCCATGAAAATGAGAACTGTAGTCACTGGGAGTGGGGGGTGAGGGAGGGGAGTGTTAATAGCTAGTATATGCTGTGGCTGGACACAGGTGAGAAGAAAATTAGGAAATTAAAATATTCTCCAAAGGTATTTAGCCTGAGAGAAAGAGCAGTTGAAATATGAAGAATAAACTGAAAAGCTCTAACTTATACCCAATTATACCAAAAGAGTTCTGAATGAGACAGAAAGAAATGATAGAGTCATATATTTTGAAGCCACATTTATAATTTTCCAAATCTGGAAAAAAATATGTTATGTTGAAAATATACCCTGGGTACCAAGCAAGATGAGTAAAATGAATCCATATTTAGAAACATTGCAGTTTATCTGCAGAACATCAACAATAAAGAGAAAAATCTAAAAAAACCACCAAGAAGAGAAGAGAGGTAACCTAAACAGCAATAATAACTAAACTACAACATGCATATCACCAGCAAAAATAGATGGCAGAAGACAAAGGGGTAAAATCTTCCATGTGCTGAAATAAAAAAGCTGATACCCGCTGGAGAGGATTCTATTATTGTTCTTAATTCTTCATCTTTCCCTGTAATAATGCCCTATGTCATGTAACTTTCCAGTTTCCTTCAGTAACCAGAGATTCATAAAATATCAATAATTTTAACACATACTTTTTAAAGGTAAGATTAAATTTTGAAATATTAGAACAAGATTGGAGGGTTGGGTGTTTGATACAAAAGGTTAAACTGTGTTGTATACAGAAGAAAAATAGACATATTGAATAATTTTGACTTCTTGGGGAAGGGTAAAGTTAATATGTGTGCTAAAATTTGAGAAAAAAATAAAAGAAATGCCATGGAACGCTTCAAAATAAATAGATAACTAAAATAAAGAGGATTGTGAAAATCTATTAATTTGACAAAAGATGTGAAAGAAGATAGAGAGAATCAGACCAAGAGAATAGTAAAAAACAAAAACAAAACCAAAACAAATCCCACAAACTATAGGTCTAAAAACATGTAAAAACATTAAATTATCCTATTAAAAAATCAGATCATTGGATTATCTGCTGATATGCTTGATCTCTTTTATTAACAGGGAAATGATCATAAATCCACAGAGATAATAACATAATAAAAAACCACAACAGCTACAATAAAACAATAGTGCTAGTAATACCTACATTTAGTAAGTACCTGCTACTTAGAGACATGGGTCTAAATTCTGACAACAACCCTAAAAGGAAAATATGATTATTATTCCTATTCTATGGATGCCTTAACTAATTTCTTGTCTCTTACAGCCAGTTTTGTGTGTCTCAACCCAAATGGACTTTTCCCAAGTGTGGCACTTGGTGAGAGAGACAGTCCCTGTAGAACGGACCACAGGAAACGAGGGACTGGCAGGGGAATACTAAGCTAGACAAATCCTTGGCTTGAATTAAAGGCACGATATAATCTCCAGGACAAAAGGATCCTCCAAAGAACTTGTGAATACAATAGAAAAGAAAATAAATGACTCAAATTTAAGACATCTGCTATCCTAGATGAAACCAATGCCAAAGTATTTGGGTTTCAATCAAGGCCAGTCTTTCCTGCTCTTTACTTCTCCTCCCTCCCTCTGCTTTCAACACTGAGGGGCCAGAGCTACTCACTGTGGAGGAGGAGGAGATGGGCAGTGAGGTGTGGAGCCAAGTAGAAGTGATGCCCCAGGCTTTCTGACCTCATTGGACCCCCAACAGGGCCTGGGGAAAAGCTTTAATTTAAAAAGAGCTCCAGAGTATTGACTGGTAAGAGCATAGGGCAATTTAATTTCTGAACTAAGTCTCTTTTTGTAATTTAACGAACTTTTTGATAGGAAGGCGATCATAAATGTTATGGACCCTTCACTAGATTTTACCCAGGGAACAGGGAGGAACAAGCCCATAGAGAGGGTCTGGGGAGCAGAGGGAGTTGAAGGGGGCCACTGGCAATGGGAAGAGAGTTAAAGATTTGTGTCCTTATCTCTTTTTGAGTCTTATGTGTTCAGTCAACTGACTATTTAATCTGTTTGGCAAGGTTGTTTAAAACGAGGCGAGACATTTTCAGGAGCAGTGCGAGTGTACGGGGTTCTCTGTGGGGAGAAGGCAGTTAGTAGCAGGAAAGTCTGAGGAACTCTTAAGAACAAGTGTGTGTAGGATTCAGTTTCCAGTAATTTCTGTTACTGTACTTTATGTAACCCTCCTCCAATACACCCAGACATCGAGGAAAGCTCTTGCCCGACTGCACTCTTATTTTCCTGATTTAGGGAACTGCAGAGTCTGTGATGCAGCTTTGGATGAGTACCAGGTGGGGAGAAGAGACCAGCTGCGGGAGGTGAGATCCAAGCAACATCTAGAATACAGTGGCAGCAAGAAACCAGAGCAAGAGGTGTCCCTTGGAAAATTAAGACTCAGAAAATTCCTGCTTTTTGAAATTATGAATGGGGAATGACTACCAGTTACTTCATGCATAGGATGGGAACTTCAGTATTTGTATGATAAACCAAAGAAAGATTAAACTCAGAAAACTGGAAAATTTAGGCATATCCAAATGACTGCCACCTCTGTTAGATATACAGAAAATATCTTAAAACAATTACTAGTAGATTAGTAGGGGCATAATTTATAAATCATTTTCTACACAAAATGTAGGTTAATAAATGGCTGGCACTCATGCCATGTTAATATTTATTATATTTATTTATTATTCTTAATATTTATTCTATCAGTCAGAAAAAAAGAAAGGCGAAATCACTGAGCAATAAGGTGCTTTTATATTTTTCCTTGTGCCTTCGATAGTGTTTTGGCTGCCGTGCAATCTTTATGAGACTCAGAGATGCTAAGTGAAGCTAGTTTTCAAGTGTCACTCTTGGCAAGTGAGATATTCTTTTTATAAAAATATCTGCTGAGCTTTGACACTTAGACTGAAGTGTGTGTCCACATATCTGCTATAATGTGAATATGTCTTTTTTCATTCTGATTCACAGATCCTTCAGTCAACAAAAGTGCTTTACAGATGAGCAATTCAAGACCGCAAAATCAAAGGTGCTACATAAAGCTGTCTTTCTCCAAGGACCACCGATCATCTTACCTTGAGAAACTAGTAACCCAGATGTTGCTACTTCGTTTCCAGATCTCCACAGAATGTTTACGCATTGTCATTGCCATTCTCATCCTCTGAGAAGAAGAACGTTTCCTGGAGACCAGAGATAGCACCATATTAGCCATTAGCCTATCACTTGCTCCAGTAGCCACTGATTCGTAGAACATCTCTTTTTTCCATCTACTAGCAGTATCTACAGAATGTCAGAAAAGTTTATTTCTTTGGGGGGATTTTATAAAACTCTACATTGTGAGATGACCATGACCATGGGGATGTTTGACAATATATATTTTAAACCATAACTTCTCCATTCAGGTCCTCATATGATACTGTTTTTCACTTTCAAGAATAAAAGTAATTTCAAATCAGATGTCTATAATATAAACAGTCCAATACCTTTGTATTTATGGTTATGGCCAAGCAGTTGCATGGTGGCACCTCTGAACATTACTAATGATTTTTTTCATACTGGATAAGACTAAAATGAAATTTGTGAGTATGTATGCTTTTCCGTTTTTCCCATAGCATTTTTCTGGCAAGTCGTAAATCTTCAAAAACATTCAGAAGGTTTGCAAGTTGCTAAAACAGGGATAACTCTGGCTGGCAAGCATCTTTCTGAAATATTTTTGTAAATATCAGGAAGTCTCCCAAACACGTTTGAGCTCAGTATTTTGACTTGGGTATCTAATCCCCAAGCAACATAGGCCGTCAAGGAAACAACCTGCATTTTCAGACATAATAGTAAGGAAGAACTTATACCTATCACTGAGTACTCAGTGCCTTGTATTGCATGTCGAAAACTACCTTTCTTCAATTTACAGGTGCCCTAGCCTAATTTAACATGTCAAAGGTCCTAATTTCTAATTTGCTAAGCAATTTATCACATATTACCTACACCCTCTCAAGTCAGATCAAATGCTACCACCAAATCATGGCAATGAATCTAGATGTGAAGAAATTTGTGATTAATTCACTGGGAGATTTTGGTTCTAAATATTAGAAATATACATTCAATTTGAAACATAAGGTTTAAATTCTATTACATAATGATTTAAGTAGTATTTGTATAAAAATATGTAAAAAGGAGCAGGGCAAAACCTAACATATCTTTCCTAAAGCGATTAAAATTAAATTAAAAGTTAATTTAGAATTCAGCTTTACATAAAAAACCTCTCGGGTTGTGCATAGAGGTATTTGAGAGTACTAAGAAATTTCACATGATTCTTTCTAATTGAAAAGCCTCTGAAATAACAGACCATAGGTCTATATTTAAGAGACAGAGGAGATTTCCTCTTTATCTGAACTGCATAAGGGGACAAAAGGCAGACAGAAGAGGAATTATGTTCCAGTTGTTTGCTTAGCAAGATCCACTGACACCTAAAGATCACTACCTCTGGAGTCAGACAGCTTGGATTCATATCTCTGATCTGCCATTTATTGATGACTTTTAATTTTATAAGCTTCAGAGTCCTTGTCAGTACAGTGGGATAGCACAGAATGGTCACTACCTCACAAATGTGGAGATGGAATGATTATCGCAGTATTGTTTGTTAGTTTTATTATGAAGCCCCAACAACATTTATGGTAAAGACGATGATGTTCCAAAGCCCTATAAGAAAGTAATGATAGTCATCAAGTAGAAATGATGAAAACTCAGGAGAAGCTGGAAACTGGATACAGTAATATGGGAATAAGCAAATAAGGTAAAGTATTAAGACTTCTATCTAGCAGTTATATATCTATATCTATATCTAAGGCTATTTGTTAGGTACAGTACTAGGCACATAGTGTCAAAGAGAGAGTAATTTAAAAAAATTAACTCACTTATCTAGCTAATTTTGTCTCATGTAATTATCTACCTCATAATTTAAAGGTAAAGTAATAATGATAGAAACTAGTCAACTACTGGAGGTAAAAGTTACTCCCTGAATCTCTCTGCATAAGTTTTTTAGTATAAATGTCATTAGGACAATCTTTGAAAATAGATCTGGATTCAAATTCTGACTTTTTCTGTTGTCACTTTGCATAAATTACTCCTGAACCTTAGTTTTTCTATCTATAAAATGGGAAATATATCCATTTGTTGCACTGTTTTAAAGATTGGATGAAATACCTCTATATAAAAACTCTTAATCTGGTGCCGAGTCATGGTAGAAACTCAACAAAGTTGGAAGCAGTTATTATCCCTGCCATTAATATTATTATCATTATCATTAAAAATGACACAAAATCATCTCTTCCATCATCAAATATAAAGTCCTAAGAATTAAAACTATTTTCACAAATTAAGTTTATTTCAGTGGCAGCAGACATTTGTACAGTCATTAAACAAATTATATTGAACACATACTATGTGCGAAGCATGTGATGGTAAACAAAATAGACTTGGTCCATGCTCTCATGGGTGCTTTGAATTTTGTGAGGAGATGCAAAACATGCAAAAAAACCCACAACTACAATAAATGGTGATTAGTGCTACCCTTGGAGAAGTAGAAGTGTATAGGGAGCAGCTTATTAACCCAGACTTGCAAGGAAAGCAGAGTTTGGGTATTGCAGTAAGAATTAAATAAGGAAAGAAAAATATACAATTTTTCTAGGAACAACACTGAGAAGGCTCAGAAACCACAGAATGTTATACATTCAAGTAACAGAAAAAAAAAGACAAGTCACTCAGATTTGCAGAATGTGGAAAAGTGAGAGGTAATAAATGAAGCTAGAGAGAGAAGTTTCAGCCCAGTTTTCAGGGCCTTGTCAATCTTCAGCAAGTGAGACTCTTCCTTAAGAGTAACGTACAAAGAACAAATTAGAAATAGAATTACCATATTATCAGCAATCTCATTACTGGATATTTATCCAAAGAATTGCGATCAGGATCTCAAAGAGGTATCAGCACTTTGATGTTGCGGCCCTATTCAGAATAGCCAAGATATGGAAACAACCTAAATATCCAACGACTGATGAAGGGATAAAGAAAATATCATATATACATACAATGGAATTTTATTCTGTCTTAAAGCAGAATATTCTGCAATATGCAACACCATGGATGAATCTTGAGGACATTATGTTACGTGAAGTAAGTCACAGAAAGACAAATACTAAGTAATTCCACTTATATGAGGTATCTAAAATAGTCAGATTCACAGATTCAAAGAGTGGGATGGTGGTTTCTAGGGACTCAGGGGAGGAGGAAAGGGGGAGTTGCTAATCAATGGGCATTACGTTTCAGTCAAGCAAGGCGGATGAGCTGGAGAGGTCTGCTGTACAACACTGTACCTATAGAAAACAGTACTGTATTGCACATTTAAAATCTTACTAGGGTAAAATTTTACTAGATCACATGTTAAGTGTTCTTACCAAAATAAGTTTTTTTTTCTAAAAAAGGAAGAGAGTATAATGTTAAATTATCTTTTTGAAAACCCTTTTCAGAAGCACATTTCATAAATCTAGAAATGCTTATACAAAGCCTGAGGTTTGAAATCTCCCATGTAAAGAGCAGTAACACACAGGCCACCAGAATTGGACAATTCCAGGCTCTTCAGCTCTGCACAATATAATGTTTACTTTGAAAAGAATTTTTTTCATATCAAGGTATGCCAGTGGCTTTTCTAATGGGCTAATAGTACCTTTTGTCTCCTCAGATGGAATGTATCAGAAAAAAGATGTTTTATTTTGTGAGTTGGGCTAGCAACTGAAAAGGGCTAGAGCTGTTCAACTGGAAGCCACTCAAATGGTGACACAAAGCTTGAGCACAAACAAATGCTGACCTCTGTCTTGCTTCTAAAATGCTGCTTCCTTTCTCCACAACCAATAAAGCAATATTTTTATTTCTTTCAGTAACACATGATAGATTTCAGTGAGAAAAGTAACTCTGCAGCAAATTCTGCAGGCAAGGAATTGAAGAAAATGGGAGGTCCTGTCCATTAGCTCATTTTAAGTCCAGGATAAAAGAAAACTGTGGCTTTAAGAAGAAACAGAGAAATTGGAGCAAACTCTTTCTGGACCTTAACTTTTGAAAGTCTCACTTTCTGCTGATTCGGTTGGCTAAAGCGCTTTGCCCTTTGCCTTTCATTCTTTTCAGTTCTTAAATTTTTTACTGTCATGCTATTCTACACACACTGAACACTTACATTTCTTATTTTCAAATAATTGCTGATTTTTAACAGGGAAAAGAACTATCAGATACATCATTAACATCTTGAATAACTGATAAAAGTAAAGGACTTGAAATTTTGTTTTCTGAGATTTTATCTATTTATCCACCTTAGAGAACTTGTAAACATAAAAGGTTATAGGGAATACAATTCAAATCTTATAAAATTTGCTGTTTGTTTGGTATTCACACTAATCAGCTTATCTTAACTTTACTTAAATTTTCTTTTATTATCTATTAGCCCTTTCAATCTCTTAAAGATTTCCCATAAATTGTTAATACTTCCCCTTAGGCTTTTGGTTCTGTTCCAGCAATCATAGAATTAAATTAAGTCATGAAAGCCTTTGTTAATTCAATAAGGGCTATTTCAGTAGAAAATAATGAGAGATCCCTAAAGTACGATAAAATGTTACATTTAGATTTAATGTCAGTACCTGCTCTGGCCGTATTCCACCTCCACAGATGAATCTTCCCAATCAAAGATCTGTTCCCTAGAGTTTTAAGGATGGTGCCCAGAGGAAGAGGGGGCTCTGCCATGGGAGATGCTTTCTCTCTTAGTAACTCCTGTTTTGTAGTGGGTTTGATTTAAACTTCATGCTAGTGGCCCTTAGATTCTTCAAGGTTCATGGTCTTTAGTACATTTTCTTATCTGACCCACTTTAAAGCTAATGCCTCCACTTCCCTTCTGAGTTTTTCTCTTTAAAAACTTTTTAAAACCTTTTTTTTATTGAACTTCATAAATACAACAAATAATGATTGCATCATCCCTCAAAAATTCATGGGTTGCCAGACCGTAAATTATAGGCCAACTAAAAAAAGGCAAGAAAAAAGACTGAACAAGAAACCACAATTCAAACAGATTAGCCTAATGAGTTTAACCATATGCTGACAAAATTATAATGCAGTAGTTGATTGAATTAATAATTGTTCATAAATTAGATGTTTCCAATAACATTACAAAACCAAAATAACATCTTAGGAAGTTTTCAACTCTTCTTTAAGAACATTTTTGCCTCTGCCCACACCTTGCTGTTTCTCAGGAAATACTGAAAACATGGAGTGACTTTCCCTCTTTGAATTTACCAGGGTGTAGGCATTTCCCACTGAAGTTAACTAGCCTTGATGATACTAAGTCCTCAAGACATGTACTGACTTAGGCACACACAAAATAAATAAAGGAAGAAAGAAAAAGAATGAAAGGACCAGGTGTTTCCTTGCTCAAACCTATGTCAGGGAGAAAGAGGTCTCAGAGCAGAATATGAGATAAACACAACACAGGGTTGCTACCAGCAACTGCCATCAGTAACATCCACAGAGATAAAGTTTATTATATACTACACTTCCAAATTATATTCTGACATAATATGTATATAAATGAGAGAAATTTTTAAAAACAGGTGTTCACTTCTTTCTTTTTAGTTAAGGGGCATCTCCATTATTAACAAACAGTAAATGGTTCATAGCTGTGTAAGCATACTTTTGGTGACTGGGTTCGTGCGTGCTCATTGGGTGTGACTACGCATATATCTGTTAGCTTCTGCTGTCATATTCACACTGACAGAAATAAATTGAAATTTTTTGCCCCTAAAGAAGCTCAAGCAAAACAGAAGCAAAAAAAAAAAAAAAAAAAAAAGAGATGGAAGACAGGAAAAGGAAGAGAAATAGCTAGAACATTTTTGTGTTTAACTCAGAACGCCCTGAATTAGTAGCAATGAAGTATGCTCTAGAACATGTTAGTTTACATTTAGAAGAAACTGGATAAAGGTGGTCAGAAATATAAACTTCCAGTTATAAGATCAATAAGTACTAAGGATATAATGTACAATGTGATCAATAGAATTAACACTGCTATATGTTATATATGTAGAGAGTAAATCCTAACAGTTCTCATCACAAGGACAAATATTTTTCTTTTCCTTTTATTTTCTATCTATATAAGATGATGTATGTTCACTAAACTCACAGTGGTAATCATTTCATGATGTATGTAAGTTAAGTCATTATGCCGTGCACCTTAAACTTATGCAGTGCTGTATGTCAATTATATATGAAGAAAACTGGAAGAAAAAATAAAATTAAAAGAATAACCATTATTTCACAGATATTATTACTTGTATATATAAAGAGAAATAGCTGTGATGTCTCACACTTAGGGAAATAACTTTTCATAGTCTGGAACATGAAATAACTATAAGGAAATGCTGCCCAGTGTCAAAAGCAGACAAGAAACCAGAATGAGGGTATTCTGAGGGCATGATGATAGTTTATAATCCACCAAGATCCTGACTATATGCTTTCTTCCCATTTTGGGAAGCTATGTTGTCATATTAATTTCTAAATGTAAAACCTCATCCCCCTTCTGGTTCTTTAAGCTGACCCCAGTCTCCCCAAAATTTTTTGACAAACTATTTCTACTCTTCTCCCTCAGCTTGCTTACAATAAGGCCATCTGCTGTGACCTCCATCTACGGAGTATTAATGCCATCCTCATATTATCTCAGCACCAGTAACAAGCTGCATAACTACCAACCGTTGAACTCCCCATTTCGGTTTTGAATTAACTAGGCAGGGTAGAGGAAAGGTTAGGAAGTATACAATGAAATATTTAAAAATTAGTGACATCAGGGGGATAGCTTAGGATAATGTTGCTTAGAACACTTAATTTCACCTTTCTAAACTGAATTCACAACCCCTTATCCAAAATCTCTGGACCCATTGTGTTTCAGAGTAAAGATGTTCTTTCTTTTTTTCTAATTTTGGAAAGAAAAATGGTGCCCTCACTACATATTAGGGAAGACTCACAGTGTATTCTATAACAACATTCTGTAATCAAACACAATAATAAAACTGCAACAAAATAGTTGAATAATCACACTAAGTAGAATAAAGACTATAAACAGCCATACAACTGCTCTGGTCAGGTTTTG
Source organism: Camelus dromedarius (assembly GCF_036321535.1). Classification (NCBI taxonomy): domain Eukaryota; kingdom Metazoa; phylum Chordata; class Mammalia; order Artiodactyla; family Camelidae; genus Camelus; species Camelus dromedarius. The sequence continues at coordinate 40,519,185 of NC_087439.1, forward strand.
CTGACAAATGAGTTAATTTTTTTGGCTTTTGATGGTTTTGGATACAAGATTGTGGATAATGAATGGTAGACCCATAATCATTCTTCTTCTAGATATTTTGAAGGTAATTCTTTCATGACAGCTGCGAATATTAATACAACATTACTAAACCCCCTAAAACTTGTTGGCTTGATTCCTTAACATTTATTTACTGAAATCTTCTATTTGAATAGAGGATTTTTTAGAAAAGGAAAACATTTTTTGATGTCTTCAAGTAGTGCAAAGATTACAATATAGGGGCCATAGTAGCTCTCCCCTACTTCTCCTGAAGACAGGACCAGTTAAAGTGACACAAGGCTTCAGGAGACAGGACTGAAAGAACATTTACTAACACACTATGACTTTTGGAATTGTAGGACATTAAAGGAAATGGTCAAAGATGCTTAGAAAATAGTCCTTTCCATACACAGAAAGAGAAGAAAAATATAGACAACTGTTGATCTTGAAGGGTTATATTCAGTTTATACTTAAGAGAATGAGCCCCCTATATTTCTGATACAACAATAGCATTCTAAAACCATGTATCTTGACATTGAGAGATCTGTCATTGTCACTTCACTAATACTGATTTTTTTTGCCTGTTTGCTTACATTACTCATACCCGCCATCCAGAATGGACCCATATCATTCCATTAGTACAAAATGGTGGCTGTGTGGCTAATCTACTATTTTCACTCACAAGTTTCTATATTTATTGGCTTTACATGTGGTTAAAGTGTCTCATTTAAGAAAAATATATCGTTGACAATAACAGAGTAATTACACAGTCATTGCTTCAATCTGGCTGTATAAATCATTGTGATTTAACCTACAGTAGTAATAAAAATAAATGATATTGTTTTTGGTTCATTACTGCTGATCTAATAAAATGTAATGAATTAAGAAATTTCCTGAGTGAAACAGACTCATAAAAATAACAATTTACTAATGGTGCTGTAATACTCAATGTGAACGAATAAAGAAAACATAAGCATTATAATAAAAATATATCTTTAAGAAAATGTCTTCGCCATTTCTTTCATCCTCTGTCTTTTAAGGCAAATGTATGTTTTGATGGGATCTACAGAGATCATTACCAGGAACTATAGTCTCAAAATGATTGCTTGTTTATATGAAAATTTTAATAAAAATTCCAGGAACGTTAAGAGTTTCTGGGTAGCCTATATGAATTTCAGGAGAAAGACATATTCCATCTTCTGGGAATGCTTATGCACCAAGAACTAACTCTTATTAATGAGCCACATTCAGAAAGAGGAAAGCTACCCCTTCTCCCTTTGTGTTGTGTTATAGAAGGACCACTTCAATTTTCTCATAGTGTGTGACTGATTTCTAAACTTTGTCTCCCTCTGTCTCCCTGCTTCCCTCCCCCTTAACCTCCATCTCTGCCCCTTTTGCACACGTATTCACAATCATTCACAGCAGGGACACATGGTCTGTTTTTTCTCATGCCAAAGGTAAAGAAATTATTTGAAATTTGTATTTCTCAATGGCTTTTACTCCAAAACATAATTATAGGAATTTCAGTTGGTACAGTTTAAGTTCCAATTGATTTACTACAGTCCTTGCTAATATATTCTTTTCTGTTTATAAAAGTGATGCACATTAATTATGGAAGGAGAATATAGACATGACACCAAATCCCCCTGCTTTGTAATAATCACTGTTACTATTTGGTATATTTACACTCTTCAGGCCACATATTTAGATGTGCAAAAAAATACTGCTTTCTTTTTTCCTGTAACGATTCTTCCTTTATGACTTTGAGTCCCCATTTCACCAGACTGGTGGACAAATTTGACTTTGGTTCTTTTTCAAATCGCCTAACTCCCCTAGGGTTCTCTCATGGTTCCTGGGTCATACACAGCATTAAGACACCAGGGGTCCTGCTAGCTATTGATGCTACAGGATACTGCTGAAGAGTGATCAGAACAGATTGTTGATGTGATCACTGAAAAAGTCAGGAAGAACAAGAATCATATAAAATGACACATACATATCTAAAACTGTTTATTTTAACTGAAAACAAAGACAAAGGCATAAGCATTTGATAATATTTTGACATGGGACTAAAGCTTTTCCAATCTCATCCTTGAAGGAATTTTTATAAACCTGTCCTGTATGATCTACAATTTCAAGTGTTGGTTTCTTAAAAGTGATATGAAAACTTAAAGATGTATGTAATCTGAGTGAGAAGTATTTTAAATGTTTACATTACCCAACATTTTTAAATATTGTATCACCCAACTAAATAACAATCTGTCTTTAGAGATTCACCATTATTGAATCTTTCTGAGTCATCAGGTTTGTTTTTTTCAGAATAGCACTTTCTTTTTACACTCTAGTTCTATCCATTTATATAAAATTTAATTAAATTACTTAATTACAACAATAAGTTCAAATGGTGTTAACTATTGAAGCAATTGGAATACATATTTCTAAATATTCTTAATACATATTTCCAAATTACTCTTGAGAAAGCACTATTTACTCACCTACTCTTAGGGGCAGAGAGTCCTTTTATACAACACTTACCAAAACATTATTTTGTCTATTTTTAATAATTTGATAAGCAAAGGCTTTTATTTATCTCTTAATTCTAATTTCTTTAATTACTTGTTAAGTGAAACATTGAAATATATTTAATTGTATTGATACATTGTATTCAATTCTTATTCTTGTTTCACATGTTTCTACCAGAGCTTTTATTAATTTTATTATTGATTTGTATATGCTCTGTTCATATATGGAAGGGTAAAGTCTTTGTCTATTACATTTTAAGACTTTTTTCAGAAATATTTTCTTTTATTTTTATCTGTTTTTATTAATGTTCAGAGATATTTTACTTTACATAGTTAAATCCATCCATCTTTCCCTAGGTGTATTTTTAGAAAACCTTAATGTATGTATGCTCAGCTTTTTGAAATCAAGTAGACACCCATATTTTTTCTACTTTATTAAATTATTACATTATTAAATTAATTTACTAAAATAGTAAGCTAAATACATTAAATATTGTTAATTATTTAATTCTGGATTTTGCTTTGTTTTAACAGGTGTCTCCTAACTATTTGTAACCATAATTGTTTTTTAACCAATGAATTGTGATTCCATTATTACAATAATACAAATACACTACAACAGATATATGGATAAACAAAATATTGTATATACACACAGAGGAATATTATACAGCCATAAAAGGAATATAGGTCTGATACTTGCTATAACACGGCTGAACCTTAAAAATATGCTAAGTGAAATAAGACAAACACAAATGGACAAATACTGTATTATTTTACCTTTATAAAATGTCTGAAATAGGGAAATCCATAGACAGAAAAGAGGTTAGAGATTACTAGGGGCTGGAAGGAGGGAAGCAACAGATAGTTATTGCTTATTGGTTATAGACTTTCTGCTTGAAATGATGAAAAAGTTTTAGAAATGTATCATGGTGATGGTTGCACAGCATTGTGAATGAAATTAATGCCACAGAATTCTTTACTTAAAGTGGTTAAAATGGTAAATTTTGTGTTGTATATATTTTTTACCACAATAAAAAATTAAAGACAATAAATGAAACAAAAAAGAGTATGTAGATAGAATAAAAAGTAAGCTGTTTATATATGTTTAAATCCACTCAGAAGGTGTCATTAGTAATGTTATTTTTCCTTTTACTTAAGTTTTACTTTCTTCTTATTGGATTTTCCAGAACTTTATCAGGTTTTTCTGTCAACTTTGTTGAAGACACTTAACATGCAATGAAATTCACCAGTGGGATGTGATCAAGTCTGTAAGTTTTGATAAACATACACTGTTATGTAACCACTACCACAATCAGGGTATAGTACACCTCCATCAACACCCCCCAAATTTCCCTCAGGCTTCTAGGTGTCTTTATAGGAACTTGTTCATTTTATCTAAGTTGTCCAATGTATTGCCATACACTTTTTCATAATACTCCTTAATTATCTATTTAGAGTCTGAAGTTTATATAGTGAGCTCCTCTTTTGCATTTTATTATCTTTCGTTTCATTGCCACAGCTAGGAGTTTATCAATTTTATTGATTTCCTCCTCCAAATGATCAGCTTGATTTCATTGATTTTCTTTGTTTCCTGTTTCTCTTTTGTTGATTTCTTCTCTTCAATTATTTCCCGTCTTCTTCTCACATTGATTTTCTTTGTTCTTCTTTATCTAGATTATTCAGGTGGAAGCTTAGAGCATTAATACATTTTCCTTTATGCTCTCTTTTAACTGCATCCCACATATTCTGCTATGTCGTATTTTCATTATCATTCAGTTCAAAAATATTCTATCCTCAGTTCAAATTTCTTGTTGGATTACTGATGCTTTATAATAAGTTTTGAAATAAAAAAGTATGAATATGTCAACTTTGGTCTTCTTTTTAATGATTGTTTGGGATATTCTCAGTGTCTTGCCTTTACATGTGAGTTTTAGGATCAACTTACCGATTTGTGAAAAGAAGACGCCTGGGATTTTGATAGGGATTGCACGGAATTCATAGATCAATTTTGGGAATATTGCCATCTTAACAATATTAAGCTCTCCAACCTATGAACATGGAATATCTTTACTTTTTTTAGGTCTTTAATTTTTCAACAATATTTTACAGATTTCTGAGTACAAGTTTTGTCCTACTTTTGTTAAATATATACCTATTTTATCTTTTGATGCTATTATAAATGTTATTTTTATTTCACTTTCAGAATGCAATTGCCTGTATATAGAAAGACGATTTTTATACTACCTTCTTGTATCCTACATCTTGCTTAACTCATTTACTAATTCTAATAGGCTTTTAGTGATTTTAATAGGATTTCAAGTATATTAGATCATTTTGTATGCTAAAAGAAATAGTTTTTCTTTCTCCTTTCCAGTCTGGATGCATTTTATATTTTTGGCCTAAATGTCCTAGCTAAAGCCTCCAGTATTGTATCAAATAAAAGTAGCAAAAGTATACACCTTTATCATTTTCCTGATCTTTGGAAGAAATCTTTCACCAAAGATACGGTGGGATTTTCAGAGATGGCATTTATCAGATTGAGGATGCTCCTTCTAATATAACTTATTTGTTTTTATCACAATCAGGCATTGGATGTAGTCAAATGCTTTTTATGCATCTCTTGTGATGGTAACATGAATTCTGTCCATTATTCTATTAACATGGTGTATTACATTAATTGATTTTCAGGTGTTAAACAATTCTGAGCTCCTGGCATAAAACCCACTTGGTACTGGTATACTAATTTCCTTTTTTATATATTGCTGAATTCAATTTGCTAGTATATTGCAACCAGATTTTTTATGTATATTCATAAGAAATATTGATGTGTGGTTCTCTTTTTTGGGGATTTTTTTTTTTTTAGTTTTGACTTTAGAGTAACACTGGCCTCATAAAATGAGCTGAGTATTTCCTCCTCTTCTAGAAGATTTAGTCTCTGTGTCTGATATTAGTATAGCCAGTTTAGCTCATTTACAGTTGTTTTCATGGTATAACTTTTCCATCCCTTTACTTTCAAACCAATTGTATATTTGAGTCTAAAATATGTCTCCTATAGACAGGATATAGTTGGATCTGTTTTTTCTTAATCTAGTCTCTCAAAATTGCTTAAACAAGCAATTCAAATTTAATGTTACTATTTATATGGTTGGATTTAAAGCTACAATCCTGCTTTTGGTTTCCTGTGTGTCCCATGATTTTTCTCCCTACACTTTCCTAAGATTTGTAGTGTGACATTTTAGTTTCTGTAATGATTTTTAAAATTATATTTTTGAGTTATTTTCTTAGTGAATCCTCTGCAGTTTACAATATACATTCTAAATTATCCCAATCTGCTTTAGTTTCTATGGACATGTCCAGTAAAATATAGAAACTTTACTACTATATAGCTCTATTCCCTCTCAATTTTTTATGCTATTACTGGTATTCATATTATGTTTACATGTAACAAACTCAGCAGTACATTCCTTTTTAAGGAAGCTGAGAGGAAATGAGAGTAAATGTGTATCTATAGATTGCTGTATTAAGCTTCTTATTCACTCTTTCTGGTTCTCTTCTATCCTACCTATGAATTCCAGTTACTATGTGTTGTTGTTTCTTCCCTGGAATTCAGCTTTGCTCCCACCCACCTCTTTGTGCTATTATTGTCAAATATATTACATTTCTGTAATGTCAAACAATACAATTATATTCATGTTTTATGAAATTGCTTTTCAAATCAGTCAAGTGGAGAAAAGATATAAAAACATGCAATTATACCAACATTGTACATTACTTACATAATTACCTTTATGTTGCTCTCTCTTTTTTTCTTTCATGTGGCTTCAAATTACTGTCAGGTGTCACTTGCTTCATGGTTGAATAACTTCCTTCAGCACTTCTTGTAAGGCAGTTACACTAATAACAAATTCTCTTGTTTGTGCTTATCTGGAAATGTTGTTATTTCACCTCCATTTTTGAAAAACATCTTTGCTGGCTATGAAATTCTTGGTTGATGGTTTTTTACTTTCAGCACTTTGACTATGTCACCCTAGTCTATGGCCTCCACTGTTTCTGAGAAGTATTCCACTTTTAATCTATGAGCGTTCCCTTATACATGATGAGTCATTTTTCCTCACTCCTTTCAAGACTTTCTCTTTGGGTGTGGCTTCAACATTTTGGCTATTGTACGTCTATGTGTGGATATTTTTGTGTTTTCCTATTTGGAGTTTTTTGACTGTTTTGGTATATAGACTAATGTTTTCCAACAAATTTTGGACGTTTTTAAGCCATTATGGCTTCAACTACTTTTCCGTGCCTTTCTCTTTCTCCTCTCCTTCTGATACTCACATTACATATATGTTACTTATATGTCGGTACATTTAAGGAAGTCTAATATTCCTTTGAAGCTCTGTTTTGTTTTACTTACTCTTTACTTTTCTGTGTTCTTTTGATGCATGATCTCTATTGTTCTATTCTCAAGTTAGCTGATTCTTTTTTTCTTTGTTTTTTGTTTTTTTTTTTTTTGACAGTTCAAGTCTACTCTGGGAACTTATATTGTACCTTTCATTTTTATTACTGTTATTTTTCCACTCCTGAATTTACATTTGGTTCTTTTTGATAATTTCTATATCTTTACTGATTTTTTTTTAATTTGAAGCATTGTCACCATATTTTCCTTTATTCCTTTAAGCACGATTTCCTTTAGTTCTTTGAATATATATATTTTTCCCTACCCTCTCGTCTCCACTTAGGGCTCCATTTATTTATATGTTAATCTCTTGATGTTGCCAGCAGCTCATTGACTCTCTGTTGATTTTTTCAGTCTTTTACTTTGTACATTTATTTTGAATAGTTTCTATTGCCATGTCTTTTAGTTAACTTTTCTTTCTGCAGTATCAAATCTGTTGCTTATCTCATTCAGTATGTTTTTTCCCTCAAAAACCGTGTTTTTTATCTCTGGAAATTAGAGTTGGGTCTTTTATATATCTTCTATTTCTCTCCTTACCACGTTTATGTTTTTATTCTGTTTTAACGTCCTTGTCTACTACTTCTATTATCTTCACCATTTCTGGACCTGGTTCTATTGACTATTTTATCTTTTGCTGAAAGTCCTATTTTCCTCAACTCTGATATTTTGCAGCACAGATTTTAGCCAACTTTGCCTCCCAGCATTTTGAACTCTTCACCTAAGCAAGACTGCAGGCTTGTTCAGGTCCCCCTTCCTGTGCTGTAATATGGAAACTTTCTCTAAACAGTGAGTTGGGGTATTCATAAGGCTCACTTGGTTTTCTTTCTTCCTTCCTTTCTTCCTTTCTTCCTTCCTTCCTTTCTTTCTCTTTCTTTCCCTCCCTTCCTTCCTTCCTCCCTTCCTTTCTCTCCCTCTTTCTTCCTTCCTTCTTCCTTCCTTCCTTCCTTTCTTTCTTTCTTTCTTTCTTTCTTTCTTTCTTTCTTTCTTTCTTTCTTTCCTTCCTTCCTTCCTTCCTTCCTTCTTTCTCCCTTTCTTTCTCTCTTTCTTTCTTTCCTTCCTTCCTTCTTTCTTTCTCCCTTTCTTTCTCCCTTTCTTTCTCTCCCTTTCTTTCTCCCTTTCTTTCTCTCTCTTTCTTTCTTTCTTTCTTTCTTTCTTTCTTTCTTTCTTTCTTTCTTTCTTTCTTTCTTTCTTTCTTTCTTTCTTTCTTTCTTTCTTTCTTTCTTTCTTTCTTTCTTTCTTTTCTTTTCTTTTCTTTCTTTCTTTCTGTCTTAGGGATGACCTTCCTATTCTGCTCATTGTCCAGTGTCTGAAAATTGTTTTTTAAATTTACTTTACCTAGTTTTGTATTTAGTTAAGGTGAGAGGGTAAACCAAATTTCTGTTGCTCCTTCATGGGCAGAAGTTGAAGAAGTATTGGTTTTATCTTATAAATTGTTCTGTTATTGTGTTAGTAATTTCTTTTTAACCAACTTCTTATGTCATATTAATAGTTTTTTAAAATGTCCAAGTGGGTAAGTTTGGCTTATTTAAAATTCTGTTATCATTTAAAAAATTTTCCTTTCCAATTTCTAAATATAATAATTCATTAAAGTATATTTTGTGAGTTTTTCTTATCTGAAAGATTAAATATATAAGTTCTATTTGTGTGTGTGTGTGTATATATAAATGATATTAGTGTCCTGTGGGGAAGATATTTGACCAGTGAGAATTGGGAAATAATAGGGAAAATGATTAGGAAATGACTTCCCCCCAACTTTTCCTCTGTAGACAGTTCAAAAATACATTCCATATGGTTTCTCAGATGGTCCCTCACATACAGCAAGCAGTTATTTCTAGTGCTGGCCACTGTAATAATGTATTATTATACTGGCTCTCCCTCATTCTTTGAATTGTTCCCGTATTCCTCCTAGCTGCTCCCTGGGATCAAATCCTCCCCCAGAGCAGCCACATTTAAGCTTTGTTTTGGATTCTGCTTTCTGGGAACTCAAGCTAACACACAGATCAACTTGCTCATTAAAACCTCCAATGGCTTCAGTACAGTTAGAATAATATCCAAGCTACTTTCCCTGGTTTACAAACTCCACATGTTCTGATTTTATCTTCAGTCATACTTTAACACAATCTCTTTGTCCACCAAGATTCAGCCATAGTACCCTTCTTTCCATTCTTTGAACACATCAAGCTTGTTTCTACCATAAGGGTTTTGGCACTGACATATTTTTTCTTAGAATTCCCAGCTCCGTGCCATTTGTGCATCAGTTTCATGTGAATTTCTCAGAAAGAACTCCCTTGATCACCCAATCCTTAAAATCATTACCATTTACTTTCTGTAATACAATTTATTCCAAATCATCTGGGATTTATCAGTATTAGCTCTTTTGAATTTTTGTCTGAATTCCTCACTGTCATATAAGATCAGAAATTAGATTAATTCTTAAAATTAATCTTAAGATTAGAGACCTAAACTCTGTTGTTTATTGCTATGTCTTGTTTACTGCTTTCATGGTATCTGGCAGAGTAAGCACTCAATAAACATTTGGTTAATGAATGAATGAATAAAATCATCATCTGAAACTCAATCATCTGTGTAGATTACAAAATATTGCTATGGCTTAAAAAAGCTCTTTAAAGGTATTTCCAGCATTACTATCATTTCTTATGATATCCAACTCCCTTTTCATTTCATTCCTCTGTGTTTTATCTCATCCTCTCCTCTCCTAGTGGATTTTGGCTTCTGTTTCAAAAGGAGTTTTGTTATTATTGTTTGATTAGCGAGTGCTGCCAATGGAGAGCTTTAATACTAATGGTATGGAGTTTGTCTTTGATACTTTGAGGGCAGTGGATATTATCTGTGACCTCAACTGAAGACATCAAACAGTTTTCTAAAATTGTCTTCTGATCAGGGTAAAAATTTTTGTTAGGATTTGCTCTGGATCTGCATGGCATGGTACCCTTCCAACTCCTCTCCTCCTATTCCCCCTAAACTGTTTTCTGTTTATTCGTCCTCAATTAAGCAGGAATCTATCCAAATCCAGTGTTTATCATGAGACATTGGATTGGTAAATGACCCTTTCGCCCAAGTCTAACAAATTCAAGTGCTCTCCATCCTCAGATCCAGACATGGTCACTGCTTTGAAGTGCACGACTTCCATCACAACTTCTACAGTCTGCAATATATTCAGTTAGTGGAGGTTACAGTGACCTGACATGAATCCTTACGCTCTTGTTGCCCAACACTCTGTACAGATGGAGCACATATTAAATTACAATCCTTAGTATGTATTATGTTTTCAAGGCCCATTCTACCTCTGCATTTATTTTTTTCTCTTCCTAGTGTTTTATTGCTGATTCTACAGCTGCCAGGATACAGTCTACCAGAATTCTAGCTGCTTTAAAAAAAAATAGCACTTTTATAGTTGTTTTGGTTGGCACTGACCTTGTGTTTCTGAACCAAGAAATAGAGTCTAAGGAGAGAGATGAAAGGTGTTCCTGACAACTTTCAAGAAAGCAGGATTGCTTCTTTTCTAAATTATACCAAGAAAGGGCTATCACTTGTTTGTTTCAGTACGGTTTCATCAGCCTTAATGTTATGGGACATTTCATCCAGATTCTGGCAACAAGATGACAATCAGCTATAGTTTTCAGGATTGTTATGAGTTTTCTAATTCTCCTGTATCTTCTTAGATACTATAGTGGGTTACATCTAGGCTTTCGGCCAGAAAATCCCATTTTAAATTAAAACTCATTTGTTACCTTTGAAAGTGATTTATTTAATCACTCATAGAGGTTTAATTTTATTTTTTCTATATTTGTTTCCATTCTATTTTTCTGAATGTATTATGCTTTTCAGAAATATTCAAAAGTTAAAAGTGTATTAGCACATGCAGAAACTAGAGAGGGGAGACAGCTATGAAACTTCCATCTTTTTTGAGTTCATAATATGTGCCAGACATAGTGCAGTATGATTTATTTTGTCTTATTCTCATTCAACCGTGGAGTTAGGTGAAATTATCCCTGTATTACACTGAAAGAATGAAAGCTGAAAGAGATTAGGTAATTTGCTCAAGGCTACACAAACTACATATTTGTTCAAGTTTTATCTGGAAGTTCTATAATCAAGTGGGTAGCAAATTATTAAACATCTTCTCATTCCTAGCCCACAGCTCTCACTTCCAGATTTTAAATGAATTGTTTAACAGAAGAACAAAGCTGAATAATTCCCTCTTTCTAATTCACTTGCTTTTATTTAGAGAGATTTCCTGCTTTATTTTTGTGATTAGGGCCTGTACACAATATGTAACTAGATATGTAAATACAAATTGAAACTGAAAAAGGATGTTCACAGTATCTGTGCAATCACATAAGAGCCCTGCTCTATCCCCAGATTGTAGAATTTGGCCCTCTTGTTTATTACTCTATCAACAAATTTCCTGGCCAGAGACTGGACATCTAAAGTATCAATTAATAAGAACGCCCAAGACTCAAGAAGCATACACCTCTAAAAGGAGAATTACTGCCCCAAACCTGTTATAAAGAAAAATACATTTATCTCTCAAGAGCCCCAGCTTCACTGAGGATTTTTCTGGAAGAACTGGTGATGGGAAGCTTTGGAGGAGGCAGGTCTTGTGCTTCATGTCAAAAGGAGGGAGTCCTGTGAAATTGAAAGCCAGGAGGCAGGGTGTGTATATGGAAAGTCTCAGGAATAGGCCTGGAATCAGTAGGGGAAGCACTCACTGTGAATCTTCTCTAGAGACAAAGTGATTGATAGGCTTGAGATCAGAACAAGAAAGTGGAGAGAGTCCTGCTAATGGAGAGCTTTGAAGGAACAGTCAGGAGTTTATCTTTGATCCAGAGGGTAATGGATGCCATCTCTGAATTTAATGACTAGGCTCTTTCCCAGGGAATGCGGTGGCCATGCAGGGCTGTTCTATGACATGTTTACCCCTGGAATGCTGCAGCCAGCAAAGGGGAGAAGAGACAAACAGGCAACTACTAAATTCAATGAGGAGGGGAAAGCGGTCCATTTTCATGTCATTGATTTCTACAGTTTGTTCACCTGTTTGTTGAGGATCGTTTCATTTACTTGCTATTCCTGTTTTTCCCACTGCTCAGCACTTCTCCCAAGTATTATTTGGTTATTGACTGAGTGCGACACTTTCTGTGTAAGTTAGGCAACTGGGGGAGGAGGAGTGCATAATGAAGGACACAAAGCACTGTTTAGTCAGTTATTCTACTCGTGAATAAAAAATTCATTGGCCAGAAAGGGTTAATGCCCCCTCCAAATGGCTTAACTTAATCCCCAAGTGCAATTGGCTCATTTGAAGGATTTGGCCCATTGAGTGCATGTTAGCAGAGAAGCTGAAACACCTCTTCACTAAGTCCGGTGCAGTGAGGTTAAACCCAAGGGCATATAACAGGTCAGTAGCAGAGTCAAGAATAAAATCTCAGCCTTCTGAACCCCCTCAAAGTGCTCTCTTCACTTGACTAAGTTTCCTTCTTTTACAAGGTATGAGAAGAAAAATTAAGAAAAGAAAAATTGAGGCATCAAGTAAAAAAGTATTTATAATAGATTTTTTCAGACCCACAGAGGGAATAACTTTGGAAATAGACTTCAAGTACAAGTTAAGCAAAAATTTTATAAACGCTTAAAATGCAGCAGAGCCACCACTTCTGTTTTGAGATTGTGCACGGAATGCTCTTATGCCCTGTTGTGGGAAAGCAGCCTTTTCTCTTTTGATCAGCTAATGAGATATTAAAATTAACATTGTTAATGAATTACACACAGAACACAGGCATTGGAAAGACATATGGGAACAGATAAATTTTATCTTATTTTAAAAATAAAAATAATGGCTATTAAAAAGAGAACTAAACTTAAAGAAATGTGCATATGGGTAGTAGAGTGGAGATGTTGAAAGCTCTTTGATTGAGAATCAAAGGCCTGAGTTTGCATCCACTAATTTTAGTAGTGGTGATCAATGCCATTTAACGTTTTAGGACTCAGATTCCTTATTTGGGGGACTGAGAACAACAGTTAAAATAGGCACTTTACAGTATTCCTTGAGAATTAAATGAGATAGTTCATATAAGAGTACCTGACATACAGTAGACACTCAACATGTGTTAGCTCTAATTATAGCTTACCAAAGGGCTATCTATCTAAGCTGAGATTGTGGTGGATAGAGGACAAGTGTAGGTTTAGGGAAATAATTTACAGTTTTCATGTATGTTTTCTATCACCAACACCAAAGTTAAAGAGTAATTAATGTAAACATGAGCATGTTATATCCAGAACTAGGAAAAACTGAATAGAATTTTAAAAATAGAAAACCAAAGTAGAATATATGTGAAACAAACACAGAGAGCACGACTTATGTTCTAAGAACACAACAGATGTTAGTGCTAAAAAAAAATTTAAGGCATATCTTAAATTTCTCTGTAGCCTACCAAGTCTGTCCTCCCTTCTATACTAGATTCTAAGATTTTGTAATTAAGGGATCAGCGATGTGGTATAAACTGGAAGAGGATATTTTAAGGATATGTATTTCTTTACATCATGGCTGTGTCCACAGGCAATGTGAATTGAAGACTCAGGAATTTGATCAATAAAATTATTTAATCAAAAGATAATTGAGATCCAACATATCTTTTTCTTCAAAAAGATGTCTGAGTCTAAATCGTCTATGTAACTGCCCACACTCTTTATTTTGATGTTATTGTTTCATTTAAGGCATTATCCATGTAGCAATTGCAAAAGGGAATTCTTTAGTCCAGGTAGTTACCTTGGCTGCCCAGAATTTTGCACAACAGCCTTGCCTTATCCTAGACCAATAATCTGTGAAAACCTACTGAAACCCTAGAAAAACATTGTGTGTGCTTGTATTTGTGTATGCATTTCTTTGGGAACAGGGTCTACAGCATTTATTATTTGAAGGAGTATATGACATCACAAAAGTTGGGATCCCTTAACTTTTTGGGTCTTCTTCCTTTTGCCCAAGCTTTTTCTGACCCAAGGTTACATTTTGTCTTTAAATGACTTCTGCGTCTGGCCCTGTGTCCATGCTTAACTTACACCCTCATCACTGCACACACTCGATTCTCTTATTCCTGGTTTCTTGTCTCATCCCATAACCTCAGCTAGCCAACATCAGTTACAGAAAGGGTTTTTTCTTTTCTGATCATTTACTGCACAGTATCTGTAGCTACATGGAGAACAGATTTATTTGGATATATGAAAATTACCTAATCCCGCTGAAAACCCTCTGATGGCTTATAGACTGAGAACAGAAACAAAGTCAAGGAGTTCTTCACTTCAGGGAGCTAAAAGATTCCAAAAAGCAAAAGAAGAGCACTGAATTGCAATGACTCACATCCTACGTAATATCGATATTGAACTTTTTATGGGTGTATGTCATAATGCACATATTTTTCAGGACAGGTGAGAGTTCAGATGATATGGTACAGGTACAGTTTGTAAATCCCCCACAACATCTAGAAGAATTCTGTGTACTATAGAGAAAGCATAGACATATTGGGCAGATCAATTTGGTCATATTCCTCCCTTCCACTTTTTTTCCTTTTTGTCGTTATCGTCATCTGCTAATTCTCATTAATAACATTTATACAAATATTTAAATTTTCTGATCATTAGAAATAATAACTTTTCAGTTCCTAGCAAGTAACATTGACTTTTCTTCTGATAATGCCTGAGTTATCATTAGTTAGAATTTGTTGCATTGTTGACAATTTGAAAGGAACTCTTCTAGGCTTTACTTTTCAAAGAAGTAGTCAGGGAATTTAAACTCTAGTGGTCAAATTCACTGAATTGCTAGTTTTCAGTAATAAGGAATACTACTTTTCCTCACATTTGCAAGTAAAAGACGTCCCTAGGCAGTGGTTCTTAATTAGGAACAATTCCACACTCCTACCGCCATCCCAGACATTGGGGACATTTTGGGTCATCACATCTAATGATTATGCTACTGGTACACAGTGGGTAGATCCTACAATGCACAGGACAGTCCCCCTACAACACAGAATTATCCAGTCCAAAATGTCAGCAGTGCTGGGGTTGAGAAGCTCCACCCAACATCTCAGTCACCATGCCTTATGCTCTCCTTCCCCAGAGAAGAACAGCTTACTCGGTTTGTAAGTATGAAGTGGGCATGCCTGCCGCAGCCTGTCCATTTGCTTTTCTCTCAGGACTCCCACAGCCTACAGAGAGGGTGGATTTACACCTGCTGTCTGTCACGTGCTAAAGTTGGTTGAGCAGACGGTGCTCCTACCTCTGAGGACAGCAGGGGTTTTGTTTGTTGTCTATTTGGTGGTAATGGGGATAGGGGTGACTTCAATTCAGAGGAACCTTCGCAGGACTATTAGGACTTATCTAAGATATGTCCTTCACTATTGCTTTTATCAGTAATAAAGCTGACATTTTGATCTCTAACTGTTTGACTCCTGTATCATTCTCTGTAAATTGGTTCTGATCTCAGGCTTGGAACAGTGATGTTATTTTTTGACCCCCTAGAACCCAAAATCTCTTACTGTCTGATGGTTCAGGATCTTAATGGCTTACCTCCAGGATTCCTGGACTTCCACATCAGAGCATCTCACTCAGTAAAGTCTGCCAAAATGTAACACTAACTAATTCAAGACACACGCGTTAGTGCTGAGATGATCAAAATAAGAATACTAGATATCAGTTTCAAGCCTTCTTTTCTGAATGTAGCATTTTTGCTTTTTTATAGGTAACATAAAGGAAAATTTATTACAAAGATGCACTTAGGGGATTTTTTTTCTCTCTGAAAATGACAGTAATTCCTTACTAAGAAAATCTAAATAAATCCTGTTATAACTGTATGCATTTTATAACCATGTCCATGAATTTTCTTCACTGGTGACAGATCAGCTATATTGAACTTTGGGAAATAAGAAACAGAGTGGAATAAGTCAGTTAGAGTTTGTAGCTAAAGTAAGAGGGAGTAAAGTTATTCAATAGAACACCGTGGTACTAACATGAAATACATTCTATGAAGTATTGTCATAAATAATGAGATTGATTGCTCAAAGCCACATACAAGATCTTGCTCCCTGGCATGTGTTCTATCTATATGTGAGAAGGATACACTGTTCTCATGACACTGCAGAGGGCTATGATTCTAAGCGATTTTACAAAGAATGATGTTGTATACAATAATGTCAAACACCTTACAACCTTCCTGAAACAAGCCCTATCAGTCAGGATGGCTTAGCACAACTACGGTGCATTGTGTGATGCTACACATCTGGGGCAGTGCAGGTCTGCTGGGGGCCCTGTGCTCCATGTAGTGATGCAGGGACCAGGCTGTCAGGGGGTTCACCCTCCACGACCTCTGCGACACAGCTGAGAGAAAATGGGAAATCACCTCGTGGTTTTTACCTCTTCTTCCGAGAAGAGCCATATGTCGCTTCTAGTCTAAGCAGATCAGTGATCACACCTAACTTCGGAGGTGACGGGTAGTGCAGTCCCACCACGTGTCTGAAAGGAGAGGAGAACTGAAATGCTGTGAAGAGCTCTCCTGACTGCCCCACAAGTTGTTACCAAAATTACAGAGCAAACCAATTCTAGTTCACTTCACTTACTTAATTATATTTTCCATTAATGACTAGAGTAATTGACAAAGTGCCCAAATTTCTGGAATCATCAGGATATCAAAAAATACTTTAGTGTAGGCAGGATTCCATCATATTTTTGGATGGTACAGCATTTAATATTTTGTGTCCCAGCGTCTCCAAGGCCTGCACAGCCACCGTGATTCCCTGCTCTGCTCACGTCAGGCCCCGCACTTACCTACACGATGTACCATGTCACTTGGGAAGACCTGCAGTGCCATCACCCTGTGTTCTCACGGGTGCCCAGATTGAGCTGCTGCGCTGTCCCTGTGGCATTTTCTTAAGAAAGTCTTAAAGGTTCATAAAAAAGTTCTTCTTGGTACTTCTTTTACTTATGTCTTCATTTTCAGTGATAAAGATTTAGAGTGAACATTATGGAAATGGTAGATGCTGCACAAAGATGGCAGAGAAATGAAAGATTTTACCTAACTTGTTGGGACAGGCCTTCTTCCAAATCAAAAGTCCAGGTCAATTTAAAGATGACGCTTGAATCTATAAAGACAACTCTTAGGTGACTGTGTGTCCTTTGGACATATCTCTCAACCTCTCTGAATCTCACTGGTATCCTCATCCATTACGGCGGAGGGGGAACCCATGCTGCCTTGTTTACATTGTTCTCATATATCTCAAATGCGATCCTGTTTTTGGTGGTACTTTGGGCGGAGTAAAGGCTGTGGATGGAGAGGGTTGATGGACAAGAGGAGGGGGGTGTAGGTGGAAAAGAGGAAGAAGGGGAAAAAGAAGGAAGAGGATGAGGAAAAGGAAGACATGGTCATGTGTACCGATGGAAGTTTATGCTACAGCATAAACGCAAATATTAACTCTGAAAGAGGAGACAGTAAGATTTTGCGCACGCTGTCTGATCCTAACAGCAAAGGAATGCAATTTTCCAAACACTCTTTGAGAAGGGAAAGTTTATGACTATTTTAATGTGATGTTCTTAATCATAACTTTTTGCCATTAAGCAAATGTTCCATGATAATGTGGTGACTTTATACCTCTCTTGTTTAATCACCTAAATCTGGGCATTCTTGGGTATCTCTACATACATGAGGTGCATTACTCTACAAAGTCTTAAGAGACACTGGACACTGAACAGACAAATCCTCGCTTTGTTCTTTAACAGTGATAATAGAAGCGTTGGAAGCAATGGGATCAGGGGAATTAGAGGAAATGCTCATTAAAACAAATTTAAAAGGTCTAATGATTAAAATATTGATTAATTAGCCAAACATTGATTAGCAGTCACACTTTATCAACTACAAAGTTTCTAATTACTGCACCATTATTCCATAGATTGACCTGTTCTCTCTTGTCACTTATGATGAAGAACAATTTTTATTAAGTGGGTTTTGGATTTTTGACCTGTAAAATTTTAATAGGGAGTGCAAAGTGGGTGTTGTGTGTGGTTTGGCATTTTATTCACCAAGGGACTAATAGTTACTGTCTCTACTTAACCAGAAGCACAAGAGTGCAGGAGGGACAAGAACACTTAGGGATTAAAATCTTACCATCTTCCCAGTCAAGGGGAAAAAAAGCCACATGCTCATCCATTGAATGAGGAAAGAGGAAAATGTTTGCCCTTCTGGTTGTTATTCGTAGAGTGGAAGTTAAGGGGGCTCTCAACCTAAGTGCATCAGTTACAGATTGTCCAGAAACATGGAAACACTCTGAGGAATACAGAATATAGAATTTGTTACAGAGATATAATTTTTTGCACTCTAGGAGCGGGTTAAGCCATCTATGGAAGGCTGTTGCTCCTGCACCTGATACTGGGCATGGTATGTATCAGCAGGGCAGACTGCCGGGAATTAATGATGGACCAGAAGTGGGGGAGAACAAGGACAAACTGGAACTCAGGTCTGTCTCTCACTGCCTCCAACCTCAGTGGTGCAGGGCACCTGCAAGAGAAGCTGGCACTCTTCACCCTGGAGCTACCCATGCACATTGTCCAGGATTCAGAGATGCTGAAAAAGAGATTCTTGTGGGAGGTGGAAGAGCTATTGACCTAGCTGCTTCCCCAGGCCAAGAAAGTGAGTCAACAGACAGGACAATAGTGTGCACTGCCACAGTGCCAGCACTGACGTTCAGAGTGAGGAAATGGTTGCCATCTGACTTCAAGCTTCCAAATTTCACAGGTAGGTTTCTCTTGTGGTTAATCCTCACCCATCATTATCAGGAAAGGCAGATGTGGGAAACAAAATTCCAACTTAACTAAGTTGACACAGTACAATCAAAGCCACCACATAAAGCAAAAAGGATTCTATTATGCAGTCCCACAGACGCCGGCATCTGAGCTGCTGAGCTGCTGAACTGCTGAGGACACATCATACAAGAACAGACATCAGGGCTCAGGTGCCACTTTGAAGGAGATTTGCCACCAGACTAACAATATTTTCCCTTTCAGTGAGAATCATCTTTAACAGATACCAAGGAGAAAAAAACTTAAAAAAAGGATTCATACCAGGCCAACGAAAATAGTCCATTTTAAATATTTCAGCTGGGCCATTCTGGACATTGTGCAAAAGGAGATCTTGTTGATCTCAATAAATGTCTATTTAAATCTGCTGAGGCAGTGCTCATGCCCTGATTCACCAAAAGAAAAGGCCAACACGCCACACAGGGTTACAATCTCAATATAACTGTCTGGAAGTGCTGCTCCAGGTTTACTCCTGATGAGATCAGCTCGAAGGCCAGAAAGCAGATTTACAGCATGAGCATAAATGAGCAGGGGGCGCACCTTTCTGATCGTACATATGCTTGACAGGCAAAATGTGCTTACGACCTTATTGCCAAATAAGTAACAGCATGTAAGCTCCTGGCAGTCAGTGGGAAATGACATCCCGAAGACAATTCAGAGCAGGGCATTCGACTGAGGAGAGCAGCAGCCACAGTCTGGGAAGAGACAGAATGGAGGAGCTGGAGCTCTGCGCCCCGCGGGGGAGTGTCTCCCACTGGCTTAGCTTCGGGTCGTCACCGAGGGGCCGTGTTTCAGAAACAGTTAGCTCATCCAGAAGCAGTTGAAAGGAGAACTCTATTATGCCCAGATAAGAAGTGCCTTACCTGTTTCTGCGAGTGAGGAGACAAAAAATAAAGGGAACACGTGGCTGCAAGCCTGTAACACAAGTGAACCAACCCGAGGTGTGAAGAATTCCTGACATACCTCCATCTTACGTATCTGAATGTCCGCTAGCACAGAAAAGGGAGGTCTTTCTGCTACTGTAACTTAAGCTAAAATTACAAAGTGAAAGGAAGTGTTTAAGAAATTAACTGGATAACTCAGAGTTATCTGGGCATCTCAGACAAAGTGCTTTCTGATCCTGAATTAAGATTTTTCTGCTCCTGATCATTTAGATTTGCATATATGGTTGTAATTATACAAAGCAAGACATGTAGGTAAATGTCTGCTCCTACAATGTATTACAGGCTGCAAATCTAAATATTAATTCCAATCTAAATATTAATAGATGAGCAGTCACAACACTACCTTAGAGTGAAGAGTCATAGCAGTTTTCCACTTTTCTAGCGAAAATACAGAAACAATGTCAGAGAAGTAACAGAATGTCAAATTTGAGGCTACTCAAGGTAAAATGTTCAGGCTAAATTAGGAGACAAATAAAACAACCTGGTGACCATAACATAGGAACAAAAATAAAATATTTCATTATTGTTTTATGTCTTTTTCTCATTTTAATATTGTGTTTCATTATTGTTTATGAATTCAGAAAAATCCGCTGCATATTGAGACTACTAAACCTCGCTTTGTCACATTTGCCATAACCATTTCTCTTCAAAATCTGGGTGGCTCCCCCACAGTTTTGGGTCCCAGACTCCCTGGAACCCTATTAGTCTGTAAGAGTAGTCTATTGTCCTTGTTAAGAGATAACAGTCTTCCTACACTGGAAGACAATGCAGAGACTTATTCCCCTCAAGGCAACATTGTCCCTCTCAGGAACTGCCACGACTTTCCCTCCTGGCAATTAGGTCTACAAGTAAGCACGAGCCAACTAGAGACATTCTGAGTCTGATAAGAGACGGATGAGACTATACTCCAAAAGAGCCACAAGACCTAGCCTGCCTGTATCGCAGAACTGAGAGAGCCCACAGGGGAATGAATGATTTACTTGGGAAGTGTTCACTGGGGAAAGTGGATACTCCAGAATTTAAGTGATTGCTGGACCCCCTACATACAAAGAAATTGATGCAATGATACAAGGAATTGTCTGTTGTAGACACAAAGATGTATCTCCCAGGTGTCCATTCAAGGAAAAATTGATGCAAGCAGCCTCTAGCTGTCAGGCCCTTCAGGGTCTGCCCCAGGTGCATTCCCTTGAAAGAGCACCCTATAGCTGGTGACTGGGCAAGGCCAAGGTGTAAGGGCTGATCTAAGAATGACCACTAATGGGCAAGTCTTGCTTCAAACTCCATGTTTAGTGGGTATACTGGTTTCCTATGGCTACTTAAAACAACAGGAATGTATTATCTCACAGTTCTGGAGGCTAAAGTCCAAAATCAAGGTGTTGGTAGGGCTGGTTCTTTCTGAGGATTCTGAGCAAAATCTTGTCCATGCCTCTCTCCTACTTTCTGATAGCCTCAGGCATTCCTTGGCTTGTAACTGCATCGCTCCAACCTTCTGTTTTCACACGTCATTACCCTGTGTCTCTGTGTCTTCATGTGGCTGTGTCTTCACATGGCTGTGCTCTTATAAGGGCAACAGTCATACTGGATTAAGAACACTCTGTACTCCAGTATGACCTCATTTTTACTTAACTTGGTACAAAGGCCCTATTTCCAAACAGGGTCACGTTCACAGTTTTAGGGGGTTAGGACTTCAATATCTGCTTTGGAGGGAGGGGTGTGGACATAACAATTCAACCCATAACAGTTGGCCAAGGTTTTGTTTCACCCGCACAGCAGTTTGACTTTTCTCTGCTCAGTTTTGTTTATTTGCCCTTATCTTCTTATCTTCACAGGTTTTGATCCTAAAAAACATCTTGCATCTAAAACATTTCAGCTTCTGCTTTGAAAAAAATTCAATATCTGAACTACTATTCAGATTACCATTTTTAAACATGTTTTATTATTGTTGTTACAAGTCATTTCAGGAGTCTTCACTGAGTTTCACTTATTCCTATATTAATATTACATCCTCTTAATTGTTATTGCTATGAGTCTTGATATCTAGTTTTGCGAGTCATTCAATTGTTGTCAATCCCATTCTTCTTCAAAATATCTTAGTGCAATTTTTAACCTTAACTCTTCCAGACATATTTTAATTTGAGCTCATCAAATTCCGTGGAAACAACACGATTAGAATTTCACTGAGTCCATATATATAAATACATAAATTTAAGGATATTTAACATCGTTTAGAATTACATATTTTTAATTATGATCATCACGTTATTTCTATTTAAATTTTCTTTAATGTCCATAGTAAAATTTTGTATGTTTATTCATAAAGTTCAATGCACCATTTTTAGATACATTCATATTATTATATTTATCTGTATTATTATACTTAGATACATTTTAAATAAATCATATCATTAATAATTATTTGTCTAAAATCTTCATTTATGCCTTGAATTTTCAAATATATTTTTATAATTCTAGGGTTTTTTATTTTTTATTTTTATTTTTGACCTACTTCTAGGCTACATCATTAGGTGTATACAAAGTCATGATTTTGTATATATTCTCGGTGGGCTCGGCTTTTTGTTATTACTATTATTCTTAAATTCTATTAATGCATTTGCTTTGTTTTCTACTTTATTATTTTATTATTTTTTACTAGTCCCTCATCAACCTTCTTTTGGTTATTGCTTTGTATCATTCTTTTTCTTATTATTGGAATGGATTTTTAAACTACAATCTGAGAGTTTCAGACATTTAACCAGTGAGTTTAAGCCGTTTATATTAATTATGGTTGTTAAAATACTGACTAATTTCTATGTTTTTATTTTATATTTTTAGCCTACCATGCTTTCTTTTATTTCATGACTTTCTCCTTTTCTGCCTTTCTTGGAAAAAAAGCTTCACCGATTTCTCACTTTATCCCCTCTGCACCCTTGGAAGGTAAAGGTTCCACTTCTTTTATTTTATTTACTCCTAACTTTTTAACACACAGATAGAAATCTGGTTTTCCTTTTGAACCATGGTAGAAGGGTGACATAGTTTGCTTTATTGACTAAAGTATATCTGAAAGACTTTTGTAAATTTCCTCTCCATTTAAAAGGAAAGTGTAATTTTTGTTTTTATAGAGCAATAATCTATCTTCTATTAAATAAATTGCATTAAAAGACACATAAAATTGTATGCTTATATGAAATCAATGAGTCATATTAAAGGAATTAAATGAACTTAAATAACCTGTGAAAGTGACCTAAATAAGAATAAATCATAACTAGTCATCAACATCCTCAATTTGAATTAATTAATTAATTAATTAATTAATTTATGCCAATTCAGGTCATTCACACTACTAAATCCAAATAGTATTCAATCTCTAGTCCATAATTAATACAAGATTTATACTACTTTTATTTCCTTAATTAAAAAAAAAAAATCTACTGGTGCCAAGTTTAAATGAGTTTATGAAAAGACACAGATGGGAAGATATACCTTCACCTATTTAGACAATTGAAGGGTGGCTTTACACTCAAACCATAATGCAAAACTTTTTACATCCCCAATGACAGAGATTCTTGTCCTCGCTGATGTATTTTATGATCAACTCATTTTACTATCTCCCTCACTGTAAGCCATTATGTACCTACCACTACACTATTTGAAAAAATGAAGGGCATGGAACACTTCTGGGTTTTCATTTATGTCCAAAATAAGTTGTATCAATAAACACTTTTTTGTCAAGACTTTGATAGTTTTTGACACTCACTTTAAAGCTTAAAATTAACATTAGCAATAAACAAAGACAACATAGCTCAATATAGTTAAAATATAAAATCAGGCTTTTGTTGTTAATTTAACCTTAGAATTTGACACTGTTCTATATTTAAGATTAAACTCAGTATACCATATAAAAACACTTGAAAACTTGAAATTTTTTCTGAAATTTTTCTGAAATTTAAAAAATCAATTCCACCATTACTTTATTCCAAATAGAACAAATTATGTAATTATTATAAGACAAGGTAGATTTCCTGTTAGTTAAAATTTATTTTATTCTTAGGAAATACACTCAGGCATAAAAGAGGACTTTGGGTTGCATGTAATAAAAATTTCATCCATATTTTGCTTTAAGAATCAAGAGGACTTTATTTTAAGGATACGTGATGGTCATAAAAAACACGGACAAAGTAACAACTGCATCCAGGGACACAAGTAGCATTAGGATTCTCCCTTTATATCTGACTTCCATTCTGCTTTGAATGTGTTATTTATTCTTTTCTTTCTCTTAGCAGACCAACTATTGCTACTCTTCTAGTCTTCTGAGCAGAAAACATGGCTGTTGACTGTATATAGTACAGCATCAAACTCCTAGAGAGAAACTGATTTTGCAGCCATTTTCCTTTTTCTAAAATGCTATGAAATAATCTGATGGGTTTAGCTTGGGTAAAGTACCTACTGCTGGACAGCTGTTTGTATCCAAGGGACAGTAGCTACAGAAGGAACTACAATTTGTCTTACTTGGGCTGAGTCCTTCCCTGAACCTATCAACTGAGCCCAGGAGTCATATGTCATCATACTACAGGGAAGCTTTTATTAATTATTTTCAGGTGACAGAAGGGGGAAGGTGGGACAGTTTTTCAAAGGAAAGAAAATACTTTCCCAATAAAATAGGAGGTGGACATATTGGGTCAATAAAGCCAATTTAGTAGCATTCATACACATAAAGTGTTCTCCTTATGAACTAGTAAGAAAACACAAAGGTGAGTCTTGCTTAAGCTTTGAAACATTATACTCATTTTAACTTTTTAAAGTAAACATTAATTGAGCCCACACTACTGATATGATAGTGATTTGAACACACAATTGTCATCTGCACAAGAAGTAAGGAGGTATTACCTCTATTTTTCAGAGGAGAAAACTCACGTAAAATTTTGCCACTCAGTAGATTTGTTGGGATCTTTTGGTTGTAAGTGATAGACAACCCAACTCAAACTGACTTAAGTAGAAAAGGAATTAGGTACAACCTGACTTTAACTTTTTAATGGACATTTACAAGGAAGTGGATTAGATTGAAAGAGGATATTATATTGAATTCAGGCTACCGAGAGGTAGCAGTAGATACTGAGTTCACCATCCTGAGCTGAACAGAGTGAATGTGGGGACCTGCCACAAGTCTTAGTAAGGAAAAGATGTAAGAGAAGATAAAAAATTATACATCTCACAATCCACATGTGCAGTATAACTCCCTGCTGAATCTATCTCCTGCCTGGAGGAAATGATGAAAAACTAGTCAATATCAATTACCAAGCAAACTCAGTTCTCTGAACCTCAGTGAGATTTTCAGCACTGAGATAGTATTCATTTAGCGTACCCTTATTTTTGCCTTGGCAGTTCACAGATAATGCAACAAAGTACTATCCTGAATGTTAAGAAGAGGGCTCAGCTCCACCTGACTCCTGCAACAGTCCTCTGTAGCCATGACACAGTCTACAGAGAGTAGGGAGGAAGACAGTGAAAAAACTAATACTCCCCAAGTCCCTGACATCATCATCATCATCATCATCATCATCATCACCACCATAAACAAACTTGTCAGACCGAGCTAAAACCCATAAAAATATGTATCTGGAAAATGGGCTAACATTGTTAGTACAGAGGGAAGACATTATTTCATCTCCTTTGTTCCTTTCTAGTTGGATTAAAACTGTGTAGAAATACTCCTTACAGACTTAGTTATACCCTGCGTGGACCCCAGCCTTTAGTCTGTATTGTCTGTGCAGCTAAGGACAGACACAGAGATTAGGATAAAGTATTCTCTGACACTGCAGATCTATAATCCGAGTGGCCATAAAATAGTGCTGCCAATAGCCTTTACTTTTACAGCTCTGCGGGGAGAGGAAGAAAACAAGATTAAGAGAATTGAGAAATAGTGATAGAGAGCATCTTAGGTTTTCCAAAAAAAATTCCATCAGTCTATAGAAGTAGAAATATACATACGTGTTCAGAACAAAACCATTCTTGCCAACATCAATGACAGGAGTTTTGAAGGGACCGTACCTCAGCTTTTAGCTGGATGTGATTCAGTGATTTCAGGTGCTGATTTGTAAACTAACAACTTTAAAAAGCTCTTTGTTGCTTTGCAAATGTGAAGTGGTATGATTCCTCTGGGAATTCTGAACAAGCAAATATTTTTGTTAGACGTGGCAGTGTTTTGCAGGAATATGTTATTATCATTGGTTTTAGTACAGATCCTGAGAAGATGTTTTTACTTAGTTTGTAAAGGGCCTGGCAAAGCATCCCATCTGGAGTACCAGAATCAGGCCTATTAATATGAGAATTATATACAAATCCTCCAAGGCGTGGATGGGAGAATAAACTTCATACTCTGCATATGCAGCAGCTATATTAACATGATAGATTTTCAATGCTCTATAGGATCCATTACTGTGTTTTGGGCCAATAGTCCATGAATTTGAAGGATTTATACAATGGACCATAACAGCTCTGTAGGTATAATTACGTCTCATCAGATGAAAAAATGTCTTTTTAAAACCTTCCTATTAACCTGTTTGCTCCATAGACCATAATCCTTTGAAGGTTAAATTATATACATAGCAAAATGGGCCAAATCACCTCATTTTGTATTTTAAAATGTATTTATGGTGAAAAAGCTCTCCAAAATGGGAGAGTAGAAATTGTGCCCAAGAGTACCATCATATCAAGGTGATTTTTAGATGTGAGCAACAGGCACTACTTGCAATTTCTGCTAAGGAGAGAAATCTTGATAGCCCAAAGATAACACTCACTCCTTTATGCACAGTTTACAGTCACAATCATCTAAAATAGATCAAACCATTGAATACAATCTGAGTAGTCAAATAAAAGGAGATAACACCTCTCAAAGCATGGGCAGGCACAAAGAACCATGATAAAGCTGTAAGCTCCAAATTAAATGAAAAAAACCTGTTAAAATCCTTTATATTGCCTATGTCTTATCTATGTTTGGAAATTAGATGAGAAAAATTAGATCACATGAATTTTAAATTATTTGTATAATTATGTTCCTTTCGCAAATAGTGTTGTACCTAGTATTTTGTTGAATACATGCTAAGTATTTAATGCATTTTAATTAATGTATCAATGGAGTCTAAATTATTAATTAAATCTCTCTCTCAAATAATAGGCATCTTCTAATAACACTGCCTTAAACCATAAAAACAACTATAATGAGTTGCTGGAGACAAGTGCTTGATGATCAAGGCATTGTTATAGCCCTTATGGTGAAGCACAAATCAGCCTGTCACCACAATTATGTAGTACCAAGCCTGATAGAGATGCTCTCATTTTAAAGTTAAGTACTGACAGCATAGACATGTTTAAGATTTGGAGTGTATAAGTTCAGTTATTCAATTAAAATTTTTGAAAGAAGAATAGTGAATGGGTCAATGCAGATAAAAGATCATTTGTTTTTTTCAATTGGGTACTTTGGTAAATGTCTTTCTAGTACTATCCTTACATGCTGTTTCTCTTTCTTCCTTTGAATTCCTGTTAGTGACATTCATAATTTTCCCATAAGTTTTGGAAGAAGTACTTTGAAATCTTTGGAGAAATGACGATATAAATCTAAAGAGAAATAAAAAATAAACACACTATAAGTCTAAAGAGGAATAGAAACTAAACACTTGTGAACTCTGCCAAAGAAGTCCTCTTCTCTTTAGCAAATATAGAAGTAGAAAGAATGGACAAAACAATAAAAAAGGACTAGCAAAACTATATCCTTTTGTTAAAAAGAATCTGTTTTCTCACTCAAATGTGAGTCCTCTATGCCACACTGAGTCCCTATATGCACGCTGTGTGGAGGACACATGCCTACTCTCTTACGGTACAATTCACCTTCAGATAGAGACCTGTGAATGGACCTCATTATAATATGGATCCCTTTTAATCTGTACTCTATGCCAGCTCATTTGTGAGCCTATGCATTATTAAATATGTTGTGATAATTAGGAAGGCTACCCTTTTAAAGTGATCCTTACCAAATCTAAATATAAATAACCAGTGCAACTGCATTGTTTTTCTAGACATTTACCCCCAGTAGTACAGAGATTAAAACTGGAAAAGTCCAAATCATTTTTTCCTTCTCTTTCCCATACCTGATGTGAAAGAGGCCCATTTTCAATCACCTCAGCTCTTTTTTGTAAAGATATATGGGGTGGGGGCAAATTGCTGTTGTAAAGACCTCCAAGACTGTTGGCTTCTCTGTGTATTAATTTTGGGCTGAAGGAATGTGCTCTCAAACACTCTGCCTCCCTAGACATTTATGATCTGCTCTTAGGAAGCACACTTGAGGTATGGATAGGTGAATCCATATGAGTAAAATGCCTTGTGGATCTACTTTGATTCCTATAAGCTGAAATTAACATTATGAAGAGACTGAGGAAAGGAGCATGAAGCTTCCACAAGGAAGTCACACAAATTCCTTCTTTCTTGCTCTTATTTGGGATTCCCATAGGAGTGCCTTCCAAGGGGAAAGAGTAAAACTACATTGGGTATTATTCAAATCTGCTTCATGCCATTGGGGTAATGTTCTCATTTCCTGTACAAGGAACCACCCACATGATTAGGCAATAGAATTTTGTTTTTGTTTTTACTTTTATATCCAGTTGTGAATATTTGGCAATGGAAATGCCAATGGACACAAATCAGGAACATAAAATGTTATCTTTTGATGACGTAGCTTGCAAGGGGAGAATTTCTGCTGAAGGGCTTTTAGTTTATCTTATTCCTTTGTAAATCACTAATGGCAAGAAATTTTGAATGGATTAATATTGTGCAAGATATAACGAATGTAGGAGCTTTGTGTACTTCTTGTTACAAAATGTTTGCCATCTTACTTTAAAGACTCTAGTTTATTAAAGGGGAATGATATTGAGAGACTGACAAAAAAGAAATCTCAACTTTGTATTCTAGGCATTCATGATTGTGACCTAATTTGAGCTCTGGGCACTAGACTAGCATATGGGTTGTGCATAGCACTGCAGAGGACAACATATTAGAGAGAGAGCTAACCTTCCCTTCCCACCTTCTCACAGGCAAAATTATGCACCGGTCACACTACTGAGCATTAGTAAGGTAAACCTAATGTTGCCCTTGATGGGAGAAAGAATATCAGATTCATTAATATTGTAAATAATATAATCAGTTGGGAACACAGTGTGTCAACCATGCATTAGAAACATTCGTTTTTAAAACCTCTCCCTGCAATTACCCAATTGGTATTTATAAATTACAATCACACACGCAGATCAAGGAAACTCGCTGAAGCAATTACCTATGCATGAATGATTTCACCTTTCAGGACACTAGTAAAAGTAAGACATCAAATAAAACTAGTTTATCTTTCTCTGTAGCTTGGAGATTGAGAGCTATTTCATGCTTGAAAACTGGCATTAGTGTGCAGGATTAGGTCATGTGCCAATCTCAGTAATTTACGCTAAAGGAAAAGAAAAGGAAAGAAATAAAGGAAAGGATAGAAGAAAAGTGGAAAACAGAGTTAAAAGAAGGTAGCCAGCATTGAATTAGCCTAGGAAACTTGTAAGCAGATATCCCAAAATATACCTGTACTCTTCATAAATAGGTTGTAGAAATCATTGCCAGGTTAGCCTGCTTGGAACTACTTTCCAAACCATAGTCTGAAGACTTGGTGTGTACATCAAAAAAGCTATTCAATATAAACATATAACATATAAATCCACTATTTCATATAACAAGGATATGCCATCTTTAAGGTTTCAGACAGCCTGGTTCCCATGAAACATCAGTTTCCTCCTCTTTCTTCAGGTTAAAAGGTGGTGAGGTTCGGGGAAGAAGGAGGAGAAAGTAAGGGAAAGGTACTGAATCTTTTGGAAAAGTACTAGTACAAACATCCTATGATGTCCTACCCAACAGCGTAATTCAAATTCTCTGTGAAGCCTCTATTGGTATGATTGCAAATCATTGTAAAGAATAAATGATTTAAAAATATGTGATAATTTTGAATCTGCAAGCCATCCAATAGTTACCCCATGCAACTGATGCCACTAGGCGATAGTAGATGTTTTAAGGGAGAGATATCACCACTTCATCAAATTCCCTACAAAGCTCTACCTTTACTACATTTTCTATATGTTTTCTACCATTTGACTCCCAGGCTGTTTCTAAGGAGAAGCACAGTGGATCAAAATAGATTATGCAATGAGTTAGGCCACTCTTCTGGCTTATGCAGGTCCACACATGAGCCAGTGGGTTGTGAGACATTTCTTCTGCCTACACAACTCTTGCTCCAGCCATATCTGCACTCCTTGAAAACTGGGAAGTTTATGACCTCTGGTCTTCACTGTTGCCCCTTCCTCTGTCTAATATGCTCCCCTCATACCTCCTCAATGGCTCATTCTTACTCAGACTCCACCTCCGGATGTTCATTTCCTACTTCTCCACCCTTCCATTACTCCATCTTCTTACCATGCTCTGTTTTTCTGCATAGCACTTATCATCCTCTGAATTTACCATGTTCATCTATTGGTATACAAGGACATAAGCTACATGAGATCTCGAATTTTGTCTCTCCTATTCACTGTTTTCATACTGAGGATCTGGCATATGCAAAACATGCAGTATGTAAACGGTGAATGAATGCATTCACTTATTATCCATACATGGAAAGAATCTAGCAACTATTAATTGATTCAGTGGTTGGTTATCTTCCTGGTTGTAGTTCTACAATCTTAGGACTATTGTAGCTCTACTGATATTCTTAGTGCAATAAACTATATATACACCTCTCAAATGTGGGCAGCAAGATCTTTAACATGGGATATAAAAATATACTTACCAAAAAAAAAAAATTGCACTGTGTAGGGTAGTTAGCTGGCTTTGACTCAAGATAATCAAAGTCCTACCACTACCCTTCCTAATCAGAAATATATCTTATTCCCTTTCTTGTAGAAACTCTTAATGTGTTTATTTATTTGCACAATATTATAATTGGAAGGAGTCCCATTTTAAAATTGTATGTTTGTGTCATAAACTTAATGCCACTTAAAGTTACACCTTTAGGAGAATTTATTAAAAATTAAAATAATTACTTAAGAATAGTGCTTATATTTTGGAATTTTGGAAATGTTATCAGGGTAGACAGCCACTACTCTGTGTTACAAATCTGAATGTGAAATTTCAGAAATCCTCCTTGCATTAAAAATGAATTAACTGCGTGATTATTAATTGTGCATATTCCAATCCCTTTGTGCTGTACTGCATGTTTCTTGAATCTCATTTGAATCCTTTGGCTAAGTAATGTGTCAAGGGGGGGACGAGACTGAATGCCTGAGTTATTTAAAAGGCAGGACAGCACTTCCAGATTAGAATACCAATGAGTGGGGTTAAAAAGGCTCTACTGTAGTTGGAGGGCAGCTCTCAGTCTGAGAAGTACCTGAAAAGGACCTCTATGGACTAATTTTCAGAATCACATTGTAATGTGGGCTCATGTCAATCATCAGAACAGACAGCTTCATCCCATGATATAAACTAGTTATACATTCAAGAGCTGCCAGAAGATCTTCATTAAAAAGGGACTTAGCATTAAAGGAAAAAGGTTGTTTTATTATAATACTTCAAACACAGTTTTTTGTTTTATATGTTCTCAGAATTCTCTTTTGTTCTTCGCTACAATATCAAAAAAAAGTACCACAGAAGAAGGAAAACATTAAATATTCCATTTTTTAATAGGAATCAAGGAAGCTTTCTGGTTTAAGGCATTAAAATCATATACATTTCCCCTAAATTTATTCATGGCTTTGAATAACAAAAAGAAATCTCTAGATGTAATAGGAGGATGTTTTTAATCTTTTGTGGGAAGGGATTTGCAGAGCCGACTACTCAAGGTAAAATATCTACTGGCAAAGTATATCAGTGAGAGCTTGATACATATAAATTTGTATAAAATCTTTGGGCTCTCCACAGGCTTCCAGATACCAGTTAGATATTACAATTGATGTCATTAAAATTTAATATAATTGTGTTAGGAGGAAAACAGGAACCATACCCATGTAAGTAAATCATCGACACTGTAATCTAGTATTTAAAGAAAACTTAACAGGGGTTTAATAAAACAGATAAATGTATCTTTTTACCTATATTCGAAAGTGTCATATCAAAATCTTAATTTAAATGTATTCATACAAGTCAGGCAACCTCTTAAAAATATCCAGTACATATACTTATTTACCTAAATCATCTCATTTCGATCACAAAAAGTGTCAAAGCAAATGACTTGGTAAATGGAATTAAAACGATTACACAGTCTCTTGCAAGTAAGGTATTTGTCTTACAGGGTGCAAAGAACTCTGTTTTCTGTTCACTTTCAATGAAGGAAATGCAGTATTGTGAATCATTTTCTCTCCTGAAACTGAAATTGCCAATTCCAGAACACACAATCTCAAATTCGTCTCATTATTTAAAAGTGTTCCTGATAGATGCCTGAGTATGTATTTACAAGTAACTCATAATAAACCCCAATTTACAACTCTTCCTTACGACATGATCATGCTATATGTTAATTTTCAGAGCTTCGTCTCAGGAGTCTACCTGGAAGCAAAATCATTAAAACTACCAGTGAAAGCCAAGGAACTGTCCTGGTGGGAATGTTCTTTCCCCATTAGGAGGAATATCTCTTAATTAAAGGTCTTCTGATGCTCAAAGACCAAGTGCTCATAATAAGGAACATGTCTGAAGCCTCCACCTTCACTCTTTCTCCCATGCAATGACTTTTTATGCACAATTACTCATTTTTCCATCATCCTAGTATAAACAGGCTCCAAAATTCACAGTATAGAAAGCACTGAGCACCCTTTCAATGCTTTTACTATTCACAGCGTTTAGAGCACTATGGGTGGTAA
This sequence comes from Camelus dromedarius, assembly GCF_036321535.1. NCBI lineage: Eukaryota > Metazoa > Chordata > Mammalia > Artiodactyla > Camelidae > Camelus > Camelus dromedarius. The sequence continues at coordinate 40,551,907 of NC_087439.1, forward strand.
TTTTAGCAGACTAAATTTGAATGAAATTGTAAATCAGATTTTTGTCTGATCCCCACAGTACTACAGAGAGATACAAGACAGAAGGGGAAAAGAGAGAAATGTTACAGCACTTACACATTTTTCCTCTGCAGATTTCTCCTATTTCTAGGGGGAGATAGCTTTATACCACTGAATAGATTGCTGTTTTATCTATACTCATAATATCTAGCAAGTGATAAGACTCAAAACTACATTTTATCAAATAAATAAAAATATCAAACATACAAAGCCATGTATATTTTGATAATAAATTAAAGGAAAAGTTGGCTGGAATCATATACAATGGAGCTGCATGTAAACTGGTCTTGAATTTATGGCTCCTTATTACTGGATTCAGGGTAAAAGAATGTTAAATCATTGAATTTTGTTGTTTGTTCAAAATGTTTCAACACAAAAATCATTAAAAAGATTAAGTCTTGTTCTTAAGTTAAATGGCTGGAATTCATGGTGAAGACTTTTGGGTTATAAACACCTAATTAAATTAAATTCTACTTTAATTAGTTTAGAATATTATAGAAAAAGCCTGTGTTATTCATATTACAGTTAGATTTTCATCTCATGAAAATATTTCTTATGAATTTTTAAATTAATCTTCTCCTTTATAGTTAAGAATAGTTTTATGACCAAACATTCACAGTGGTCTGAAATAAAATATTTTCTTAAACCATTATATTATATTTTCATATTTCAATATATGTAAATAATTATAACTTAAAAATTAACACTATTGAAATATTTAAAATTTTATTTTTTGTCTAGGTTTTTTCTGTCTAAACATCTAAAGAAAACAGAGAGGTAAAAAACAATGCAATTTTTTAAAAAAATACTTAATGATTCTGTTCTGTATTCCATCATCATAGAAGCCCACAAAAACTTTTCAACCCTGATAGATGGATCTGATACCAAGACTGCTAGTAACTAGGTAAGTATATTTCTTGAAGGATACAGTAATTTAGTAATTTTCATTGTTAATACATATATTGACCAATCAGATATTTTTAATAAATAGTTCAAGGATCATTGTCTTTAACATATGAAATGACCAAAAAACTCATAAGTCATGGGAACAAAAAAATATCTTGAATGCCAAAGACTTATTTTATATGAAAGCATTTTCCAAGAAAAATCTCAATGCACTTTCTTTTCCCCATAGAACTTCTATTTACTTGTTCCATTCCCTGGCAACTTCTTACTAATTATAATTGTTGAATGAAAGCTGCAAGAGGAATGACTCTACCTACTTCATGATTATTTAAACAATAAAGTCAAAACTTGGCTAAAGGAAAAAGTAATGTGGCTGTATTCCATGAATCTTTGCGGTGATAGTGCAAGCCCGATTTTGGCTCTGTTGGAATTTAGGAAAAGATGTTAAGAGACTTGTAGCAGTTATACAAGTGTTTTGAAATGTGTCATTGAATTAGTAGAGATTAAAATTCTAACTGGAGACAGTAAAGACCTGAATTCCTTTATTTTACATTATTTATATATGTATATATATATAACATATGATATATATTTACATATGTAAAGTATACAATAAAATATACAAATGTATATGTATAGATTTATTTCACTTACTATGTATTTCTTAATCCTTGCTGTCTGAAGAACTTTCTTGTAGTGTAAACTTTTTTTTTTGAAGTGTAGTTGATTCACAATATTGTGTTAGTTTCAGATGTACTGAAGCACTTTATATTTAATAGAGATAATTGAGTATAAGGAAAGAAATTATGTTTATACACACACATGTATCCTACATACTCATAAATATACATGTACATGTAAGCACACATATGTGTATACATATCTATACACACATTTATTTTAGAGGAAACATATATGTATATTTTAAGAATATATCTAAATTTTTATATACATTATAAACACACCAATGTTTAAATGAAAGAAATATGATGTGTTGAATGGTGATGATGATCAAATACAACACTAATTTACATAAATTAGAATGTAAAATCCAAACCAAAATATATTCAGACTTGTTAAAATACATCCCGTGAGCCTACTATAGAAATATTACCAATTTCATTGTCACAAATTTAAAAGGGTGGGAAAAGTAGAGGACAGAAGTGGGGAGGGAGAGACAGATGCTGAGCAGAGAAAGGTAAACATCGCTGACCCAATCTGACAATACTTTACTGAGCTTCAGGAAGCTCTCGATGACAGTATTCAAAAAAGGCTTCCCTGTAGCAGCAGTAAAGACACCATCAACAGCCACTTCAGACAGTTCAGAAAGAGCTTCCCTCCGAGGGTGGAAAGAAGTGATAAGTGGAATACTGCTGTAAGCATCTGGACTTAGAAGGATTTCTTGACTTTACATTGATGGCTGAGTTGAAAGACTGTGCAGCAAGGTGAGAATCTTGCTGGTGAAACAGAAAACCAAGGAAAGGTGGTCAATAAAAAGGTGAGCAGCAGTGCAGTTGGACGATTAGAAACTTGGAAGTTAAATGGCATTTTGCAATTCATTGTGGAAGAATGAAAACCACTGAGACCGAACAAGAAGAATCTCAAAAGAATTCTCCATTTACAAATGTTCCTTCAGAAAAATGGGACTTATAAAAGGAACAGGCTTCAGACCTGATTATACTTCATCACAGTCTCCAGATGAGGAGTAAAACATTGTTTCATCCTCTAAAGATATTTTTGGGCATGTGTGTAAATAATAAAGTTGAAAACAGATTATTGATTCTTAAAATAAATAAAGTTGAAATAAATAAAGTTTTGAAAACAGGTTACTGATTCTTAAAATCTAAACATCTAATCTGGAGTCAGATTTTCCTTAAGTCAAAAAACAGTGTGTAATATTAATAAAGTTCTTCCAGAATTATTATCTTTATAGATCACTTTTCTAAACCTAGCAAAAGATTAAGAAATGAAGGTAAATTTCATGCTTCTGGAATTTCTCTTTTTTGCTCTAAATGATAGCCATAAACTGTAGCTTCTTTATTTACATATTTTTTAAATTTATGGACATGCCTATATATGTGTATTTATTATTTATTTGGAATATGTCAACACAATGCTATTTTTAATATTTTAAGTGTTTTATTTAAATATAAATTTATTTATTTAAGTGTTTATTTTAAATCTGTAAGTACTACTTTTTTGGAATAAGTGGCTGAATTTTTCAATTTTTTTTTTTTAACCTTTTATGAGGTAGTCAATTTTGCTGCTTTGTGTTTTGATTATCTGGGGGGAGACTGTATTATTACTTAATCAATGAAATTGATCACACTGACCAAATATGAACGTAAAGAAACGGTATTTCCTTTCTTATGTCCTTGCAGAAACATGGTCATACCCCACCTCACTCTTAACAGTGAAACACAGTAAAACATATGTCTCCAATATTTAAGTCAATTAGGACAATGCACTTTGAAGTAGAATATTCTTCAAGTTATAGCATTATAGTTCCCCATAATTCTACTGGGACAGAGCTTCTATTTAAAGAAACTCTGTGGTCTGAGAAATGACGGTATGACAAAGAAATGTACACAATCCTGAAGGGAACCAAAAGGACAGATGCTGCAGGCTATCTGAGCTTCTGTTAAATATGAGAACCAAAGGGCATGAACCTTAGCTAGAGAATGGCCTGGCACTAAAAAGTGCTTCCAACTCTTTTGCAATTGCCCTTTGTGGAATAAACAGCTCAGGAAAATATAACAAGCAGCAGACACAACAAGAACGTGGACAAGTGGCTCTGGCCAGTGCAATGGCAATTTAATGAGTAGAAATCCTCAGTGTTCTATTTTCAGGTTACGTATGTGTATGGATCTCCTAAAATTGGCATTTTCATTATAGTTAAAAATTGTACCACTATTTTTAGGAGTTCAAAATTATACTACTAAAGGCCAAATATTCATCTATTAAACATTTGTAGCTGAAGAAAAACCTTTGGGGAATTATTAAGAAATCAAAAATGTTAGCATCTGGGACAAAAATTTTTTACACATATATTATAAAGAACTAGTACATGTTTAGTCTCCAAACTTACTCCTTCTGTTAAAAATGAAGTTTATTTCTTTAAGTGGTCTGTTATTCAATCCCTTTCCTCTTAACAGGTATCCATAGAGCAGAGAATGTTAGAGTTAACCAAAATAGGTATTAATCTTACTCTCCTGAAACACTTAGGAAGGCATCAGGAATCACAGTTTAAAGAATTGTTACAGCTGGAAAGGGATTTAGCATGTGCTCCCTCATTTTGAAAACATACTAGAAGTGTGAAATGATTTAACTCTCGTTTTGTGATCAGAGCATTCAGATTCCTTAACCATCATTCTTTGTCTTTTATTAAATAGGCTGAGGTAATATAAAGTGCTTAGCACACTGCCTGGCACCGAGGTAGCACTTAATCATTATTGCTAAAGCTATACAGACAGCAGTAGATAGAGATAAATACACTCAAAGAGACACACACACAAATTGTGATGGTAAGGAAAAAGGCTGAGCAGAAGTATGGGGTAAGGCTAATGAGTTTTGGGTTGCTTTTCAAAAGTATTTAGACTTTCCTTTAAGCCATCAAGCAAAAGCTATTTTCAAGTAGTTCAGTACTAACTCAGTTTACAGCTAATTCTTTCAGCTTGTAAGAGTAGAATGATGTCCTTCAATGCCTTTATTATTACATAGGAGAGTAGGTGCTTCTCTGCTCAAGAGACCCTGTCTTTCATCTTTGTATGCAAAGCACCTTTCACAATAGGTTCTCAGTAAATGGTACTCCATATGGATGAATAAAATGATAGCAAATAAACAATCATGAAGTACTACAGAAATTCTAACTCAGAAAACGCAACTGTGAATGGTCAGGATTTGCTTTTCACAAACAAAGAAGTGCACGTGGCACCCCTCACTCCCTTACTAATGTTTTGCCTACAGAGTTGTGAACACATGTATCTTATTCATGATTGTTCTGGGAGCCAAAACATATCTTCCAGTGCAAATGAGTGTGTTTGAGGGCAGGTTCTCCCTGGTCTCTCATTAGTTGTCAAGAGTGACCTAAAGGTATTTAACCTTAAGGACAGAGTTTTTTTTATTTGCATAGTTTTGTCCTGATCTCTGTCCTGACTAACCAGCCTGGCTTGCCTGTCTGGGAGTAGAGATGAGCAGAGAGAAAAAAAGGCCTAATTAAGCTAGTTGATACATTTTAACATGACTGGAAAATGGTAGAGGTAATGGCTGCAAACAATTTCTGATACTTTAGTCAAGGAATCCGATTTTTTTTCATTTTCAAAATGTGCCTATGGGAAGGAGGAAAGGCAGAGGCCCCTCATCTCCCTCTGTGGTAGCTGTTAAGCCAGTGCATTAGCAGGAAGGAGAAAGGATAATAGGGCTAGTAATTGGCAGGGCTGTCCAACTACAACTCTCCTCTTTCCCACCACTTGGCCCTGCCCAATTTATCTCTTCCATGGCCCCTTGATGCCTCCTCTCTTCACCAAACTTTTTAAAAGTTGCCCCCTGTATCTGGTAGCTTGTTATGTAAGGATATTCATCAAAGCTTCAACCTGAATGTTCTTCCACTTGTTAAATCAATATTAAAACAAGAAAGAACACTTAGTTTAAAGCATCCGCCTTGCCAGTCCCCCAGCTGGATGGCCACTGCCAATGGCAAGTGGTGAGGGAAAAGTATAATTAAAACTTAACTTTCAAATAGATCTTATAGTTTATGCCCAGGAAGAAGCTCTTTTCGCCACGTGAACTTTCAGGTGGCTGTTCTGAACAAAATAGGTGCAGATTCCTTTTATGTGAAACCTTTAAGATAACTTTAACATGGTCCTTTGCAGTTTAATTTATCATAAATTCTGGCACCATTTATCACTAAATGCAAAATGATGAAGAAATGGCTCTATTAAATCTGAATAACTACTGAATTAAAAAGCGGTTAAATGAGTTGAAGCACATAGCACAGTTAACAATATGTGGAAGTGTGTTTGGCTGGAATAAATTACTTTCACAGTCATCATCTGAAGAGTCTACCTTTGGAGAAATATGTTCAAAATTTCACATCATGATTCCCTGACTAAATCCACATGCACTGCTAATGCACTTTTAAATTGACATCACAGAAAACGTGAGAAAATGCCTGGTTTGAAATTCTTAGGTATCAAAACAAAATTCTTCTATGTAAAACCCGAGGAAAAGAAGACTAAAATAGGCATGTAAAATAAAATAACAGATTCCAATTAAGATATATTTTATTTTTCCCACTCTTAATCTTCCCAGAAATGGCTTTGCAATATTTTCATGCAATCTAGCATACTATTTTTTCAACAGCAGCCCTCCCAAGACAAGTATTTTAATGTAGCTTATACGCAGCACTTTAAAAAATACTAATAATACAGGATTGGCTCAAATGCCTAAAGGATTGATTTTTATTCTGAGAAATTAGTTGGTAATTATAAACAGAGGATTGTTCAGAGGAAGCCTCTATCACATAATCTGTATGCATTTATATTCTGAATAGCATTAACAAAAAGGCTTAAATAGCAAGACATTCATGAACTTCTGAATATAGTATCTGGACTCTAGACTGTTACAAAAAATTATTCCTAGAATCTGTGCTAATGGAGCGCTGCTACCCAACTCTCTCCCCTTGCAGGGTTTTAGGAGATAGTGAGTGTTCTTAATCCTTATCCACATGAGGGCACTTTCTAATGTCTTTAATTATCACCCAGGTATTGTGATTAGAAACAAAGACTTTTCAATAATAGCGTCCTATTGCATGTTTAGAGATATTTCAGTGTGAAATCTTTAATAAAGAGGATTTGTGAATGAACTTAATTAGCCCTGTTAAAAACATCAGCAGACAGCAATCTCATGTCCGCACAGAGGGCTTTGTCATGGCATGGGGGCAGGCTTCTCGGATAGACTCTTCCTCTGTGAAAAGCAAAGGTACTATTGTTCAAGAAAGCACAAGCCTTTTTTATATTTACCAAATACAATGTCTGGTTTACAGAAAGAAGTTTATTCAGCCATTCTCAAAGCCAACTAGATTCTATTGTTCTACTGAGCTTAGAAAAATACCTAGGGACACGATACGAATTTACACATACATACATACAAACACAGAGGCACATTCTTGAATACTAAAGGTATTCCAAAGACGACATACCTCTGTCTTAATGTTTCTGTTTTTTAAGGCATCTACATAACTATGTAGAAAAGAAAGCACATATCAATAATGTCTATTTATACGACATTGGTTCCTGTCCTCTTTTTCGTTGTTGTTCTGATGCAACCTTCTTCATCCTCTGATCTCCCAGTCCGTCCAACCCAGGAGGGGAACTTGACAGTCTCTGGGTTATCACATGAAGTGGATCAGAGAAAGAAAGAGAAGGACAGACCATGGAAGTTAGAAAACTCAGTAGCGGATGTAGACTACTTAGCTTCTGAGTGGAAAGGCTAGTAGATTATTGTCTGACAGCGGTAAGGGACTCTAGTCGTCTTTGGTGACTGTCAGCTTATAGGATCCTAGAGGATTTAAGATCTGGTACCCACTTCACTTTCTCCTTTCCAATTGAATTTTCTGTGAGGGTGCTTTCTGCTTGGGATGTGGCCTTTCATTACACAAAGCTAAGGAACCTCAGAAGAGGACCCAGGTAAGGTGAAGCTATTGAATTGGCTACTAAGCCTAAAAGTCTTTGCTTGCTTGCCTGTTTTGTCTTCTTAGATTTCTGTTGTAGCTTCCTTGTCCTACTTTAATAAGAAAAAAAGCCGGTAAGGACTCAGGGGTAGTAATCTATCTCTGATTTAGAATTAACCATTTGGCTGGGTCTTCCTTGTGCTGCAATGCAAAGTGTGTGTGTTCAAGATGAAAAATGCTTCAAGAGTAGATACTGAGGAAACTAATTAAGGGACACCATCCAAACCGGAAACTTGGAAATCATCTCCATTTTTCCCTTTTAGTCATCCTCCCAGGGGTATGAAAAATTCTAAAGATACTCCCCGTTACACACCACGATTCCTGCCCTTTGGTTATTCAGTCAAACACTAATCTAGGAACTTCTGTGAAGGGACTTTGCAGATGGAACTAAGATTAGTAATCAGCTGATCTTAAAGTAAATAAATTATCTCGGTGAAACCAGTGTAATCACAGCAGCCCTTAAAAATACAGAAGGACAACAGAAGAGTCAGTCAGAGCAATGAGGCAGTGTGAGAGGAATCCAATTAACTGTTGCGAGTTCTCAGATGTAGGGGGCTACTTGGAATGACCAGAGAGAGGCTTTAGGAGCTCAGGGCCATCCCCAGATGACAGCCAGCAAGAATACCCAGACTTCAGTCCTACAACTGCATGGAACTGAATTCAAGGAACAAACTGAATGAGCCTGGAAACAATTCTCTCCTAGATCCTCCAGCCCTGCTAACACCTTGACTTCAGTCTTTGTGAGACTGGAACAGAAAGCCCAGCTGAGCCCACTGGACTTCTGATGCTCAGAACCGGGAGATAATAAATGGATGTTGTGTTAACTGCAAAACTTCTAGTACTTTGTTACGGCAGCAATAGCAAACTAACAGACTCCTTCATCTACTCTGTCATTAGGTCCTGTCTATTCTATCTCCCAAATGTCTGGAATCTGTCCCTTCCTCTCTGTGGTCATTGCCACTCTACCACTGAACCCTTATCACTCCTTCTTTGTATTTCCAAAAATTCCTCAAAGGTTTCCCTTCTTATCTTCTTTTATATTCAATCTATTCATCTTCATGCAGAAGGGATAATTTTTTTTTGAAACATATATCAATGACTTTTATATCAAAATGGTTGATTTGATGCACATAATGATCTTTTCACCCTCCAAGATCCAATTAAGATAATACCACATACAATTTCAAAGTTATAAACCCACAATGTATCAAAACAAAATGGGAGGCAAATTTATGAGTGGATAAAAAATTTCTGTGTGTTCTGGAAAGTGGAAAACAGACAGATGACTGGCGACCAACGAAGTAGGACAAGCAAGATCCCTGCTTAGATCTTGTGGCCAAAGGGGGAGCTCATAAACCCAGCAAAACTCGCAAGAAACTTGGGATTTGAAAGGGCAAAGTACAGTTGAGGGTGAAAATGAGCCAGGGGTTGAAATCATGAGGACTAATTAAAAGTCAATAAATGTAACAATTGAATTCTCACTTCTCCTCCCACTTTTCTACACAAAACTGCAGCAGCCAGATGTTTAATTCCCAGGGAAAAAAACAATAAGAACAAAACAAATGTTCTTCTACTCAAGGGGAGTGAGCAAACACCCTGTGGAAACCAGGGCAGCTGGTGTGGATCTGGAGCTCACATAGCAGAAGCATCTCCATTTTGGGCTTCAGGGGGACTCAGTGGCTGACTCACTGCCAACCTTCCATGTAGTGAAGTGAGGGCTGCCAGTGAACAAGCAGATTTTCTGTCATTTCATTCTTAAATATGAATAATCTACAAAGCATCACCAGGCATTTGATGAAATTCTACAAAATGAAGAGAAATTTCAGAGGAATCAGGTAACTCAATGAAGATAAGATTTTGTTTTAAGCTCTAAATAATATAATCATCAGATGTTTACATTGTTCAGAGTGGTTGTGGAACACTAATGACAATCTACTGGAGCTCTGATTCATGATTAGTGCCTGCAAGACTGCTGCAGCCAATTGGGTTGCTGTATTTGTTCCACACTTCCCTTGGGCCTGGCAGAATAAGAAAAATAAGAGCCAAGCCCCACTCTTGATCAAACTTCCTGCAAATGTGTTATGTACAGGGGACATGGGTCATACCATCCCTGCAGACATGTTTCTAAGACTTAAGGCTTATTGACGGCCAAGTGAAAAACTTGTATGGAAAGCCAGCTGTCCAAAAGTAGATGAATAATGTCTCTGATTTGGAGCAACTATTTTCTGACTTGTTGCTCATGGAGCTAAAAGAGTGACCTACAATGAAGACCACTTGCATGTGGCTTTCGCCATGATTGACAAAGATAAGAATTAGGCCAGTGATGTGGAGTCCATGGAAACAGTGGGAAACATAAAGGATCTACTGACCATCATTGCGGATATCATAGCTGGTCACTGGGACCCTTTTGGTCATGAAACTGATATCCTTCTCTATGGTGGAGACACTTGAGTTTAAGGCTCTCCGGACTCATGGAATCTTTTCTTTTCTAGCCATTTCTTGCATTAAAAATATGTGCTTTGATGTAGTTACAGTCACCAATACCATACTTCTCCAAATCCTGCCTACAAAAATTAAAGCAAGACCTAAAAGAATCAAACTATTTGCAATAACTTAACTACATTCCATAACAAAGTTCAAGCAAGCTGGAAGGAATACACACACACACACACACACACACACGTGACAAATACTGTGATTTTTACCTTTGTGTGTGATATATATTCATCACACAAAAGGTAAAATATGTATATATATTTTATATAGCTAATATATATTTGACTATATATAAGCATAATATATAATATATAATACATATTTTATACATACATACTTATATATGTATAAAATATGTGCAATATATAAAATATATAAATATGTGTATGTGTATATATCACACAAAAGGTAAAACTCACAATATCTGCCATCTATCCAATAAAAAATTTACCAAGCACACAAAGAAGTAAAACACAACACGACAGCAAAAAATTAATCAACCAAAACTGCCTTTGAAATGACAAAGAGTATATAATTAGTAGATAAGGATATTTTAAAAATACTAAATCTGTATTCTATATATTCCACAAGCTAGAAGAAAGATTGAATGTGTTAAGTAGAGACACAGATTATAAAAGAGGCTCATATCAAACCTCTAAAAATTATAAGGTCTGAAGTAAAAAAATACACTGTTGAACAGTTTTCTTCAAATCATCAAGAAAAGAAAAATTATGTGAAACACCACTCACAGACAATCACAGTTAACATGGTGGAACATCCTGCTAGTAATGACACTATACGCATGTGTATGTGTACAAATGTACAAGTTATTCCACATAAAGTGACTCATACAATACATTTAAATAGCTTCAGACTTAGCAATGTAAAAATATGTGAACAGATGACAGAACTGAAATGTCAGAAGTTAAGAAGATAGGAAAACTATGGCAGGTAATACCTTCTTAAGGAGATCAAAGTATGCTGCTCCTGTTGAATGAACACACGCGCATACACACACACACAGATATAACTGTACTGTTTAAAACTGTAGTGGAAAACTGTTACCAAACATAGTGACATATTGCCATTGGTAGAATGTGGGGAAAAAGTAGGGGGTGCTATAATTAATTATCCATTATAGCAGATAATAATCAATAATATCTAAGGAAAATCAATCGATAAATAGATCTATTAAACATATTATTAGGAAACATACAGCAAACACCAGAAAAATGGAAAAAAGAAGAGATACAAAAAATTCCCTCTAGGGAGTTGGTACAAATTGAACTAACCTAACAAAAGGCACTACAACACTGCCTAAAATCAACTGTGTTGATAGTACATTAAAAATAAAAAATGTATATTTAAAAATTTTTCAAGTTTTAGAATAGGTCTATGGACAATATAGTGAAGATTTAATTATGGTTTTTATTTTAGCTATTTTAATTTTTCTATGTATTAATTAAAAATAATAATGTCACTCCTTTTCTATATTTGGACCTAGAAGTTTCCTCTCTTGACCAACTTCTTTGGGCAGTGGTAATAACCAGTGTAGGTCCTGAATAAAAAGAGAAACTACTCTTTTACTCATCCATAATATTGGGGGGGGGTGTTAATGAAGATGACAGCTACTTTAAAAAAGGTATTTGTCAAGAATAAAGTAGAATGTTATTGCTTATTTGCTTCATAAAAACAATATAATTGCTGGAAAGAAGTATGATGTTCTAAATAATGAGCTAAAAAATTATTGACAATTATCTTTATTCTTCAACATTGTTGTCGATTAGTCCTTCTGAAGTAGCCAATCAGAGAGCCCTTCTTTTGAGAATAGGGACTCGATGTTATATAATGAAGATTAACATCAAGAAGGCTTATAATTAAGCTTCAGTTCTTCAAGTAGAGTATTGGCATATTGGACAAGTGACCTAGGAGTGCAAATCTCTAAATGGTTACAAGTAAGCTTAAAATTAATTTCCCACTAAGATGAATGGGAGTTTTTAAACATGACACCTGGGTTAATGCTATTGTTTTGTAGTAGTACAGACTCAAACAAGAGAGTTGGTAACAGCTTTGTCAAAGGAGGTAGCATATCAATACAATCAAGGGAGATTTATTAACTTCTAAAGAAACATTAGGTTTGCTTTGTTACTGCTGTAAAAAATAATGCAAAATCATTTATTAAAAAACAACATTTCTACTATTATTTGTTTCTTTAAAGATGCTTGTATTACAAATTATTTTGTTTATTGACCTATAGTCGATTTACAACATTGTGTTAATTTCTGATTTACAGCATAGTGATTCAGTTGTACACCTGTAAATATTTCTTTTCATATTCCTTTTCATTATAGGCTATTACAAGGTATTGAATATAGTTCCCTGTGCTATACGGTATGACTTTGTCGTTTATCTATTTTACTTAAAAATTTTTTTATTGAAGTATAGTCAGTTTACACTGTTCTGTCAATTTCTGGTGTACAGCATAATGTTTCAGTTGTACATGTACATACTGATAGACACAACCAACTCCATTTTGATGATCTGCTGCCATTTTGGGACAAGTCAAGCCTATGGCAAGCCACAACTTCCACCTTCTGCTTGTAAAACCCTCCCGGACCTGAGTGAGAACTACTCGTGGAAGAATTAATCAGACATGCCCCTCTTTCTTTCAGACCATTCCTCTCTATTTCAGACACACCCTTCTCTCTTTCAGCACCCCTCATTTGCATAAGAATCCACCAATCAGCTTCTACCCCTAGACATAAATAACCAAGCCTGTACACAGAGAAGCAGGCTCCAGTCTGACTGGAGACCCCTCTGCAGTTTCTCTCAATAAAACTGACTGGACCATTGAGCTGTCTCTGATCCTTTTTCTCCTATTCTAACATATACATATATTTCTTTTCATATTCTTTTTCATTATAGATTACTACAGGATATTAAATATAGTTCCCTGTGTTATATAGTAGAAACTTGTTATTTATCTATTTTATACATACTAGTTAGTATTTGCAAATCCTGGACTCCCAATTTATCCCTCCCCACCTTCTTTCCCCTCTAGTAACCATAAGTTTGTTTTGTATGTCTGTGTGTCCATTTCTGTTTTGTAAATAAGCTCATTAGTGTCATTTTTTTAGACTCCACAAATAAGTGATATCATATGGTATTTTTCTTTCTCTTTCTGTCTGACTTCACTTAGTATGACAACCTCCACATCCATCCATATTGCTGAAAATGGCATTATTTTATTCTTTTTTATGGCTGGGCAGTATTCCATTGTATAAATATACCACAACTTTATCCAGTCATCTGTTAATGTACATTTAGGTTGCTTCCATGTCTTGGCTATTTATACATTATTTTTGTTTATAATTCCCATCTTTCACAAAGTGATTGAGAAAAATTATTGAAATGGCATATTGCTATAGGATTAATAAAAGCAAAACAGGCAATTGATGGAATGGAATGGAAATAAATATACAAATGTATATTAACACTCTAGTTTGCATAAATTTTAATTCTGAGCTCTCATGAAGCAAGAGCAAAAAGGGAAATGCATTGATAACACATAACATAGAAGAATGTTAAATATTTGGAAAGAAAACATTTTTGGCATTAAACTCGAAGAGATACTTCTTGCAAGGTGGCATTGACAATAATTTATAATAAATGTGGAAACAATTTTCATTGGTCTCTTTCATACCAAGAACTCTATATAACTCAAAGAAAACATTAAACTGCATCTAAGTAAAAGTAATTTTGTGGACCAAGTTAATGTACAACTTTAGTTAATGTACAAATTTATTTTCTTGTAAAATAACTTTATGCAGGAATAGATTTTAGAATAACTGCTGTTCAATGGCAAATGGATATGTTTAATATGTCATTTTGTACTGCATTGATTCTGGTTTGGGGGAATTCCAGACACCTATCAAACCATTTAAATTGTGTAACTATCTCCTTCTACAACCATTTTTAAGCATCTCTGGTATTCAAGGTATCACTAAAGCCGGGGGACAAGAAAGTAGAATATATAATTCATTATGATTAACCAACATAATACATACTAAGGGGTATGTGTGAGCGCATATATGTACTTACAGGGATGGATGGATAGGGTCAGATGGAGGTAGGGTCAGGGGAGCAATGTCCCATGTCTAGAAGTAATTGACTCTGGCATATTTACTATTTCACAATATTAATTCTGTCCTTTAGATAAATTTACATAAGATTTTGCTTTTTAACACAAGGCTTGTTGTTATAGGCTACATTCTATTAGGCACTATGAGGTCAATGACCCCTCATGACTGAAGTTATCCTGACTTACTGAAAAGTTCTAACTTAAGTGAAAATAAACTCATAAGAATCAGTGGGTTTTGTTTTGTTTTGTTTGTTTTTTCTGGTGGTATCTATCAGTATACCAGCCAGTGGAAGCCGAAATTGTGTTAATGTTAGCTTAAGCTAAAAGTCAAGTAAATGTTTCCACAATTATTACTCTCTAGCCCTAAAGCCACTCCTCCTACCCCATTATAACTGCTACACTTCCTCCCAAACTTCCTTAATCTGGGCTGGGTTAAGGAGAGGGCATGTGCCATGGCTCTCAAAGCCAGCTGGGTTCAGAGTTTCATCTACCATCCCAGTTTTCTACTGTTTCATTCTTGATGGGCTGGAGTACCAGACTGTTTCTAACAGAATTTCTCAAAATGCTTTGTCTTTATCTGTTCAGTGATTAACCTTTTCCCTTAATTAAGTCTTAAAGTGAATCTTATACTCTAACTCATCCACTTCCAAATCTTGAGTGTGTGCCATTTTTATGCAATAGTTAAATTATCTCATACAATTCCTAAAATTTTTTTCTCTGATCAGAGGGACTAGATGAACTGAATCTTGGGAATTCAGAGATGGGGGACCAGAATCTCTGGGTTTTAGTGGAGAAAGTTAAAGCACAGAAGACCAATTACTAGGGCAAAAGCTAGAAAAAAACACTTGAGGAGTAAGATATTGAAGGAGGCTAAACTGATGAGGGTTCATGTTGTAATTAACATGTATATTGGGTAGAAGACTATTTATAAAGCTATAGAAGCCCACCAAGGGACATAGGACATAAAATAGGTCACTCTTCTTCCCCCTGGAACAGGAAGAACTAAATGGGATCATATCTGGGACATTAAGTATGAAAAAAATAAGTTAATATGAAAGGTTCAGTAAACATAAGGGGTCGGCAGTAAACCTTTATCAGAATTAGAATGAATGTCATTATCTAAGAATTAATTTAGGAAAAATCTACAAATCATGAAATAGATCACACATTTATAGAAGTAAATCTACTCTAAGCAGTAAGTTTACAAATGGTGTATCGAACTGACCAGGGTGTACTTTTGGAAAAATATAACCAATTGGGTATTCAACTCAATACACATTTTAATATTGTCTTATCTTTTCAAGGTGTCTTTGATTGCTTAGAAGTAGGCTCCCAGCAAAGATTTGGGTGCAAGTATTTTATTTGGGAAATGTAGGTACTGATGTCAGAAAGTTGGGGAGTGAAACAGAGCGGAAAGACAGTCAAATGGATCATCATGAAAACTAGCGAAAATGTGAACAACTGAAGCTTAACTGTAAGAGAAAGCCATAGCAAACAATGTAGACACATACACACAGGCACGTCTTAGAGTTATTAACCATGTGGGACGGAGGAACTGTGGTATTTATATACCAACTCTATCAGTCACTGGTTGAGGAATATTAATTTCCTGGTCCTTGCAGCCTGCCAAGCTTGGGAGCATCACAAGCAAAACCCTCCAACATACTTGTGGTTGGAATTCAGAAAAGATTCCTGAAGTGATAACATCCCAGGGACACAACCAGAGCATAGACAGGACCTGCCATGCTGAAGAAAGCATTATTTTTAACAGAAGGGTTTTAATAACATGGATTCTTGAAAAAATTATCAAGAATATGTCAGCATATCTTCAGCACTATCCAACTCGTGATTGTCTTTGACATGTTATGATTACATAGTGGGACATACCCAATGAAAGCTTAAGATGATCCGACTAAAGCCCCCTTGCTCTGATTTCATATTTCTCATAATTGTGATTTGACATTCTGTGTGGACTTGTCAACAGGTTGAGGATTCAGTATTATAGTCATGGTGAAATTTTTTTCTTGGTTGTATATGAACACATAGGCATCCTGGATGATACATCCCTCTCTTTGATTTTGTTTAATTCTAGTTAGTGACTCTCAGCCTGAACATCTCTGGACTTCTTACTAATCTAATATCTGGATCTGCTAGTCTGATTATCAGATTATGGTGTAGAACATGCAGATACTAGGGAGGATTTATTACCCCTTCAGTAATTTTCTAGACAAAACATGGTCTAGTGATGACGTATGGAGCACAGCAGTTTTCAGTGGTGTATGTGTATTTGTACATGCACAGACACTCTTACACACAAACCCGTTAAGTTTTCCTTAATGCTGGGATAGACTTTATACTTCTTATGAACCTTAGTGGTCATTTATTATAGGCTTACATGAAACCACTTCAGGTGGATTTTGTTTTTGATTTTGTTTTCACCATGATATGGACCTCACCTTAAGCATGTGTAGACTATGAAGATTTTACTATGTATTCAAGAGATAAAAACTTTAATGATATTCTGAAGTGGCCTTATGCTTCTCCTTTTGTTTCAATCAACATAAAAAAAAATCACATGAAACTTCCAAGAGAATTTATGAGTGATTTCAGTTATTTAAATTTTATCTTCAGTGTCACAATTAATAGAATACATACCTAAGGAATTGATGGTTAACATCTGAATTATCATCAGCATTAGTCATCTTCATTTGACTACCACCCTATAAGGTATTATAATATTAGGAACTTAAAATGTCTAGGACTTGGTTCCAAATGTTCCTGACTCTTTGATAATGGGCTATAAATTATAAAACACAAACTCCATTCTCTCTTTCCATCTTCTGGTCTAATTGAAAGGAAGACTAAAGACCTAAGGGACTGAAGTGGCTTAAGTAGAAATAGCCTGGCACCAAATACCAATCTGCACAGGTATTTGAGCAGATTGAAAAAAAAAAGTTTTTGAGGCTAAAGAAGAATATAAGTAATGAAGAGATGAATGTCACCAAATATCAACTGTCAAATGAAAAAAAAAAAAGAGTAGGAGAAAATTGCCCATGAGATCTAATTTTTCTTCTTTTATTAGCTCAGTTACCTTTTGGGGCTTTAGTGTCACATCTCTAAAATGGACGTGATTATGATTTGTCTTAAAGGTGTGGACTCATCTGATTAATAATTTCAAGTCTAGACAAGGGTTCTATAATAATCAGAAAGTAGAATTAATAGACCTCCACTGGTAATTTAAAAATACTCAGTATTTATTTGAATTTGTAAAAAGGGAAATGTATTCAAAATCTCGAAATGAAAAATAATACTATGCTAAACAGATGTTAGTCTCTGGTAATAACAAAAGAAGCAAAGTAGACTGAACACCAAATATGTTAAAATTACCGTAAATGAATAGCCTCCTTGTCACCAAATAGCCATTAAAAATCATGCAGAGTATGTAACTTTTTTATTGGCTTGGAATTTAGCCATTGCTCTCATTTTCAAATTTTAATGACTATTTTAACCCTTCCTATAAGGCCCAGAGAACTCCCATTTTCTTTTCTATAACAACAAGGATTTTCTTCTATGAGTAAAATTAAGACAGACATACTTGGCAAATCCACAGTTGAAGAAAAATTGCCTTCAGGTGATCTAATCATATCGACTTTGGTGTTATAGATGAAATTAAAGAAGAACATAGCTCTTGAGGAAATCTTCTTGGATTAAAGATTATTCTTAGAATATGTAATCATTCTCCCCTATGTATTATAGAGCATATATTATAGAATATAAATTAAAAACATATTTGATACAGAAGTGGAAAATTACATATTCTGAGAATCACGAAAATAAGAATGTGCTCAGGAGCAATGTGTATTATGTCACATGCAGAAATTATTCCTAAGCAATGGTTTATTCAGATAGAAACACAGGATTGAAAACATTATAAGAAAATCTGGCATTAATTACATCTATTAAACCCCCAAAATATGGTAGAAATTGTGTCAAGTACTGTAGTACAGAGATGAATATGATTCAGCCCTTACCTTCTGGAAACACACAATTTAGCTGGGGAAACAGGAAAACAAGAATGATGATATAATGTGCTAAATGCAGTGATAGAGATTTATACCAAATTGTAAGGATGCAAGTGTCTCTCCTGGTTCCTTCAAGCATGAACGTCCCCAGATTTTCATAAACAATGGCAGTCTTTCTGTTTCTGATTCCAGAAAGGGCAGCCAGGGTTGGGTTGGTCCTTAGTCTGCTGTGGAAATGGATTCCCATATTAAATGTGCTCCACTGACAGGTTAGTTTTCTTTGTATTCCCTGGGGATCATTTTCTTTCTCAACAGGGGAGTTGATTCAGTGATCTAATTAATAGCACATTTTCATGTTGGAAACGATAAGTACAATGGTTGCCAACTAAGAGATGTAATTTGGCAGCA
The DNA here is from genome assembly GCF_036321535.1 of Camelus dromedarius. Taxonomy (NCBI): domain Eukaryota; kingdom Metazoa; phylum Chordata; class Mammalia; order Artiodactyla; family Camelidae; genus Camelus; species Camelus dromedarius. The sequence continues at coordinate 40,570,667 of NC_087439.1, forward strand.
ATGCACAAGAGATCATGATCTTCAAATTATGTTACTTCTTTGAATTAGTTAGAAGACAATGGCAATAAATGAAGGTCTAAGTACAAGGCCTAACTGCCACCTGCAAGAATGCAGAATTAAGTGCATAATCTTGGTTGCTATTTTGTCCCATATCTATCAGAATTGGGTTAATTGAACAAATTATTTTTAAGGTTGTTCTATTATACATAGGATCCCGAATTAGAGTTACAGTGCAAAACCTAGTAACTTGTTTATAGTAAAATCATCCTTGTAGAGAATTTATTTAAATTTTTGGGGAAAACAAATATTTGGAACTATACATTCTCAGAACCTGTAAAAAATTTGCACTGGTTATGTTTTCCCTGTTGATAATGCCTTTCCTTTTTCAAGTTTCTAACCTAAAACAAGATTCCAGTTGTTGTTTATAAATATCACACAGAACTGGAAATAATTTCCTCCTGTTCTCAATTTCTTCCCACCATCTCACTGCAAAACATAAAAATCTCATTGGTTGATTTATTACCCATTTTATAGTGAATGGCCTTGCCCTGATGTGACACTCCAAGTTGGTGGCTTTTATTCAAACATATCTATATAGTTTCAATAAAATGGAATAATCTAAAATTAAATTATATTCTCCTCTTTTAATAATAAGCATACAGTGTTATTAACAGTATACAGGCATACCTCGGAGATATCAAGGGTTTGGTTCCAGATGATTGCAATCAAGTGGATATTGTAAGAAATAAATTTTTTGGTTTCCCCATGCATATGAAAGTTATCTTGACACTATACTGTAGTCTGCTAAGTGTGCAGTAGCATTATGTCTAAAACAAACAATGTACATATCTTAATTAAAAATACTTTATTGCTAGACAATGCTAAACATCACCTTCAGCAAGCCATAATCTTTTTACTGGTGGAAGGCTTGATGTTGATGACTGTTGACTGATCAAGGTGGTGGTTGCTGAAGGCTGGGGTGGCTGTGGTAATTCTTACAATAAGACACTGAAGTTTGCCACATTTATTGACTCTTTCTTTCATAAAAAAAATGTCTCTATAGATGCAATGCTGTTTGGTAGCATTTTACCCACAGTAGAACTTCTTTCTAAACTGGAGTCAATCCTTTCAATTCCTGCCTCTGCTTTATCAACTAAGTTTATGTAATATTCTATATCCTTTGTTGTTATGTCAACAATCTTCATAGCATCTTCATCAGGAGTAGATTCTACTTTCTTTGTTCATCCATAAGAAGTAACTCCTCATCCATTAAAGTTTTATCATGAGATTGCAGGAATTCAGTCATGTTTTCAGGCTCTGTTTCTAATTCTAGTTCTCTTGCTATTTCCACCACATTTACAGTTCCTTCCTCCACCACAGTCTTAAACTCCTCCAAGTCATTCATGAAGGTTGGAATCAACTTCTTCCAAACTCCTGTGGATGATATTTTTGACCTCTTCCCATGAATCATGAATGTTCTTTATGGCATCTAGAATGGTGAATCCTTTCCAGAAGGTTTTCTGTTTACTTTGCTCAGCTCCATAAGAGGAATCACCCTCTATGATAGCTATAGCCTTAAAAAATGTGCTTCTTAACTAATAAGACTTGAAATTTGAAATTATTCCTTGGTCCATGGAGTGCAGAATGGGTATTGTCTTAGCAGGTGTGAAAACAACACTAATCTCATTGTACATTTCCATCAGAGCTCTTGAATGATCAGATAGGTACACTGTCAGTGAGCAGCAATACTAGAAAAGCAATTTTTTTTTCTGAGTAGTAGTTCTCAACAGTGGACTTAAAATATTCAGTAAACCATTTTGTAAACAGATAGGCTGTCATCAGGCTTTGTTGTTCCACGTAAAGAGGACAGGCAGAGTAGGTTAGGCATAATTCTTAAAGGCCCTAGGGTTTTCAAAATTGAAAATGGGCATTCATTGGCTTCAACTTAAAATCACAAGCTTCATTAGCTCCTCACAAGGAGTTAGCCTGTCCTTTGAAGTTCTGAAGCTAGGCACTGGCTTCTCTCTACCTATGATCCTAGATGTTATCCTTTTCCAAAGGAAGGCTGTTTCATCTACCCTGAATATCTGTTGTTTGGTGTCCATCTACATTAATCATCTTAGCTAAATCTCCAGGATAACTCTCTGCAGCTTCTACATCAGCACTTGCCATGTCACCTTGCACTTTGATGTTATAAAGACAGCTGCTTTCCTGAAACCCCCTGAACGAAACTCTGCTAGCCTCAAACTTTTCTTCTGCAGCTTCCGCAGCTCTCTCAGCCTTCACAGAATTGGAGACAGTTAGGACCTTGCCCTGGATTAGGCATTAGCTTAAGGGAAAGTTGTGGCTGATTTGACCTTCTATCCAGAGCACTAAAACTCTCTTCATATCGGCAATAAACTGTTTCACTTTCTTATCATTTGTGTTCAGTGGAGTAGCATTTTTCATTTTTTCAAGAACTTTTCCTTTGCATTCACAACTAATCGTTGGGTGCAAGAGGCCTAGCTTTCCACTCATATTGGCTTTCAACATGCCTTTGACATATCTCACTAAGCTTAATCATTTTCAGTTTTTGACTTAAAGTGAGACATGTGTAACTATTCCTTTCACTTGAACACTTAGAGACCATTGTAGGATTATTAATTGACCTAATTTTAATCTTGTTGTGTTCCAGGGAATAAGAAGGCCCAAGGAGAGGGAGAGAGAGACAGAGGAGTGACCGGTTGGTGGACTAGTCAGAACATACATAACAATTATCTGTTAAGTTCACCATCTTATGTGGGCACATTTCATCGCACCCCAAAACAATTACAGTAGTAATATCAAAGATCACTAATCACAGATCAGCATAACAAATACAAGAAGAATGAAAAAGTTTGAAATATTGTGAGAATTACCAAAATGTGATACAGAGACATGAAGTGAGCAAATGCTGTTGGAAAACAGCACCAATAGATTTGTTAGATGCAGGCTTAGCACTTACCTTCAGTTTTGTTTAAAAAAAAAAAAAAGCAGTATCTGTGAAGTGAAATAAAGTGAAGCAAAATAAAGAGGCCTGCCTGTACTCCCTTCCTCAGCCAAGGCAGACGTTGTGTTTGTTCCATCTTAACAACTCATCTTTCATTTATGACTACAGTTAGCTGAATGTTGTCAATGGTTATTTAAAATTATTATTAATATAATGAAAGGTCTTATCTCCCTAAATATATTATAAGCTCTTTGAAGACAGGAGTTATATGTTAGAACCACCAGTACCTAGCGTAGACGTTTACACATAGTCAGTGCAAAGACAAATACTCAGTGACAATAGCTAAAAAGACTAAAAAGAAACTGAGGTTGTTATGAACAAGATTTCTTTTTTTTTAAGAATCATGTTCTGTGAAACAGGTCGAGATGTGTTTATTATGAGCAAAACTGAGTTATTAATCTAGAGATTTCTAACCAATAATGTTAATTAAGTTTCTAAACATCTTGTTGAAGTATAATTATCCATACTCTGTAGAGAGGGGAAAGGGGCAGATGACAATAATGTAGTGGGCCCTATGCAGGTACTTTCATTGCACTGTAATAAAATGGAAACCAAGCATCCTGTCTGGAAGAAAGTGTCTACATCATCTGTCTTCACCTGCTTCTAAGTGCTGCCTGTATGCATAACCCTGACAAAAAAAAATGACACTTTTCCAAGATTATCTTTTTCCTGTTTAATAGTGTAGAACATGGGTTAAGAGCTTGATCTACTGAGTCAATCAGATTTACCCTCAAAATCTTGTTCTACTACTTACTAGTTCTAAGACCTGAGCAAATCACTACACCTTTCTGTACTTCAGTTCCCTCATCTGTAAAATGGGGAAAAGTATAACTCATCCTACCTCAATAGGTCATTGTGAGGATTAAAAGAAATCACGTGCAAAAAACCACCCGGAACATGATACCTGGTCAGGAAATGATGATTAATGCCAGCACACCAACAAGCACACTGCTTTATTTCTAAAATGTATTTCTATGTCTGAAATGCATTGTGCTCAGAGAACATTTTAGGAAACCTATTTCTTCTGCAGATGCCCTGCTTCACCACTGGCACGACTGAATTATAATGCCTAATGAAAGGGGGGAAATGTTCTCAATTTCTATGGACTCTATTTTCTATCAACTATTAAGTGATGTGCTTAATTTAGACAACATCTAAGATCCCTTCTCTGAATTCACCCATGTACTCAGGATACTCATGAGTACTTCCCACCACCCTTTTCCCAGCTGTCTACTATTTGGTGTTATTTTTATGTTTAGTGTCATTAATATGATTATTGGCCAATATTTACTGAGTGTTTACCCCATCTGTACCAGATCCTGAGGTAGGTGTTTTACATAGATTCTCTCATTTAATCCTAATAATCACCTTATTTCATGAATCAGAAAATAAAGCCTCAAGAATGTTAATTAACTTGCCAGAGCTCAAACACCTAAGAAACATATGACAAATTAAAATATCTTTATAACTCCAAAGCCAGTGCACTTTCTCTTCCTAATGAATTTTTTTTTTTGCAGTCAAATGCTTTCTATTTTAACTTCTGGTCATCAGATCTACCTCACCTCAAAACTAAGGAACATTTCTACTACCTCATAGTAGCAACTGTTTTTTGTTTGTTTGTTTGTTTTGTTTTGTTTTGTTTTGTTTTAATTTACTGTCCTACACCTACCCTAACCATAAAAATCTAGTTCAAACTAATTGTTATATAGAATAGTCCTGGGTCCAATCAATAAAGACCATATGCAAAAAAAAATAAATAAATAAAATAAAAAAAATAAAGACCATATGCAACTAAAAGAGAAGAATGGAACTATTTTAACAACGTGGTATAATGAAAGAACACAGACTGTTCTCATTAAATTAGACCCATGGATATTTTTCTTATAGAGAAATTGAGAGATATCATGTGAAAGTGTCTTGTACCATTTTTCCCCCAAATTTAAAAATACCTCTTCTCCAGACTTCCCTTTCTTGTGGCAATCCAATTTAGGCTTCTTATTTAAGGACTAAGCTAAGTTTATTTTGAATTTGTTTGCATTTTAAGCATTAGGACAATAAATTCCTAAAATTTTCTCCCAAACTATGTGCTTACACTTTGTTTTTACCTTTTCTAAATTTATTTACCTTAAGCTTCATGGGGTACATTCCTTTCTCTCCCTCTTCCTTAAATGAGTTTGTAGCTTTCAATCACTTTGTTGCCTTTATTTTTGCAATGTTTAATATACACTAATTTGCTTTAGGTGGTCTCCTAGCTCCTAGCTCAGCGGCTCATTCCCTTTGATGATTTCTGCTATTCTCCCCTGTGCCTCTTAGGATTCTGTTATGTCTTTCTTGAGGTATAACAACAACAATTACAAGTAGCACCTCAGATGATAAATATCAGAACCTTGTACAATTGGATTTAATCTTTGGTATCCAGTGTCCTATATTATAGTCAAAATTATGTTGGATTTTTAAATCACAGTAATATATTACATTTTTTTTTAACAGAGTCTTAATAACTCTTGAGTATCATTATGAGCCCAGAATTGTAAAAATCTGGTTTGGATTAGCTTACTCTCAAAGTTTTACCTTGCATTTGTACACATCAAAATACTTCACTTACCTTACTATTCACTTGGACATTCTTATAAGAATTTCCTGAAATTTATATCTTTTGACTTACCTGATTGCTATCTATTAAGTAATTCCTCACATCAGACCATATTAAATCATTAAATAAGACTGTTTTTAGATCTTAAATATCAGTAAAATTCTTCACTAACTCCTTAAGACCTTTAAATTCCCAAATATAAATGCTCAGGGAAGCAAAGGCAGTAAGTGTGACACAGGCCAAATTTGCAGCCTGCCTGCTTCAGTTTAGTTTACATACAAATGGAATTTGGAAATGAGCAGCTCTAGTAACTATCAAATAATTCCCAGACCCAGGCTGGATCCAAGAGCTTGAGAGCATAATATTATTAAAGGTTTATGAATCAGCTTAGACTTTTTTCCACACTGACCCCTACTTACCCTCTGCCCTTTACTTCTGGGCAAAGATAAATTCTGTTTTTCACATAACATTTTATTATTTGTAATAACAACAATATTGTCACAAAATATTAAATCACAGGAGCTAGGGTTATTTTCAGGTTTGGCCCTACAGCTTATTAGCAGAGGGGGAAAAAAAAACAACTTAAGGAAACTGAACACTGATACTGAAAAATTAATCTATAATAATTATACTTTTTATTTACAAATCTCTTATATTTTATAAAATACTTTCAAAAACATGATCACAGGGTGGTTCAGAACACAGGCAGCCTGGATGGGAGAGCTGGTTCATGGTTTATCTTTTGTGTGGCTGAGGGCAAGATTGAACATGTTTCAGTTTCCTCATCTGTAAAGTGACTGAGTGGTAATTGTACAGACCACAAAGAGCTGTCTAGACGACTAAATGAGTTAATGTTTATAACATGCTTAGGACAGTGTCTGGTATGCAGAAAGTGCTATATAATTGTAAAAGAACAACAACAACAAAAACTAAAGGAATAGTACTTGTTTTAACACTTTAAGGCAGATACTATTAGTAGCTTTCCAGAGCTAAGAATTTGTAGCTCAGAGAGCTACAAATGACCCAAGCTCATGTGACTGTTGCTCCAAGTCTAGTTTCTCTTTCTTCTTCACAAACATTAAATTCTGTGAATTAAATCTTCAGATTATTCATATCTAATCACTTATTTCACGTATGCATTATGCAGCCAGTAATTATGATACACAGTTTCTGTATAATGAGGTACCTTTATGCAGCAACCCTCCATAAACGTCTTAGCAAGTATAAGAATCACATACTTTCATTGCACTATAGACTTCACATCCAGGTTCTGAACCCACTTCATCAACAACACTTAAAAACTGTTTGTGGACAAGATCTCCTCTAATGAGAGCCTAGAAGACAGTTAAAAGTCAGTATTATTATAGCTGTATCTTTTATGGTCTGGAAAAAAAGAAGACTGGCTACTGAAGGTCATTCTACAATAGTTCCAGAATAACCTCCACACGTCAACAGTCAGAATCTTCTCTGCAGTAATGGTCTTAACAAGCATGGCTGTTTTGGTCTCATTACCGCACATTTAGCTTGACTTTCCATGTGCCAAGTGTCGTGTTAGGGGCTGGGGGAAAAAAATGCAACCTATTCTCAAAACGCTCACAGTCTAGTGATAGAGATATAAACATACTTATAGAATTACAATGGAATATGATTTCATGAGTATTGGTGATATAATCCCAATACCAAATTGTTTTACAGTCAATCCCAGATGTGGATGTATATAGGAGTTAAAGGAAACTTCTGCTTTTTAATTTACATGTCTCTCTTTTTTACACTTTTTAAAAGAGGACATGTATTACTTTTGCACTTCAAACATTTTTAAGGTGCAAAAAATGAAAATTAAAACTGAGTCTAATACAAAAAAGAAAAATATCTGTGCAGAGATGAGCAAGATGGTTGGGAGCTGTGAGAAGGCATATGTATAAAAAACAGGTGTAAGGGAACTATATTTAATATCTTGTAATAGCCTTTACTGGAAAAGAATGTGTATAACTGAATCACGATGCTGTACACCAGAAATTAACACAACATTGTAAACTGACTATACTTCAATTTTTAAAAAACAACAAATGTCATGGTGACGAGGAAGTGTTTGACCCTGTCTTCCAAAGAGTAGAAAGAGTACTCTGGGAAAGCTTTCCTGAGAATGTGATGCCCATATACGTATGTTTGCAATAATTTTGGTTGTTTGAGAAGCAGACCCGATATGGGGGAGATATTTCAGCTTTTTGAAGAAGGACATATAAAGATGCAGAGGAATGAAGTCCCATGGAACAGACAGGAAATGATCATAGTTTTCTCTTTAGCAATATCATAAAATGTAGCTCAGGAACTTGTGGTGAGAGATATGACTGCAGAAGGCAGTAGCAGCCAAATCTTGATGGGATCTATATAATCTGCTAAGAATATTATATTCTTCTATTCCAAAGGATTTTAAGCAGAGAGCAATCATAGCAAAATTATGTTTTTTCACTAACTGCTTTCAGACCATTTCCTAGGTTCCTCAATCATTCAATAAATATCAAACATCTATGAAGTGCTAGGCACTGTCCTATGTACTAGGGATGTATCCAAAAGCAAAGCAGACAAAAATTCAGTAATACAATGAAGCCAGCTTGCACCAGTTTGTGAGAGTTTATTTTCACATTTTGAGCAATTTTGCAAGCTCTCATTAAAACTTGGTTGCTTGAAATGGGCACGGTGAGAAACTTCACACCACAGAAATTGTCCTATGTTACAAATCAGGGCATTTTTCCCCCAGAGAGCTTACTGTTAGACATTTACCAGGCCACCACTGCAGAGACCCCAAATCTCATGGGGCTTATATTTAATGTAAATATATAATTACATATATTATATTGTATATAAAAATATATATAGCTTACATTTTATATAAAAGGTATTATGGAGAAAAATAGAACAGAGTATAGTTGATCAAAGTCAAAACTTGTGGAAGGTGAAGGAGTCAACTACTCTGTGCAGGGCCCTAGGATGAGAGCAAGCCTGCTGTGATGTTGGGAGAGTGAGTTTGGGCCAATGCAAGTGGGGCAGAGTGAGTGAGGGAGGCATATTTAGGAGGTAATAGTGGAGACAAGAAGAGCCAGCATAAGAATGGGAAACATCTCTTCCTAAATGGACCTTATCTCTTAGGCTGCATGAAATGGGAAGTTATTGAAGAGTTGTAAAGAGAATGACACAACAGTAGGACAACTGCCATTTGATACTTCTACTAGGCACTCAAAATCTAGATGCATGGCTTTATAAATAATAACTGAATAATAACTGAACTTTACAAAACTTTACTATATGTTTGCCTGAATGTAGCTTTGGTTTTATGATATTAACAAGCCTGCCTTTAAAAATGCTTGACCCCCATGATTTGCTCACAGGTAAGCTGATTCTCATCACCCCTGAATGGTGCAAGTGAAAACCTGGCCAGTGAAGAAAGAGGGTTAACACTACTTAGCAGGCAAACGCCCTCCCCTTCTCCAATACTACCAGAGGGACCTGTAGCTCTAGACTGGACAGAGCCACTACTTTACACATGATTGGCCACAACCAAGTCCAATGAAACCTGCCCTGGCTAAATGGAAGAGAAGACCTTTTATACCTCCCCCTGTCAATTCACAATATGAAGCCCATTAATACTAACCCACGAAGACAGCACAAAGTCTCTATTATAGGCTTTCCTCTTACACCAACTCTCAGCAAACTGCAATGGTATAAGTCTTTATTTACGCACACTGAACTTTTAAGTGGGAAATTCAAAGAGGTCAGAATCTGTATTTCACTGGTTTTGAGAACTATTTAAGATTATCATTAGCAGGGAGCTACTTAATAAATATTATAATGCTAATGATACTGATGGTGATTGAGCAAAAATCACACAAAAATTATTTTAAGCCTTGTTAATAGATGACTTTTTTTCCTATTCTAACAAAAGAATGAGCTGAGACAGTGCTATAAATCAGAATGGAAATAAGTTGGAACTGGGAGGTTTGGTGTAAGTAGCACACAGCCAACATACAGAACCAAAGAGAAGATAAAGAACATGTAATAGTACAGAGTCAGTCTTCCTGAAGTGTAGTGGGCAGCTGGCTCTACCTCTAGCTTTTCAGCCACCATAACTTAAAAGGGACAAGAGACTCTGAGCTTGGAAAAAGGAGGGAACTAAAGTGTGTGTTATGAATAATGCAAGAGTAAATTAAACAAAATGTTTCCAAGACTTTGATCTTATAGCAATGTTCTGCACAGGCCATACAATAAAATATTTCTCAAAGACCTCAACTATGTAGCCACTACATTTAGTAGTAAAATAATGAAAATATATATTAAACTTTCATTCAGGCATGAAAGTGATTTTGATAACTTTAAGGCATTTCTTTATGGGTATCTTTTTTTAAAATCTTATTTCTGAGAAGGAATGGGTAAGCAGAATAAACTAGAGACATTTTATTTCAATCAATAGCGTATTATTTAACAACCTGAATTTTTATTGTTTAACATTTAGTTCATGATCTCTCTGGTCTGACTACAAGCTCAGTGATTAAAATGTAGGTGTAGTATATTTCCAAGATACAAATAGCATGTTGGTGTTCTTTGTGAATTCTGAACAATTTAATAAATAGATGAAACAGTTAACAAATGCAATTTGGGAACTTCTTGAGGTGCAGATTATTGATGGCATACAACATCAATAGAATGAATATATGCCACTTTCCCTTCACTGTTTCAATTCTTTGATAGGTGTAGCAGCGATCAATACAGTAAGACTCAGCACTTCTCCATCAAATTTGTATTTGGAACAAACATTGAAAAATAATACCTCTTACTTGTCTAATACAGAAACATGTATAGTACAATAGGATATCCATTCCAGTTATTCTGAGATGCAATATGCTTTGAATTTTTAAGTCTCTTTGGAAGGCTAATATTTAAAATATAATTGCATTAATTATACTTCCTGCATTGATATAATAGAATAATGTCTATTCAAGACTCTTTTAAATGTGTGTACAAATAATAAAGTCAAGTAGAAAAATAAGTAGCTTAATGCATTTGTATAAGCTACTTTTTGAAAAATAGCAATGAATTCAAGCAGTGACTGAACTGGTTAATTAATATGGTAAAAAAAATAGAAAACTGTGAAAAAAATCACATGATATTTTGTTTTTCTAAAGATAGCTTTTTAAAAGAACTTAGAAATTGTCAAATCTCATAAAAAATTAGAAGCAATTTTTTGTAAGATTTCTATGAAAAATCAGCTACATCTAATCTACGTTTCTTAAATAGAATTCTTTCTACATCAATGTTTCTTTTCTTTCGAGTATATTTTTCAGGTGGGAAAAAAATTAAAATATCTCAAAAATAAACCCAGACTTCAAGTAATAATAAAAGCCAATTATTATCTAGTTATACTCTCTGTTTCTAAATAGTTATGGCCTTTTAATAGTTAAAATTCTATCCATTTAATATCACTAATTATTTTCCCTCTGCAGCTTTGATGGGTTAGTTATAGCCTGGAATAAAAAACACTGTGGTAAGGACAACTGTACAGCAAGGTTAAGTGCCTTCTTGTCTTCAGTACCAATAATTACCTTTAAACAAAAAAAGGCTGTTTTCAGATTTGACAGTTAATTTACTAATGAGTATGTGGACCCAATTTATAATAAAGTAATATTGACCAGAAATAATCCTACATTGGTACTCATCTGAATTATTTTATTGTTCATGTCCTCTATTAAATAAATTGGAAAAGATTAATTTTGCAAGATGGGATTGTCAGAGACTGCTGCATAAACTAGATGCATGTCAGCACTAAATTTAATTATTGATCACAATACAATAGTGCTGAGTGCTCCAATCCCCAAACAGCTTCCAGTAACTATCAGCGGATTCCAAATATAGAGACTGAAGTAAAAATTTGATTGCAGATGACTACATTTTAATAAATAAATATTTCATCAGCACTAAATAAAAATTTAATTTTATAGGACTATTTAGATCATTCATTGAACCATGGAGCAAATGAGCAATGAATGAGGGTGACTCCCTTCAAGATACAAATTTTATTTTAATGGTTTAATGGTCTCAGTATCCATGGGATTATTTTGCTCCCTTCATTTTGGCAGAGAAATAAACCTTGTAAATAGAAGGCCATTTAAAGTATGCCCTTATGTTGTTGAATAGCAAAAAGTGGGAACTGACTGGTTTGGTTTCATATGGAATTCTGGACCACAGTCTCCTGCAAAACATTATAGACTGATGTAGTACAAATCTCAGTATTGGGATGTAACCTGAACTCTGACAATTTAAAATTAGTTACAAATCGAGAAATTCATCATGTTAATTGGATATAAAATATGAACTAAATAGTTTTTTAAATTGAAATTGTCTGCATACATGAATGGGTTGTATTGTAGAGCAGACTTTACTAGTCACAGTGGACATTTACCATAACTGATAAATCATTTTGACACAATGTAAAATATTCCTTAAGCTTAGCAATCATTCATAATTGCTCCTCCTAAGATTATGGTCAGTGATTGTAATATTCAGATACAATATATTTATAAAAACTGAATTAGATGGTTAGTTCTACTACCAAGAAAATAGATATGATCTTAGTTCCAGGGTTGCTCTCTATGAAAACTCAAATAGTCAGTGTATTCAAGATTTTATTATATAACCATAAAAACTTTATTTCAAATGAGAAAATAAAAAGATATATTAGCATTGCTATTACAGTTTGTATGACTTGGAATATTCATTCTATGCCTAGTGTTCAAATAAAAACATAAAAATATTTAATACTGTGTGAAATATATTGTGAGAATAGAAGTCATTTTATTTTAAATGAGAAAAAAGCAGCAAAACTGCCCTCCTAAATAAATCTTAAAGGTGAAAAAGATGCCTACAGCTTTTATCAAGAATTTATAGAGTGAAATTCATGCAAATGTTGATTAGATCATTTGACTTAGTCAACCTACTTTTTAATTTGATATAAAACTTTGGAAATTAATATACTGTTTTAATTTTGATAATCATTGGTAAGGGAGAAAGTCATCATCATTCTAATAAATTTTTAACATGTATCTTGACAATTTTTCAATTTCCTATGACCTTTTGAACAATAGCTCTACACATAATTCTTTACTCTAAAATTCATCAGTTTGGTTTGAAGTAGAATTTATTCTTCTCTATCTTGAATTTGAATCCAGCTATTCATTTTTCGTATTGCTATAATAAATTAGGAAATTAAAAATAAAAGGTTTAGATCTATCTCAGAACTTACTCATTTATGTGACAGCATAGCACATTTTCAAAAAGAGTTCAGGCTTCAGAGTCAAGCAGAGGATGGTTCAAAACCCAAGTCAGCCATTGAGAGCAATGCCATCCAAGCAATTTACTTAATCCTCCTGAGTCTCCATTTATCTGAATTTTAAAAAGTACTTTTAGTTAAATAATAATCTAACTTTGGACATATGTCTTTAAAACTTAAAGGTTAGTTTTAAGAAGATTCGGTCTATGGTTAAACTCATCATTATCTCACTAGTCTTCACTCTCTCAGTAGAATAAATGACATCTCATACATTATATGCCACAGCTTACAACACACACGTTATGTACATGCTATCACATCATTGAATGGTTTGGGGGCACCATAGCACTTTAAAGATATTAAGTACATCAAGTAATATTAATGTACAATGAACTCTTGTTTCAGAACTTCACAAGGAAGTAAAACAGAGCATTGTTTTGTGTAACTTAGGACTATTTATATTACAAGTAACAAGTTAAACTGAACTGGCTTAAACAGGAAGGCTGTTTTCTGACTAATGACTGAGAAGAATGGAAGAAAAGTGGTCTTCAGACAGAGTCAAATGAAGACTCTAAGTCCATTTGTCTTACGTCCCTCAGCTTGCAAAGCCCATTTCTGAATGTAAGCTTAATCTCCATGCTGTGTTCTTTTATGGTTGCAAGATATTTGCTTCCTTTTCTGTTTCAAAGGCAACAGAGCAGGAGTCTACAAATCAGACCTGCAGGAAAAGGCTGGCTACTACCTATTTTTTTAAGGCCCACAGGCTGAAAATTTTTACATTTTTACATTTTTAAATGGTTGGAAAAAATCACAAGAAGAGCTATACTTTGTGACACATTAAAATTATATAAAATTCAAAATTTTCCAAAGTCCATAGATAAAATTTTGTTGGAACACAGCTATCCTCATTCATTTACTTATCATCTGTGGCTGCTTCCGTGTTATAATGGCAGGACAGAACTGAACAGTTACAGCAGGGACAGTATCATGTTACCAACTACAGACCATACACCCTGAGTTCATCTTTGAGGGACAACCATCAAATAATCTTATGGCAGAGGGAATGCTAATTGATCAATGTGGGAAAAGATATGAGGACAATAAATTGTTTTGTTTCACAAATTAAATATAGTATATAAATGTATTATGACACAAAGGAAGTTGCTGTAACAGAGTCATCCCAATATATTACCTTTAAAAAGACAGAAATTGATTTTCTCTAATAAAACAGCTAAGAAAAAAGGCATTGTTTCAGGATGGGAAGGCGACTCTGCTCCCTTAGTTAGTCAAGGGATCCAAAGTCCTTACAGTAGCTGTGAAACTATACCACTCAGCCTTAAGCAAGAAACATAGCTGACCAACAAATCCAGCTGTCATTTTCAGGATCCACCATCATGCTTACCCCACCAGGATGCTGCCAACCAATGACTGTATACAACTGATGTACCAGTGAAAGCCCTTTCATGTAGAGCACAGATCTGCCTAACAGGCAACTTTAGACACCTTGTAACCTTGGCTGAAACTTTCTAATAACATGGTACCATCTCTCAGATGAGAGTTTCACTTTTCTTGCCCAATTCTCCTTCCTTCCGAATCCCTCTATCCTTCAGAAGTGTTTCCTCCAACAAATCTCTTGCACATGTAATCCCATCTTGATGTCTGCTTTCAAGAGGACCTGGTGTAACACATCTCTATTCTGCTCCAGTCCCATTTCTTAGGCAGTGCCTTTCTCTGCATGGTCAAACCTAGCTGACCAGTAACACACCCACGCTCCAGTCTGCAAGAAGTGGGAAAAAGATAAAGGGGAGTTCACACTTAGTCAAATTACAAGGGAAGCTGCACGAGTCCCTTCCATTCATTTCCCTGGCAAGAACTTATTCACATGATCACACTGTTGTAAGGAAGAGAAGAGAATCTAGTCTCTAGTTGGGAGGATATGCCCTACTAAAAATCCAGAGGTTCTATTTCTAAAGTGAAAAGAAAAACAGTAAACCCGAGGGGATATTTAGAAGTTTCTGCCAAAATATACTCTAAAAGATTCAGATATTGGAAAGACTGTTTACTGTTTTTCTCCTAGCGATCATAAATAAAGTATGTGTTACTTCTTTTGTAGAGACTGCCATTCAGGAAATAGAAATTATATTTTATGTGAATCATTTGGAGAGAATCTCTTGAAATTATTAATAAAAAAATAAAACATTTGGATGTTGAATACAATCAATTGAAAATTTTGAACCTAAAATTATCATTTTGACACCTCCATTTAGAAATGATACTCTCAATATCATTCTTAGCATCAGTTTAAAATAAATATTTCAGCTTTTGAACAGACTTTATTTACACTGTTCCTTCAGGCCTACAGGAGACAACAACTCCCCACTTTTGCTCTCCCTGGATACCTCTCACACAATGCCCATTTCCTTTATTAAGAAGCATATTATACCCACAATCTTATAAACTAACCTTTCACTAAAAAGCCAGCTCAAAATCCCAACTGAATGTGCCATATGATTCCTTCAAGGACCCTGACTAATACAGCAATCCAACACATTTACTTAGGTTTAAAAAGATAAGTGGATACGATAAACCTAGGAGGAAGCCACAAACTTAACAGAGGGCCAGACATTGTCCTGGATACTCTCCATCTCTCCACTTGTCTCATCCCTGGCAGTCTCTATAGACTGCACCACCCTGGTTCTCTTGCCTTCTGGGCTCAACCAATGGGAGGCTCTGGCAAAAAAGAAAGGGATGATTAAAGAGAGCACTCAAAGAATTTCTTACCCCTGTTCTCTCTGTCTGGAGGCCTGGGGGTTGGTGGCAGTTGAATTCCTCAGCTGAAGGCTGCCCCTTCTGTCAGGTAGCTCTCTCCCCCAGTTCTAGATGTCACAGCATTTTGGTGACTACTGCCTCTTCTTATCCCTTCAAGCCTGGGAACCTAGGAGTGATAATGGTTTCCTACTGGTAACTAGTATCACGGTGCTTCACCATCCCTTCTTGCCCACCCTTCTGTACCTTTGTAAACAGTCCCTTCATCACAACCTCTTCAATCATCCTTGGTTGTGCAATCCATCTCCTACAGTATTCCTGACTGATATAGATGCAAAAGAAGTTCTGAATACATAAGGACCAATCACTGTTCTGAATGTGAAAACAGAATACTACTAAAATGTTTCTCAAAAGAAATTTATAGATTTATAGATAATGCCAATGAAAAGTCCAGTTTTTATCATTTTTAACTTCACAGAATAAATCTAGAATACATTGAAAAAAATCTTACTGTTTTAGAAAACTTTGAAAAATAACACTGAGAGCAAGGGATTTCTGTTAAGAATTATTAAAACTATGAGGCAATGTAATCAAAGAAACATGATATCACATGAAGAACTGACAGATGGATAACGGAAAAGACTTCCTGTGAACAGATCCTGTTACAGAAAAGAGCTTAAAATAAAATAAAGATGCCATCATATATTAGAAAAGGAATGGAACTAATCATTACAGAATAATTATTAGGTCATTTGCAAATAAAAATTTAGATTCTCCTCTGAAGACTTAAACCCAAATGAATTTCACAAAGCAAAATAGGTCAGCAGAATCATTCAAAAAATAAAAGAAAGAATAAACTGCAAAATGATGAAAGTCATCATAAATGAAAAGATTAATATTCTGACTACTTCTGGCCCTAAATAAAAGTCCATAAACAGCAAGAAAGGTGTGTAATTAACTAGAAGATATTTGTATGAATGTAAAGATGAATGTAAAGGATCAAAAACTTTAATATAGAAATCAGTAAGAAAAATACAAGTACCAATAGAAAAATATAAAAATGACATCAGCAAAAAAATTCTACAGAATAAAATGTGAAAATATATAATCTTGAAAAAAAATTAGTTTCACTAGTAATCCAAAATGGGGACACTAAAACCATCAAATTGATAACGGATGAAAATACTACTCACTGTCTATAATATAGTAAAAGATGCTTCTATGCTTCTAGGGGTAAAATAAACTATCACTTTATTTTCCAATTATTATAAAAAATTTTAAAAACATTTATAACTTTTAACACAACATTCCAAAGAGACTAATTTCTTAAGAAACGTATTAGTGATATTTAGATTTGTTAATTTAGGTTTAGGTTTATTAACAAGCATTTCAACCACAGTTTTATTTATAACAGTGAAACATGGGGGAAAATACCAACTATTGTGGAAATGAGTGAATAAATTATGAATCATCCATAAAATAGAATAATAGACACAAAAGTAATAAAATAATCTGACAATATTTAGAGTCATGCAAAATACTTAAAGTAAAATTAAGTCAAAAAAAGACAGATATTAACTTTACAATTATATGATCCTTAGTCTATTGGTATATATATATGTACATATAACATATCAACCAAAGTTTTCCACACATACACACAGTATACTGACTATAAGTCAAACCTGATAAATACTTGAATTCTTCAATAAATTTAACTTATTAAGCAATTTGATTCATAAAATAACAATTTTAACTTCCCCAATTTTTCCTATCTGGGTCCAGCATTCTTTAAGAAAACTTCTGTATCTTTTTTATGTGTATATGTGTATACTCACACACATAAACATATAAAAATGAGATACATCCAAATGTGTTGCTTTCATAACCATAGGTGAGTATTTTCTTTTTTATATTTTTCCATATTTTTTTCCACAAGGATTTTGTATTGCTTTTATAATTCAAAAAATAAAAATAAAACCAAAAACATATTCACAACTACAGAGCAAAGATATTTTAATATTACATTTCATCTTTTGGATGCTGTTGGGTTGGGGTAGTTAGGCTAAATATTATAATCCATACCTCCTGCATAGTAACTGGTTCGTCTATATTAAGCCAGAAGGAATCACTAGATTTTTCTTTAATGGCAAAGAAGGGAACTCTTCTTTGCTCAGGGCAATAGAGTGTACAGATATGAGTCCTGGAATTCCTAGTCATTTTATTTTCACCAAAGAAGTCAGTTTATTGACAAAGCTGACATAGCAGGAAAGGCAGACGAGGGAAAGCCACAGAGAACAGAAGCAAGAGACCTCATCAAATTACACTTTGATGACTTGAAGACTATATCTGCATAATATTGGAATTGCCTTCAGCTGTGAGTAACAGAAATTTCAAAAATTTGGAGATTTAATTTAAATTATATGAATGAAATCTGGAGATAGGTAATCCAGGACTGAAACAAAGACTTTCTGATACAATCAATGGCCAATAACTCAGGCTGCTAAAAAAAAACCTTCCATCATTCTGTCCTCAAGATGGCTGCTAGAGTTCCACTCATCTTCTGTCTTTTTCTGGCAGAAAGAAGAAGGGTAAAGAGTAAAAATGAAGGATGTAAGTTGACTTTAGCTGAGTCCTAGAAGCCTTACCCAAGTGTTCACTTTCCCCTCTTCGACTATAACTAGGACACACGACCAGACCTAGCAATAGGAGAGGCAGGATATTTAGGGCTTGTTTTTGTTTTTGTATTTAATCTACATATATGCCTCCCTGAATAAGATCAAGGCTCTGTTAACAGGAAAGAATGGAAAAAGATATTTGGCTAGGTAACAAGCAGTCAGCTATCTTACCCAAACTTGGACACTTAGTTAAGTGTGCCAATAAGTTATTTCATTATTAAAACAAAATTCAAATAAAGCAAAACAGAAAAAAGCCAAGAGAGTTATTCACTTCATTGTTTATTTCTTTGATTGGTTGGTTGGGTGGTAATTTGTGGTTAGTTTTTTTCCTATATAGAATTTTTTTTTCCTCTAATACTGTAATAGAGGACTCAAGATATAAGAAAAAGCTATCATCTGATAAGTTCTTTAATACTTCCTGGCATGTCAGCATTTAATTAATGATCAATTGGTTTTGGGGTTTTTTTTTAGTGTTTAATGTGTTCTCAACCAATTCAGTTTAAAGTACTAGACTTTCCTATATTTGTTTCACCTATTTTATAAGACTTCTTTTCCTTGGAACATCTTTGAGACTTTGTCCTATAAAAAGCAATACTCATGAACTGTAATAAAATTCTCCTCTAGCTATATTTATTTTACATTCATGCTATACCTGAAAACAATTACATTCAAGTCTATGGCATGCTTAATGTGCGTGTAAGCCAATCTCTGAAAACCTTAATAGTAAAGAGATTTCAATATATTGAGTCACTGCTATAATAAGTATGATGTATTAGAACTGGTATTACAATACTAGGTATTGATTGCATTTATTTTATTTAGTTCTGTTTATATCATTTTCATCATTCATCAGCATAAAAATGAATGTCTGTTTCAACTTTCCTTTTAATTCTTTCTGCTTCAGAAATCTCTGCTCTCTCCACTATTCCTCATATTTCCAAATGGGACCTATAATAAAATACATTTTCATCCATTTCTCTATTTATATTCATTTATATTTATCTCTCCTATATTTCAATGCCACTTCACTAAGTGGTATATAAACAAATTATTAACATTAAAGGAAGAAAAGTTGAATTGCTTTTATTTAGCTCAAACATGCTGAGAAGCTATATAAAATTCCAATACTTATCAAGCATAATTTCCTGAAGATGTCCTTACTCAAAAAGTTCTAGTATTTTAAACAATAAAATCCGTAGAGTAATTCCTCCCTTGACTGGCAATCAGACTTCATATAACCACAATCAGCTTCAACAAAACCACAAACCCAAAATAAGGCAACAAAGGGCTCCTGAGCATCAGAGAAAGTGGTTGTCGCAAAGATCTTGTACCATGGGTTAGGCATGGAATTATCCTCGGGGTAGAACAAATTGATTTAGTGTGTGTGTTTGGCTAAAGTAAACAGTAAAGGGTAAACAGTACAAATACAAAAGAATCTGTGGATAGACTAGAGAAAAACATTTCTTGAGAAGAGCCTAGCAAATAACTGGGAGACCCAAAGGCCTTGTTCATCCACCCATTGATCCCACACATATGTAGTGAGCATTGTTAAGTGTTAAGCACTATTCCAGGTGCTAAAAATACAACAGAAAACAAAACAAATTAAGCTCCTGTTCTCAAGAGGCTTACGTTCTACTTGGATGAGGGATGTACAGATAGATGTATACAAAGTGAACAAAGTACTGCGTATACCAGAGTGTGATGAGGATAAATAAAAAGAATGTGTATGCACTTTTACCAGGATGCTCAGGGAAGAATATTCTGATAAGGAGACTTTTGTGCTTAAGTTACTGAGAAGGCAAGCTATCATCATATAGGAAAACAAGCATTTGGGTAGAAGAAAGAGCAGCAAACACAACAGCTGTACTTGATATGTCTGATGAACAGCAAGGTGGCCAGCGGCAGACAGATGTATGGTAGGAAATGAAATTGCAGACAAATCAAATGGCCAAGTTACACAGCACCTCATGAGCCATGTTAGGGCTTCTTGATTTTTTTTTAACTTAACAAGAAACCACTGGAGAGTGGGAAAAGAGGGGTGCATGACATGATGTGGAGTTTCATTTTTTAAAGATCACTCTGGCTTCTGGGAGGACACTGGACTCAGGATGGCAATGAACAGAAGCATGGAGACCAGCTAAGAGGCTACTGCTGTGTTCTAAGAGGTACAGCAGTCTGGACCAGGCAGGCAAGGGTGAGAGAGCTGGTCAGACTCTGGATATATTTCTAAGGTAGAGCCCATACGATCTGCTGAAGAATTGGTTATGGGAGTATGAGAAAAAGAAATTGATAAACATGTTTTCCAACCTTTTTGGCTAGAGCAACTGGAAGAATGGAGCTGTTATTTTCAAGACAAGGACACAGGAGCCATTTTATGAGGAAAAATCAGTTTGTTCCAAGATCTATTAAGTTTGGAGGTACCTTTTGTGCATCCAGGCAGAGATAATAAATAAACAGTAGATGTTCAGGACTAGAAGCAAGGTTTGAGATTCAAACTTGTTACCATCAGCATATAAATAATATTTAAATCTACAGGGCTGGGTAAGTTCACCCAAGGATTCAATGTAAACAGAGAAGAGGTCCAATATAAAAATGCTGAGATATTTCAACATTTCAAAATCTGGAAGAGGAGGTGCAACCAACAAAGGAGACTTAGTTGCAGAAGTTCTTACAATTGGAAGAAAATAAAAACATGATGAGGTCCTGGAAGCCAAGTAAAGAAGGTGTTCCAAAGAAAAAGAGTGATCAACTCTGCCACATGCGGTGAATAGGGCCAGTAGTGGGAAACTAAGTAATTGGATCTAGCAACATCTAGGTCATTGTTGATCTCCAAATTAGGAGTAAAAGAGAGTTTTTAACACAGTGGGTGCTAGGTCATGTGGCTTACGGATTTCAGGAAAGCCAAAGTAAATGGGAAAAGAGGATGGCTAAAGCAGACAGGGGAAATGGTAATTTAGCTTAACATATCTGAAAGATTATTGTTGACTGTGGTGTGTATCTTATCTAAGAACTAATCTTGGGAAATTAATAAGCTATTTATCCCAAAGAAAATATCTCATATATAAATTGAAGGGCACAAATAATACTGTAGAGTTAGGATAAATAGGCTGAACTCCAAAGTAAGGACACTTTTACACACACACACAGGAATTATCATCAATGTTTACAAGGGAGGAGAATATCATATAGATACTCTCAATGTTTTTGCCACCTATAAACATTATATAGATGTGATTTATGTTCTATTTTCTATTAATTAAATATCTCGATATAACTTTTTAAGAAAATGTTTTCTCATTTCAGATATTTCCAGCCAACTGACAGTTTTCTATGAAATCAATTACCTGGTAGAATCCATGTAACAAACGCACTGATTCAAGTATTACTGATTCAAGCATTAAATGTCTAAAATTAAGATTACTGTTTTAACAAATGTGGTTGTCTGCTTTCCCTAGCAACTGAGAGTGACTGACAAGTGACAGGAGAAAAGCAGTGGAGAACAGAAGACCAATCAGAAAAATACAGCAATTTGAGTCCCTTTGATATTAGACGCAAACCATTCTGCCTAGTTCAACGTTCCCTAAGGTCTGCGTTGTTTTGCTGTAAAGTACAATGATTAATGCTTACTATAATGGACCTGAGTCATCATGAAATAAAAATTAATTCAAGCTTATTCTCTTATCTACAGTATGTAATACAATTTTGAAAAGATGTTTATCAAAAGTGGTTAAGACAAAGAGGTTTGAGAGATTAGCTTCAGTTATCTGAAACATTCATTTACCCAGAAAGTTCTCTGATCTCAGATATAGAAGGCATTAAATAAGAGTCAAATAACTATAAATGATCAGAAAATTTTTTGTTAAATTACTGTGCTAATAAATCATATATACATAAAGTAATCAATTTATTCAACAAAAAATTATTGACTGCAAAATCACTGTTCTTGGCAATGGGAAGAATAATAAGTAAGATCCATCGTCTATCTTTTAGGAGTTCATATTCTAGCAGTAAAAAAAGAATCAGTGTCATCCAAAATTCTCAACAATTTTTCAGAACTAATGGAAAGCAGTTGCTTGAATGGTTATATCAAGATATTGCTGGGGAAGTGGGATGACTGTGGGCTTTCTAATAATAAACTGCTAAAAATTACTTCATCAGAGGTAAGCCTAAAATTTGCAGAGAGAACAGATAGACAGCATTTATGATTTCTGTAGTTGTTTTCCAAATTAAGCCCATTAGGTAAAACTATAATATAACGCTGAGTATTTCGATCGTAGTTGCTACGTTGAAATATAATTTGATATTTCAAGGTACATAATAACTTTTTATATATGAATGGGTTTACAAATTTGTATTATTTGTATTCTATTTGAACTAAAGAACTATGGCTGTCACCAGATACTCCAAGCTGAACTTTTGCCTGTTCATTTTCTACCGGATTTCCCTGGCAATTTAAACTTGAGATGATTCTGTATATCAGATCAATTTTTTACACACACATAAGGGCATAATAACAACACTATAAAAATTCATTGGCACCACACACTCGATGTGTCTAAGTCAAAACTCAAATTTCTTCCCACATCCCCAAATAAAAAAGCTCTCTAGACCCCTTTTCCCTTTTAATGGTACTGTAAGTCTCAAGTGCACAGACATGAACTCTACACTTAGGATAAGTTTCCAAGTTTTAAAACCACCAGTCTGGTCAGTTCTCCTCCTTTTCCCCCATCTGGATTGCCACAGTCTCCAGGTCTTTCTAGGCGCTTGCAGCGCTGCTACCTGTAAGTGATCATCCACACTACAGTCAGAACAATCTAACACACGACTAATCTAATAATGACACAGCATTACTCCCAGTACACTAAGCATCTCCCTACTGTCCGCAGAACTTCTCAGCTGGGCATTCAAAGGCTCAAAGAGCTGGCCCTTTCTAGAATCACTAAGTTTATTTAATACCATCTCCATTTCACTCTGTATGCCCCTGTAGTGCCAACTTGCTCATGGGTCTGTATCTCATCTTGCTCTTTTATGGTTTTCATTCTGGATCCTGCCTAAAAAGCCCTTTCCAGTTTACTAAACCAGGCTGATTTTATGCAGCCTTTAGAGCTTGTCCCAGACATCATTTTCTCCAGAAACATGTCCTTAAAGTATCTATTCTCTATATTCTCACACTCTAGCTGAACATGTTTCTGTATTCATGGCTACCATCGAATTGAAGTTACATTTACATGCCTATTGCTACCATGAGGTGGCACACTACTTGAGAATAAAGAATGTGCCTTACACAGCATTGTCCTAAGAACATTTTCACTGGGAGAACATTTAAGAAGTACATAATAAATACTTACTAAGATGTATTTAGTAACTGTCTAAATTCATTTACAGTCTGCTTCCTACTTTTATGTTCAATACATTTCCCCCATCAAGTTCCTTCCTATTCCCAAATGTCCTACTGATCAGTCCTTTAAAACCTTTGTACTTTCCTTCCTCCAAGATGTGTTCAACCCTCTGGCTTAGCTCAACTCTCACTCCTCTCACTGATTCCATTTTCATGATCAAGGTGAGTCCAGTACGTGCTGGAGATGCATGAGCAAAGAGGTCCCCTGAGCTTCCAAATTTGGCCTATGACTGCCCTGGGCAAATTACTCAGAAATGCATTGGTCATCCTTCAAGGTTCTACCCTAAATATTACTGTGCTGTCTTTTAAAATTCACTTTCCTTACTATAGAGTTTAGAAAAAGGTCTAATGAGGCTTTTGCTATTATTTTAAACGTCTTCACCTGTCTAATGTGTCGTAACATTTATTACACTTCAAAGCAGATAAAAATACCCACACAGAATCAGTTTTTATGATGGACAAATAGAAAAATGATAAGGAGAGGATGGAAATGGGGGCTGGGGTGGGAGGCATTGAGAATATAATGACTAAAGAAAAAGTTCTTTTAAATGTGATGATAATTTACTGTAAGTTAGCTGAAACATCATTTTGGATAGGCGTTGAAAAATGTCTACTCATGTAAAAAGCCTCTTACTCATTTTGACTTAGACTGTCCAGCATTTTTTCAAGTTCTATTAAATTCTGGCAATAGTACAACCTTTGTGCCCTAATCTCATTTGTAAACAAACCTGTGTCAACCACATTGTCATTTCTGCTTTATTCCCCAGCATATTGAAAAATATTCATTAATGAATAACCAAAATATTCTAAAGTAGAATACATTCTTTTAACAGAAAGCCCAGGAGATGTGTAGGCATAGCAATAAAGTCCTGGGACCTGCAGTAACTCAATGGAGCCTGTGATTGGCAAGTTTCCTGTTGCTTCTACAATACACCCCAAACATGACATCCTAACTGCTTGACTGTGGCCTTTCGTGATTGCGTCACATGAG
Source organism: Camelus dromedarius (assembly GCF_036321535.1). Lineage (NCBI taxonomy): Eukaryota > Metazoa > Chordata > Mammalia > Artiodactyla > Camelidae > Camelus > Camelus dromedarius. The sequence continues at coordinate 40,595,439 of NC_087439.1, forward strand.
ATAACTTTTTATTTTCCAAAAGAAATTTCCTTGCTATACTCATTTGTCTATAGGTCCCCCAATGTGGTGATATTCCATGAAATGACTGCTGATTTCAAAGGAACGAAGGTCTTTTCTGTGAGCATCCATCAAGCTTCCAGTTCTCAAGGAGCCATGAAAATGAGATCCTCTGAGCTCCTGAGTAACTGGAAATTCTTCACACTACATTATTGTTTCAGCAGCTCAAGTAAGGACTTTTATCCTTTGTCTGCTCCTTATTTCTCAAATAACAGAAATAGAACTGCCAAAATGCCACAAGGGAAGCTATTCTCATTGTCAGGTCAAACCGTAGTCCCATTAATAACACTATTGGAAGTAAGAAGTATCATACAATTATACCAATGATTGTACTTGTTAGAATTTTACTTTTGATTTGAAATAACCATTTTTCCTATTATAAAGGAGTTTTAATTTATTGGTGCTTCCTTATTATTAAGGGAACTTGGAAATTGTGTGCTTTCTTTCTGCCTGGTATTATCCTTAGATAATTGATTTCAGTGACAGGTAAAATGCATCCTGTAACTAGAAATTGAATTTTAGGCAATTCCTGGGCTCAGTTTAAGGTCTAGTTCATGTTCCCCTATATGTTATTCTTCGAGTTCTGATTTAATAATATTCCTCCCCCTCATAGTACAGAAAACAAGTGGGAGAACCCGTCAAAGAGGTAAAATTGTCACTATATGCAGATGGTATGATACTGTATATAGAAAATCCTAAAAGCTCCACACAAAAACTACAAGAGGTGATAAAAGAATTCAACAAGGTAGCAGGATACAAGATTAACATGCAGAAATCAGTAGCACTTCTTTACACTAACAATAAAATATCAGAAAAAGAGAGTAAAGAAACAATCCTTTTTAAAATCCACATCTAAAACAATAAAATACTTAGGAATAAATCTGACCAAGGAGGTGAAAGACTTATATATAAAAAAACTACAAAACACTGATTAAGGAAACTAAAGATGACTTGAAGAAATGGAAAGATACCCCATGCTCTTGGATTGGATTGCAAGAATCAATATTGTTAAAATGGCCATAGTACCCAAGGCAATCTACAGATTTAATGACCCCTATCAAATTACCCATGACATTTTTCACAGAACTAGAAAAAGTAATACTAAAATTTATATGGAATCACAAAAGACCCAGAATAGCCAAAGCAGTACTGGAGAAAAAGAATGAAGCTGGAGGAATCACCCTTCCAGACTTCAGACAATACTATAGAGCTAGAGTAGTCAAAATAGAATGGTATCGGCACAAAAACAGGCATATAGATCAATGGAACAGAACAGACGGGCCAGAAGAAATCCCACAGACCTATGGTCAACTCATCTTCAACAAAGGAGGCAAGAATGTACAATGGAGAAAAGACAGTCTCTTCAGCAAGTGGTGTTGGGAAAACTGGACAGTTGCACATAAATCAATGAAGTTAGAACACTCCCTCATACTATACACAAAAATAAACACAAAATGGCTTAAAGATTTAAATATAAAGCAAAAGACTATAAACCTCCTAGAAGAAAACATAGGTAAAATATTTTCTGACATAAATCTTAGCAATGTTCTCCTAGGGCAGTCTACCCAGGCAATAGAAATAAAAACAAAAATAAACAAATGGTACCTAATTAAATTTATTAGCTTTTGCACAGCAAAGGAAACCATAAGCAAAACAAAATGACAACCTATGGAATGGGAGAAAATATTTGCAAATGATATAAATGACAAAGGTTTAATTTCCAGAATATATAAACAACTCATACAACTTAATAACAAAAAACCAGACAACCCAATCCAAAAATTGGCAGAACTAAACAAGCCATTCTCTAATGAAGACATACAAATGGCCGATAGGCACATGAAAAAATGCTCGGTATCAGTAATTATCAGAGAAACGCAAATCAAAACTACAATGAGGTGTCACCTCACACCAGTCAAAATGGCCATCATGCAAAAGTCCACAAGCAATAATTGCTGGAGAAGGTGTGGAGAAAAGGGACCCCTCCTACACTGTTGGTGGGAATGCAGTTTGGTGCAGCTGTTATAGAAAACAGTATGGAGATTCCTCAAAAGACTAAAAATAGACTTACCATATGACCCAGTAATCCTACTCCTAGGGATATTAATAGAGGGAGCTCAATTTCAAAAAGATACATATGCTGCAATAATCATAGCAGCACCATATCCAATAGACAAGACATGGAAACAACCTAAATGTCCATCGGCAGAGGACTGGATAAAGAAGTTGTGGTATATTTATATAATGGAATGCTACTCAGCCATAAAAAAGAATAAAATGATGCCATTTGTAGCAACATGGACGGACTTGGAGATAGTCATTCTAAGTGAAGTAAGCCAGAAAGAGAAAGAAAAATACCATGTGATACCACTCATATGTGGAATCTAAAAAAAGAAAAAAGAAGACACTAATCAACTTACCTACAAAACAGAAACAGATTCACAGACATAGTAAACAATCTTATGGTTACTGGGTTGGGGGGAAGGAGATGGAAAGGGATAAATTTGGAAGTTTGAGATTTGCAAATGTTAGCCACTATATATAAAAATAGATTTAAGGAAACAAATTTCTTCTGTATAGCACACGGAACTATATTCAATATCTTATAATAACATTTAATGAAAAGGAATATGAAAATAAATATATGTATGTATATATATATATGACTGGGAAATTATGCTATACATCAGAGATTGACACATTATAACTGACTATACTTCAATTAAAAAAAGAAAAACAAAAACAAAACAAAACAAACAACTCTAACTTATCCCTCTCATGTCCTAGAGAAGCGTTGGCAAACTTTTTCTGTAAAAAATTAGATAGCAAATTATTTTAGCCATTGAGGGTTATACAGTCTCTGTTGCAACTGCACAACTGTGCCATTGTAATGTGAAAGCATTATTTCTTATTAAAAACAGGAAGATGATGTGAACACACAGATATACACGGAGGATGTGATGCATCTACAAGCCAGAGCATGCCTGGAGGCTACCAGAAGTTGGAAGAGGCAAGGGGAGATTCTCCCTTAAAAGCTTCAGACAGAGTATGACCCAGTCAATACCTCAGTTTTGTACTTCTAACCTCCAGAGCTGTGAGATGATAAATTTCTGTGGTTTGAAGCCACCCAGTTTGTGGTACCTAGTTATAGCAGCCCTGGAAAACCAATAAGCCCAGTGAGAGTTCAGCTGTGAGCCTGGTAGGACAACTATGCTCTAGAAGCCAAGTCAGAAAACCAGAAGTCTCTCCCTCCATAATGCTCTCTGACTCCCAGTCATCTTCAACCATGGCCTTCTTTGGCTGTACTCAAAGGTCCATGGATACCTTATTTGATTAATAAGTTATCATGGGGCTTTTTGTTTAATTGTGTGTCCCAGAAGTTGCATATACTCACTTCTGCTACATTCAGTGGGAACTAACTTAGTCATAGAACAACAATTAACTGCAAAGAAGGCTGGAAATCCAGGCTATTGTTGCTTTGCCATGTGGTTACTTTGCATTATGGGGTTCATTTAACAAAAGGAAAGTAGGGAAAACAAATAACTTGGAACATTTTTTTGCTATCTCTAATCAAGGAACATATTTTCCCTTTGGACAGGCTTATTTCTAGAAAATTAGGAAAGAAAGGTACCAAAATAAACTTTTTTTTTTTAATATTTAAGATACTGTTTAAAAGAAAATGCAGGAAGAACCAAGAAATTGATACTGTTTGCCTTACGTTTTGTTTTATACCAAATGTGCCCTAACCCAAAGAAAGAAGGTTATAGGGTATAAACATATTTCACTGTTGTTTTTATCTGCTTTTCATCAGAAATTTCAGAAGTCTATACAGCTTTTATATTTATTCCACATGGTATGGATGACACTACCCTCTGTTGCCTAGGTTACAATGATGGGCAATCAAAAAAAAATCATATCAGCATGGCCTCAGTAATGGGTTGAACAATGGATCTCCTCAGAATTGTGATCCATGATAAAAACACTCTTGAATATGATAACCAACGAAGGTAATGTGGCCTTGCTATCACACAGAGAGAACCTATCTGGACACAGGCAGAGGTAAGTAGAGACTGGAGATTAAAAATTATAATCCCAATGGCATCATGTGAACTTCTGGATTCAGCTGTGACTAAGCCAGACATACCCACATTGCCCAGTTTCATAAGCCAATTAATTCTCCTTTAGGCTAAATGAATATAGAATATAACGGCATTCAACTTACCTCTGCTGTCTGAATCTTGTGATGGTTTGTATTGTACTCTAAAACTTCTGAACTGATACTTCTCTGCTGTAAACACTACACATACAATCTTATGATGCCAGTATGCCCCTCCTCAATGCTTTTCTTCACTTAGATCACTCTTCTTAGTTGATTTTGAGCAACACCAACAAGGATTCTGCATGATTTTACTCTCTGTAACATACTAAGGATATTGACTAACATCAATATAGATTTACTCTCATAATTGTAAAAGAGCTTTCTTTAGATTGTAATTTGGTAAGATGCTATCAGCATATACTGAGGGATAGCATAAGAAATAGTCATATGAAATGGGTTACTCTACTCCCTGTAAGATGTGAATGCAGACAATATCCCCTAAGTTAAACAGGGCCTGCTCAATGGAGACCCAGAGGAAGAAGTCTATCTTGTGTTATCAGCATCTCTGTGTTGCCAAGGCAACTAGATTATTTTTAGGTTACGAATATTATGAATTATGTAACTCACGTGTTTATTTTTCCTTACAGGTTACTTGGAAGCTTAAAGCCAATGTGTGAGCCATCTCTACTAGGACAGCAAACTCACTCTGCATTTCGTGCACTAGCATCACCCACAAATTCAATTTTTTTCTTTGTCCTAATTTACTCAAATTTGAAAGTTCTTTTACGTTATTTTGTAAGGATCTTCACACATGGCTTTAAATTCCTCTTTTGGAAACAGAGTAAAGAGTAAACAAACATTTTATCTTATTATTTATGCAGTAATAAACTATTATAATGCATTATATAAGCGAATATGTCATTAACATAATTGGGAATCACCCTTGATCAGATATCACTGATGCCTCTATTAGTTTATAACTTTGTATTTTGGGTTTACTATTCCAGACAAACTGCTTATGTCTCATCATGAGTGTGCTATAGCAACAGTGAAAGTGAGGGATAGAATTTTGAATATTACATTTTTATCAGGGATTCACTGCAACTTTGACGGCTTGGTTATACTGGATGGACACAATGTTTAATACAATACAATGTTTTCACTAAACAGAGGATGAAAATTTTGAAGACATGGGCATTAGTCATAAAATTATTTTTAATTGGAAAAGGAAATCACAAGCTACTGTCAAACAGAAGAGTGATATAGAATATTATAGTACAGTTTCTGAAATTGGCATCTAAATTATTAAATATACAAGTTTTCCCCTGACTTCTGTTATTTATTTTTTCTAATTTCTCTAAGTAAGATACATGTGATACAACTCTAAAAAAGACATTATTTTCTGCATACCACTTACATATTCCCTATTATATGTTGAGCAATTTTCCAGTTGGCTTGCAATTCTCCCTGTTCTTGATTGCTTAATTTTATACCCTATTCCATCTACATTGACAGCAATACTGAAGGCAGGCTAACATTTACAAGATGCAAATGAGAATAGCAACTCATGCCCTAACTAGAACTCAGTTAATTAATATTTATTTGGACAGCCTTACCATCAGTTTGTTGATATAATATTTAAAACAATACTGATCCAAAATAAGTTAAAATAGATTGGACATACAGAATCGAACATAAAATCATTGAATGAATTTTTTGCTTTTTCTCTCATTGCTTAACTGGTGCCTTCAAGCAATGGGTTCATGGGAAGTACAACCAAACTATTCTCTCATGGAAGCACCTTTCCTGGAGTAGAGAAAAGATGCATGATATAAGCAAAGATGACATAAACAAGGAAATCCTTGTAATGCCCCTCAGTTCAAAGCACTGTTCTTAAGTAATGCAAAAAACACTATGTTTGATAAACCCACTTGAAGGCAGCAATGTTGCATTATACTATTTCGCAGACCTTAGTAGCACACACTACAGTGGTCTGTACATCCTAGGTACTATGATGTATAAGAACTTTTAGCTTTTGAGATAAAAACACCACCCCAGAAGTTCCTCCTTTTATCGAATCAACAAGTGATAATGAACTACTTTGTATGTGTCGATGTGGGAGAGACAATGAATGACATGACAGGTGAGGATCCTGGCATTATGGAATTCAGATGCTTCGTGACAAAGCAGCACTGAAAACAATGTTGAGGTGAGGTTTGGGCTATGAGAAAGAACAGGGGTCTTCTTTCTTTTCATAGAGAATCTTAGCATAGGCTGTGTGGGGCAGGACGAACTAAATAAAATAAAGATGAAACTCAATATCCAGAGGACAGTTTATAATGAGAAAATGAAGCAATATTAAATATTGAGAAAAACAGCTTGGAAATATGGAAAGCATACATATATTCTACCTAATCTCAGATTGCATAATTAATCTTGGATCTTTTGCATTGTCAAAAATACTACATAATTATATAATGTCCAGGAAAAGATTGTATACCTTATGAACAATCAATCAAGAGTTATAATGAGAGTGTTATGTACAGCTAATAAATAATAATGATAAAGAAGAAAAACTGAGATGAAAAATACTCTATTCCATGCTTTCTGCACTTTATAAGATAAATTCATATATGATTAAATTGAAATAAATTCCAGATATTTAGAGAAATGCTACAAATATCTTTCTCCTTCTAGTAGTAATCTGTTATTTTCCTGAAAATCCATAGATAGACCCCAAGAAATCTAAATATCTTCACGATAGAAAATATAATATTGACACAGTCAAATTTCCAAACTAATAAGCAGTAGAAAAATGCCAGTCTTGTTCTCACTAAACCATACTCCCAGCTTCAGAAAGCAGTAACAATTCAATCACTGGGCTACTTCAATGACATTGAAAAGAAGCAATGAAATCATTCTACCTCATAATTCAATGATATAATTCATACCAGAGAATTTAAAATGGATTTTATACACTTAAAGGTACATTTTTATTTTTATTAAATGTATTTTATATATTACCAGAGGGAAAAGCTAAACAGCTCTGATAGCATTGTAACTGACAAAAAGCCTGAACTCAAGCAAAAAAAAAAAAAAAGCAAATTTCAAACTCTATTTTATATTTTAATAGGATCAGTTAGCAAGTTTAAATTCCCTCTGCTCATTGTGCTTTCAAGTTACAAATGAGATCTGAAACCATAAAGTAAAAGCAGGAAGAAAATTATTTTCAGATTCTCCGTTGCTGGAAAAAATATATACACTGGGTTATAAGAAGAAATGACCTTTATCTGCCAAAGTAATCTGAATATATTTCATACACATTTTTGAATAGTCTACAAGAAAGCAAATTATGTGAGATAAAGTTGTTAAAATAAAAGTTAAATGAGACAAAAATGTCACTTGCTTTAAAATGTAATGCTACAGAAATAAACTAATGCAATGTAACCAGTTATAAACATGCAGAAAGGATCCTTTTTATATTTGTCTATTTCTATGACTTAGTAAGAAGCACACAGTACTGCTTGCTGTACCATAAGATACCCCAGTATCGTCGTATATAAGACCTTCAGATTTAACCTGACCTCTTCAGAATGGATAGCCACACTACAGTATGTTAGGAGACCTTTTTGATACCACTTTGATAATTCTTTGCAAACCTCCATTAGAAACAGAGAAAGCCACTTCAAGAGTGTGCACTTACAGCTTACTGTTTACCTATACACTCATAAGATCAAAACCCCTGGTCTTACTGTTTTTGTTAACAAGGAGCAGTAAAAGTCTTCCCACATACTGAGTTTTGGTTTCCATTTTACAATCTGAGATGACAGACGCACAAAAATGATGAGAAAACTGTGGGGAGGCTTCCAGAAGATTGATTCTCTCATCAGCTGATTCTTTTCTAGTTAGTCTTTTATTGACTACAAAGGTATAGCCAATGCAGAAAAGGAAAACCAGACTGCCCTGTTTAATCCTGAGGGCATTGGCAAAAGGTGATCACTTTTTGAGAAAACAGAGGCCTACAAGGAAATCAGCACACTGTATGAGCCGTTAAGCTGATTTAAACACACAAGGGATGCCTGGGGTTGAGCGCAAGATCTCTGAGGTGTGAGATGAGAATGAAACCATTCCACAGACTAATATTACTGAGCTTTAGTAGCAGGTGGTACAGTTGATCAGTCAGGAACCTGTCATTTGGAGAATAGGCCAATATATCTGAGAGACAAGAAAAATTCTTCATTTTTTTCCCTCCTTCTCACCAAGGGTAAAAGTATTGCAATTTTGAACTTTTGGCAATTATCAACTACAAGATATCACGATTTATGCACCCTTAAGAATTAAGCAAAACCAAAGCATAGCTCAATTTTCTGATGTTTGTGTAAGACTGCAAATGATAAAAACCCATAGTGACTGAACCAAATATTTAGTTCTGATTGAAGTCCATCTCGAATTAAATCTTTACATGCTATCAGCATAATCCACAATCCAGACAGCCCAGTAAAAATCCACATGGAGTTTTCTTAGCTAGAGAAAAAAGTAAAAATTAACACTTCCCTTTTTGTTTTGCTGATTTTGTGGTTTGGATGGTCAGTTTTCCTCATGGCATGTCATCACTTAAATGCAATTTGACACTTCCTACTTGCTGATTGGAGTCTTAGAAAGAGGGTGAAATGTTAAAGTGTGTTATTAGCTTATATTTGAAAGGCTATATATGATCCTATCATTCTCCATTTGCTAATTCCTGCAGACAATTCAGCACCAATTCAAGACTGCAGTGACAAATTAAATAAAGCATAGTAAATGAAATACTTAAAGTTTTACAAGAGTATTTTTTTTACTACAACTAATTCTGTGCTATGAATGTTTAGATTTACAATATAAGTTAATAAGGATGTTATTAAGATGTTTTATTAAAACAAATACCACCTATTTCAAATGCACCTAGTTTCAAATGTGCGATATCCTGAACTGAGAAAATATAACATTTGATTTTCCTTTTATTTAAAATGGGTGTTAACCATAGCATTCCCAGATACAGCAGTCACCTTTCCAAGTAACCTTTCATGACAATGAATAGTATTAATGATTATGCCAACAATTATTTTTTAAGTATCCACCAGATGTCTTGTAATTTCCTCAATTCTAGGAGATGATGTGGTTGTGGGTTTCTGTTTGTATGGATTTTTTGTTTTTGTAGTTTACAGTCAATAATCAAAAAGTTGAATGAAATTTGTTTTATCAAATCACCTATTTACCTCTTAACTAGAATCTTTTCAATAATCGATCATGAAATAACACACCATAAAATATAATAAAGATATATATACCAGAAATAACTTTCCAAAGGATAAATTCTTAGAACTTTAACCTATTAAGTTTTACAGATTTTTTGAAAACAGATTTGCAATATACTGACTTCTCATTACATCTCCAACTCTTCAGTTTGAACTTTGACATAATGCTTACATACATGAGCTCAAATCATGAAACTATCCTCTCTGACTACAATCCTCCCTTTTTATGCCTCTCACATACCCTTACATCTCCTGATTTTATACTGTCCCCAGTCCATTCAAACCTGCCTATTGTAAAACCCAAACAGCTCCCTTATGTCCTCATTTATCTCCCCATCTCTGGTTAGCCACAACCAAGATCTATCTTCATGCTAAAGATGATGTCTACAGATTTCTGACTGTCAGAAAATGGCCAAGAAGCACATATACACAGAATGATAGACAGTAGTCATAGGGGCAAACTCAAGGACCAGGCATCATGGCAGGTGCTCAGGTCCAGTTGCCCAACCACACATAGAGCACCGAAATTTGTCAAGACCAGACTTCAGTCTCTTGGTGAGGATCACAGACCCTTGGACTGTGGAACCTTTAAAATGCAAGATCAGGGAAGCACCACCCCTCCACAGGCATGATCAGGAATCAGGATACAACAATAATATGACGTGCCAGATACGGACTCCAACCTTAACCTTAACCTTGCAGTACTAGCCCCTCCTCGACACAATCATGGGATCAGTGAATAGCCATGCTGTCTAAGTTGTGTCATATGACTGGCTCTCAGACTTTACAAGAGAGAAAATACCAGTCCTTTCACTGGTGGGTAATGGAGCTGGGGGCCAAGTCTCATAAAGGAGACTTCACCATATAGCAAGTGCAGTTTATCAGCCTTCAGGACTGATGAAGCACCAGCCCCTTCCCAGGACAATGAGGGGCTGGGGTCCAAGCCTTGTCACTGACCATGATCAGTTGCCTGAAGCATTAGGTCACAGCTGATTTCCATGGAATTTTGTACTAAGCCAGTGCCTTCTCTGGGGAGCCAGGATACAGGGAATAAGTCTTAAAAACGTTAACTTTTACCTCTCAGGAATTAGACAAAATGAAATAGAAGTTCTAGTAGTTTATTTTCATATCCCAATTTTTACTTTTTCTGGAGTTCGTATTTTCTCTAATCCTGCGTTACTTGCTGTCTCAACTCCTGCTCCCTCTTTGCCAAGCATTGCTGGGAAAGTGAATAGATTAAGTTTACTTACTCCAATATAAGTTGGGTGCTTAATTGCCCTTTTAAACAACTTGTTTAATTTCTTTAATATCAATTTCCTTCAATGTCGATCACAAATTTCCCTCTCTGTGCAGACTTTCATTCTCGGGAGAAATTTTGCTGTTATAAATTACAGAATCTTAGAAAATGAGTATCTTCAATGTTTATATTCCAAACTAAATATTTCTCCATATTCAATTATTCTTTTCCCTGTTTTATTCTTTCTGTATTAGAATACAATCCTTTTCCCCTCTGGCTCTATATTCTATTAGTGCTCCATTAGTTATCTATTAGTTATCCCATTAGATATCTATGCCTTCAATTTCTTATTTATATTTTCCCCCTCCACATGTTTCAATGAATCAAAATATAATTTAATAAAATATTTCTATTTGTCCTCCAGCTATCTTTGCTCCATAGCATTCCTTTCATTGCAAATTTCTTAAAAGTCTTTCTCTTTGCCTTGATGTTTTACCCATTCACTCATGTCTTATTTCCTATTAACCAGGGTTCTACCACCAAAAATGCTTCATCTGAGATCTACAACATCAGCAGTTACTAACAAGGGAAAAATCTGTTAAGTGCTTTATCAATATGAGAGATTATTATCATATACCCTCAAATTTTTAATTTTCTTCATGTCTCTGATTTCTCCTGGTTTATTTTAGCTGAACCCCAGATCAGAGCAGGTCTTTTATATTTAAAAATCTTTTTATCCCCTATATTATCATATTTAGCCTTACTCACACTGAATAAAGGTATTTAAAGAATTAACAAGGACATAAGCAAATTAAAGTGATGAATCCAATGCATTCAATTGCAGTAGCATAAAAATGGTATGTACACATGTATGTAATTAGTCTCCTTTTCCTTCACACGTTATGGCTCATTATGAGTCATATGAATCTGCAAAAGAAAATTATATATATGTATATATTTTGAACTATGGTTTTGAAAATGAGCTTGGCCAACTGCATATTTGAGTTGCTTTACATTAGAATTAATTAATTCTTTATGGTGTTTAAGGTGTTTTGTGAAATAAAGTCTGAATGATTCCTCTCTAACACTGTGGCAGTTTTTGCTTTCAGCTATGCATATATTATATATGACATGCATATTTAATGTAAATACCTCACACAGAGATAAAAAAGTATGACTGTACAATTTACCACTTATCTTCAGGAGCGGGAGTTAAGAGACATTTTACTTTTAAAAGAAATTACTTGGATTAAAGATAGACATAGCTTCTCACTACCAAAACAAATGTAATAGTGAAAAAGGAAACCCCTAGAAAATGTAGACATACAATGGAATTGACGGATAGAGTAAAAGCCTTGTTTATCTACACTACCAAAAGATATATTTCAATATTCCCTTTGCCAAATCGGAAAAAGAGGACTCAGAGAAGAAATTTTATTTCTCAGGCTCTAAAGACAGAAAGGAAAATTCTGTGTAAGAATACATAAATTATAAATGACATTTAACAGATACCACAGGTGAAAGTGCCTTCAGTGCACTATTTCCAATTTGCTTAGACAACTTGAAAGTAAAATATCAAGATAAGTGCACGTAACTTGCCCCAGAATGGCCAGGCTTTAAAGAGAAACAGTATTTTCTGATTTAACTTATTACTATTGATTCACAAGGGAGAAGTTGCATTCAAATATATATTTTCAAAATAAAACATCATAGACTAAAAACATCAAAATACACTGAAACTATGTTTAAGTAAAAAAAGAAAAATGAGACTACAACTATCATAATTCACTTGCAAGCATATCCATTTCAGTTCACCCTGGCAGCCTAAAATACATATAATTTGTTTCTTTTAATGTACACTTGTTAAAAATCCAATTAAAGTCAATTGTGAGAAGAAAAAGGGATCTATTAAATATTTATTTTTACACTATATTCAAGGTTCTTTTGTCTCTCATTCCAAGTTGTAACCTTCTCAATTAGACATCTCAATCACCTACTATATAACACAAGCGTAATTACTGGCTTATCTCCTTCAGTTTTGCTTTTCATGCCCCGCCTCAGTGCAGCTGGCACTGAGCCATAGTTATACACTGGGAAAACTACCAGCTGGAAGGACTCTGCCGTACATCTCACAGGTAAGTTGTTGGGGTTTTTTTGTTTTTTTTTTTTTTTACTACAGGGGAGTTTTTAATAGAGCCCTATTGCAAAGTTACACAAGTATTGCTAAGCAAGGGGTTCAAAGAAGTTGGGTTCTCACTCATTTTGCACATCTTTTCTTCCAAACCAGAATGGAGTTCAGTCTCTACAGTGCGAAATCAAGTGAAATTTAGGATGTTCTTTGAATAATTCACTATATGAAGCTGCAAAATCTAGACTATTAACTATCTTTGTAATATTCTGGTTTGTCTAGTTCTAAATACACAATTTTTATCTACTTATGTACTGACCTGACTGGATACTTTTTTTTTTGCAGAATGTTTATATTATTTTTATAAGAAAGGATATGAGGCCTGAATAAAGTTTTCAAAATAACACTCTAAATCCAAAGCCACACAGTGAAGAAGTTTAACTATAATAAAGACAGAAAAAACTGTTATCAGATAAATACAAACAAAAATAATCTAGGCAGAAGTCTTAATATCTGAAGAAATCAAGCTTAAGGCAAAATAATATAAAAAAGAAGGTAAGATGCTGTATTCTGATAAAAGGAAAAACAAAAGGGAATATACAGCATTATGACATACTAACCTACACAGAGTTTACTATATAGCCTCATAATATATTAAGCAACTAAAAAGAACTGTAGAAAGAAACCACTGTAGCTGGTGATTTTAACACATGCCATGCAGATACAAAGAAAGCAACCAAGACAGTACTATATGCATAGACATCGAAAGTCTGATGATAGAACAATTAATAAGATTGAGTTAACAGATTACATATAGAACTCTACATCCACAGGTAAAGAATGCATATTGCTTTTGAGCATATACAGAGCATTTTCAAAAATAAATCATATATTCAATCATGAAGGCAGCAGCAATAAATCCCAAAAGATGATATGATGCACCTGTTCTCAGTCCTCAGTGTAACAAAATTCTAAATTAATGACAGAAAGATAATTTTAATTTCCTATATATTGGAAAATTAATTAACATGTCATTAATTTCTGGTTCAAAAGAAAATGACAGGAGATTTTAAGAAATATTTTAGAAGTTCATGACAATGAAAACAGCATATTAAAACATGTGGGACGCAGTTGAAACAGTACTTAGAGTGAAATTTATATTTAAATGTGTATATCAGGAAATAAGGAAGATTAAATATAAACAAACTCAATGTTTAATGAAAGAGTTTGCAGAATAGTAACACCTAAAGAAACAAAGAAAATAACAAAGGGAAGGGAAGAAATTGATTAAATTGAGAATAAAAATAGTTAAGTAACAAAAGTTATTTTTTAAAAAGATTAATAAAAAATAATTTAGAAAGACTGACCAAGAAGAAAGAGGGAAGATGTAAATAAACACAATGCAGAACAGAAAGGGGAAATAAGACACAAAAGAGGTTTTAAAAAATTAAAGTATTATGAAACTACACTAATAAATTTGAAAATGTATATGAAATGGATATATTTCTAGAAAATTATAGAATGACAAAATTGACAAAAGATAAAATAAAGCACTGAATAGACCACTAAATTTTATAGAAATTTATGTTAACCAATACTCTTTTTCCAAAACTCTAGGTCTAGGTAATTTGACAGGTCATTTCTACCAAATATTCAATGAATAGCTAATTTCTGTCATATATGTATGTGTGTGTGTGTGTGTGTGTGTGTGTGTATAATTCACAAAATGTATATGTAGCATTTTAGAAAATGAAAAAGGGGCAATAATACCTACCTTATTTATGGGGCTACTGTAATACTAAGTATAAATCATGAGTCCATTTTACTTATACACATTCAAACAAAATTCCTAAAATATTGCCTAACTAGAAATGCAAGAAAGTATGTCATGATCAAGTACAGTATACTACAGAAATGCACAGATGTTTCAACATCCAAAATGTGTATTTTACCATATTATGGTTAAGGAAAAAAATGTGCTTTTCTTGAGTGATGACTTAAAAAAATTTAGCAAACTGGGAAGAGCAGGAAACTCTCTTAAAGAGTAGGTAAACAGAAGTGTTAGTTACCTATTACTGCACAACATATTACTTCAAAGCTTGGCAGCTTAAAGCAACAATCATTGATCATCTCACATTTTCTGTGAATCAAGAAAGTGGATACAGATGAGCTGGGTAGTTCTGCCTCAGTGTATCTCATAAGGCTACTGTCAAGATATTGGCCAGGGTTGTCATCTCAAAGTTCCACTGAAGGAGGATCCTCTTTCAAACTCACACCCATGTTGGAGAACTCCTTCCAAGCTCATTCACATGACTTGACTGACCATGGAAGATCACTTCCAAGTTCACTTATGTGGGCTTCTCCATAGAGCTGCCTCATGGCATTGCAGCTGACTTGCCCCAGAGTAAGCAAAAGAGTGCACCCAAGACAAAACCAACAGTCTTTTTTACAACCTAATCTTGGAAGTAAAATTCTATCACTTCTACTACATTTTGTTCATTATAAGTGAATAAATAAGTTCATTCCACACTCAAGGGAAGAGGAATACACAAGTGCATAAATACCAGAAAGCAGGGATTACTGGAGGCCATCTTAGAGGCTATCTACCATAATGAGATACATCAAAACCTACACCAATGGAGAAACTTTAATAGGGAAACTAAAAAATGGATGTATTCAATTTGAGATTGGGAATAAGACAAAGATACACACTATTTCTAATGATTAATATATTCTGGTAGTCATGGCTAACACGATAAGGAAATAAAAGGGAATGAGGTATAAGAATTGGTAGGGAAGACACAAACTATCAAGAGATGAACATCTACCTTAAAAAAAATCAATAGCTATAAAAAGTTTGTAAAATTCAAATTACAATATTAAAAATATTTCTTTAAATCAGCCATAATTCAATAAAATAAGACAAAAATAAGACAGTATTGATAATAGCAACATAAATCATTAAATATTTAAGAAGTAGTCAAAGCAAGAATATAAATTCCCTCTTTAGAGGAAACAATAAAATTATAATAAATAACTAAATTAATCAGCTCTAGGTACTATAACAAAATATGACTGACTGGTGGCTTAAAGAACAGACATTTATTTTCTCACAGTTCTGGAGGCTAGGAAGACCAAGATTAAGGTGCTAGCAGATTTGGTTCCTAGTAAGGACCCTCTTCCTGGCTTACAGATGACTGCCTTCTTGCTGTACCCTCACATGGCAGAGAGAGAGAAAGCTCTGGTCTCTTGTCCTCTTCTTGTAAAGAAACTAATCCTATCATGGGGGCCCAAACCACATCACCTAATCTAAACCAAATTATCTCCTAAAAGACTCTCCTCCAAATACCATTACATTAGGGTCAGGGCTTCAACGTATGAATGGGGGCAGGTGGGGGGACAAATACTTAGTCCATAGCAAGGGCATAGATGTTTATCTGAATAAATGAAGAGGCATTCAAAGTCTGGAAGGGATGATTCTGTACTATTACAAGATCAATTGAAATTCTATTTGGATATTTTTGAATAACTAAAAACTCACACTAAAATTTCATCGATGTTCTAAAGAGCTGTGGAAACTAAATCAACTTTACAAATGAGTGATAAGAAATTATCTGCCCTCTCAGATATTAATTCAATAATAAATTCAAAGCCTTAAGAAAGTGTGGTATTGACACAATGTTGACAAATAAAACAATAAAAAAGAAAGCTTAAAGACAGACTCTGGCAAAATAGGAGCATTTTAGACCCACAAATAGTCAAAGCTTGTTTTCCTTGTTTTTTTTTTTTTTTTTAACATTATATCAATTGCATTCCTGGGATAAACACTACTTGGTATTAGTATTAGTCTTTCAACATTGGATTCAATTTGTAAGAATTTTGCTTAGAATTTTTCAATGTATGATCATGAGTGATGTAATTTTTACTATAATATATTTATGTAGTTTTAATATCAGGTTAATGCTGGTTTTATAGAATGAGAAGGGAAGTTTTCTCTCTTTTTCAATTTTCTGGAAGAGTATCTGTATAATTGACATATTGTTTCTCTAAATATTTCTTAGAATTCACCAGGGAAGCCATCTGGACCTGCAGTTTTCTTTAGGAGAAGATATTTAACTACAAATTCAGTGTCTTTCACAGATATTGGACTAGTTATGTTATTTATTTATTGTTGAATAAGTTTTCATAGTTTATTTCTTTCAAGAACTTTCTCTGTTTTATCTAAGTAGCCAAATTTATTGGGAGAAAGTTATTCATAAAGTTCCTAATTATCTTTAGTATCTCCAGTGATGTCATCTCTCTTATTCCTAATGTTGATAACCTGTGTCCTCTTTTTTCTTGTCATTCTGTTAATTCAGAGGTTTATCAATTTTATTGATCATCTCAAAATGCCAGGTTTTGTTTTTACTGATTTTTCTCTATTGTTTGATTTTCTATTTTATTGATTTTTCACTCTGATATTTATTTTTTCCTTCCTACCCTTATTTAGTATTTAATTTTCTCTTAATTCTTTAGTTACTTAAAGTTGAAGCTGAGCTAATTAATTTGTGATCTTTCCTGTTTTTTAATATAGGCATTTAGTGGTATAAATTTCCACCAAAGTACAACTTTAGCACTATCCCATAAATTTGGCTATGTTCTCATTTTCATTCATCTCAAAATTCTTTCTAATTTTCCTTTTTATTTCTTCTTTGACCCATGGGTTATTAAGAAGTGTGTTCTCTAGTTTCCAAATATTTGGCTACTTTCCTGGTATCTTTATTTTATTGATTTCTAAATTAATTCCACTCTAGTCAGAGAATTTATATTCTAAGACTTAAATTCTTGCAAATTGAATGAGGCTTGCTTTATGGCTCAGAATATAGTCTATCTTTGTAATTGCTAACATACTCTTGAAATAAGTGTGTATTTTGCTGTTGTTGCACAGTATGTCCTATAAATATCAATGACTTAAATTGGTTGGTAGTTTTGTCCAAATTTTTTATATCCCTTTACTGATTTTCTCTCTACTCTGTCCATCAGCTATTAACAGAGAGAGATGGTGTAATCTCCAACTGTAATTGTAAATTTACCCATTTCTTGAAGAAATTCTCTCATTTTTTGCTTTATATATTTTGGGGTTCTGCTATTTCATGCATACACATTTAAGATCATACCCTTTCAATAAATTGATTATTTTATCATTATGAAACGACTTTCTTTATCTCTAGGGATATTTTTGGCTCTGAAATCTAGTTTTTCCTGATACTAATATAGTTCTGATTTATTTTGGCCAGTATTAGCATAGTATATTGTTTTTCATCCTTTTACTTTTAAATTATTTGTATACTTATATTTAGAGTCCATTTTATGTAGGCAGCAGATATTCAGTTATTGCATCTTTGTCTAGTCTGACAATCTCTGCCTTTTAATATGTATATTTAGACCATTTACATTTAATTTAACTTATTGATATGGTTATGTTTAAATCAAACATCTTGCCATTTGTTTTCCATTTGTCATTGCTGGGAAACAAGCTGCTGGAAAACAAGCCACACCTAGATTTCCATGAGCTTAAAATATTATATTCACACTTACTTGCTTAAAATGCACATGCTTGCTTTGTTATAATGTTTTATGCAGTATATGACCTATAACACGTATTATGGTAAAGAAAACTTGTAAGGAGAAATCCTGAGATTGACCATAAGGGCATGAAGGAGGGCAGATATTTCCTTAGGGTAAAACAACGGAGGGTCCTGGAAAGCCCGATCATCTATTAACAGAACTTTGTTCTGGCATGAAAGCATGTGGTTTAATCCAGGGAAAATATTTGCTATCTCAAGATGTCCCAGAGACAATAACAGGATAGACTTAGAAATTTTGCATACCCTGAGGAGGGTGATTGTTCCTGGAAGGGATAGGCCTGAAATTAATCAGTTAACCAGCAAGCAGAATTTAGTGCTTATCACATGGAATATCTAAAGCCCCACCTCTTTGATCGCATTTTTTTCTGAGCTGTATACTCCTAATAAATATGATGTTGACCAGGCTTTCGGCACTCTAGATCCATTAGATCTTGAGTCCTCTGGTCCCATCTTTGCTCTTCACTTTGTCTCTTTGTTTCTTAAGTCTTGCATCGCCTGTCCTCAGACACGGTCCTGAGCTGCCCTGGACGCAGCAGTCATAGTCTTTGCCTCTTTTTTCTTCTTTTTGCTGCCTTCTCAAGACTGGATGCAATCACGCAGAAGAGGAGTATGATGAAAAAGTAGGCAGACAGGTAAGATTTCTTAAGTATCAAAGTGGAGAATTTCAGTAGAATGTGAGTATGAAGTTTAAAGAAGTGGTCTAGAACAGAGATAATGATTTGAGAGTCATCTGCATATTCATGGTATTTAAAGCCTTGAGACTTTAAATGTGATTACTTGGATTGGGAATATGTAGGGTAGAGATGAGATCAAGGAAAAGTCCTAGGGTATCCCAAATTTTAGAAGAGAGAGTTAAAGAGGAACCTACTAACAGTACTCATAAGAAGTCACAAAAATGTTGGAGGAAAACCATTTTAGTGTGCTGTCTTAGAAGCTAGGTGACATAAACCTTTAAAGTAGAGACAGGGATTAATTGTTTAAAATGTTGCTTTAGATCAGTAAAATAAAGACTGAAAAGTGAAAAAGAATTAGCAATGTAGAAGACTTTGATGACTTCAATAAGAGAAGATTTGGTGTAATGAAGAAGGCAAAGGCAGATCTGAGTAGGTTCAAAAGAGAATGGGAGGGAAAATACTGGAGACAATAACTATAGATAATATTTTTCAGATAGTTCTCTTGTAAAGGAGCTTATTTAAGATCAACCAAATAATAGCTCATTTTTTTGGATAATGGTAATGATATAGAAGGAAGGAAAAATTACCAGAAAATAGAGAAGAATGTTCCATTGCTCAACTCCTTTTATGATGCCAGCATAATCCAAATCCCAAACCTGACAAAACATTTTGGAAAAATATACATAAAGGAGATTTAAGTAAATGGGTAGATATATCATGTTCCTCAATTTGAAGACTCAATATTATTGGATGGGAACTGGTCTATTAGATTCAAATCAATTCCAAAAATATTCCAAGTCTTTTTTTCCCTAGAATTTGACAAGCTGATTCTAAAATTTGTTTGGAAATGCAGAGGACCTCAATTAGTCAAAGCATTTTTTTGAAAAAAAGAACAAAGTATGAGAATTTACTCTACTTGATTTTAAGTCTTACTATAAAGCTAAAGTAATCAAGACAATTTAACATTTCCAAAAACAAAACAAAACAAAAAACAAACAAAAAAACCCACAGAAATTTGGATCAATGAAACAATAGTCCAGATATAGACTTACATGTTACAGTCAATTGATTTTTCACAAAAGTGACAAGGCAATTTAATGGGGAAAAGAAAGTCTTTCCTACAAATTGTGCTGCAGTAACTGAATAGGTCTGTGGATAAGAGTGAACATTGACCTCACACCAAACACAAAATTAACTCAGAATGGATTGTGGACCTAAATATAAGACCTAAGACAACAAAATATCTAGAAGAAAGGCAAAGTCAAAGTTTTCTTAAACAGAACATAGAGAGCTTAAGTCAAAAAAGAGAAAATCAATAACTGGACTTCATCAATAAAACAGACATTGCTCTTTGAAAAATGTCATTTAAAAAGTGAAAAGGCAAACCATATGTGGGGAGAAAACATTTGAAACACTTACATTAGACAAAAATCTTACTTCTAGAAAATACGAAAAATTCTTACAATCCAATAATAATAAACACAAAAGAAGATATATGAATGCCCAAAAAGTACATGAAAAGATTTCAACATTATTATTCACCAGAGAAATGCAAATTCAAACTAAAACAAGAAACTACATAATTGTGAGAATGGATTAAAATTTACAGTCTTACCATAGCAAGTGTTAGTAAGGATGTGGAGCTCTGATATAGTATTGGTAGGGATGTAAAATGGTATAATCACTTTGAAAAATAGCTTGACAGTTTCTTAACAAAGGTAAACATTCACCTACCATGTGACTCAGTCATATTATTTCTCAGCACTGACCACAGAGAACTGAAATATGTCTGTACAAAGACTTGTATATGAATGTTCATTGAAACTTTACTAACTACTGGAATTGAGAATGTGCCTTCCCATATACTTATATATAAATATTCATTGAGATGGATTTGCAATAGTCTAAAACTGGAAACAATTCTTATGCTCATCAACAGATAATAAATGGACAGGAGGAAGAATAAATTAGGAGTTTGGAATTAACATATACACACTACTATACATAAAATAGATAAGCAACAAGGACCTACTGTATACCACAGGGAACTGTAGTCAATATCTTGTAATAATTTATAATGACAAAGAATCTGAAAAAGAATAATATAATCTGAAAAGCAAGGCAACTTATAAGCAGCAGATGTCATAAAAGTAATAGTAAAAGTAATAGTAATAGTACCACTACCACTAAAGAATTCTTTTGGATATTTCTACCACTCTGTTATTACAAGAAGATTCCTAGCACCTGCAATGGTAAGGAAAAGAAAGCACTAGGGATTATGAGCTATAGGAATAAAAGCAAAATCTTTCAACTTAAAAAAAAAAGTTTATCAAAGGAATAAAGCCAACTACAAAATAAGAATCAACAGAATGAGATAATCTAATCATAAAGGACAATCAAGTATGCTTATACATAGTCAAGAAATCAAAATAATAATTAGTTTTGTTTCTGAAACAATTTGAAATTTACATAAAAAATAAGAAACCACTCTTACCTCATGCCATATGAAAAATTATTTCAAAATATATCAATATCCTATTTTTAACTTTTGAGGAACCTGCATACTATTCTCCAAAAGGCTTGAAAAAATTCTCCAAAGAATATATACAAATAGCTAACAAGCATATGTAAAGATGCTCATCACCATTAAACATCAGAGAAATGCAAATCAAAACCACAATGAATTATCATTCCACACCCATTAGTATGAGCACTATAGAAAGAAGAGAAAATAGCAAGTGTTGGCAAGAATGTGGAGAAACTAGAACCCTTGTGCACTGTTGGTGGGAATGCAAAATGGTGTAGCTTTTGTGGAAAATAGTATGCAGTTTCCTCAAAACATTAAAAATAGAATTACCATATGATCCAGCAATCCCACTTCTGGTTATACATACAAAAGAATTCAAAGCAGGATTTTGAAGAGATATTTGCATGTCCATGATCACAATAGCCAAGAAGTAGAATCAACATGAATGTCCATCAAAGGATGAATGAATAAGGAAAGTGTGTTACATACATACGATAGAATATCATGAAGCCTTTAAAATAAGAATTTCCCATCACATGCTATAATGTGAGTGAACCACAAGGACATTATGCTAGGTGAAACAAGCTAGTCACAAAAGGACAAACACTGCATGATTCCACTCAGATGAAGTATCTAAAGGAGTTAAAATTATAGACACAGAAAATAGAAAGGTGGTTGCTAAGGGCTGGGGGAGGGGAGAGAGAATTGGTGTTCAATCAGTAGAGTTTCAGTTTTGCAAGCTGAAAAATTGTAGAGATCTGTTGCACAACAATGTGAAAATACATAACACTACTAACTTGTACACTTAAAAATGATAAAATGGTAAATTAACATTATGTATTTTTTTCAAATATATGTATGAATATGCATGACTAGGACATTGTGCTATACACCAGGAATAGACATGTTGTAACTGATGGTACTTCAATGAAAAAACAGTAATTAAAAAAAAGTTTATGTTAATATATAATCAAACATATTATAAAAATCCCAAATGTATTACTACCTCTGAAATATATATGATCTGTCCACTCTCCCTCCTCTCTTTCTCTCCCCAAGAGCCAGCTTGTTTTATCTGGTTACAGTCAGAGATGTCTTTCTGGCTCTTACTTTCCTTTTTCTTCTTCCAATTTTAAAGCAGTCATAAGGATATGTTCAAAGCAGAAATTCTTCATTTCATTACCCTATCTTCAAAATGGACGTAATACCCAATAGTGTTTTTAAGGATCAGAGGGATATGTATATCAATGGATAGATGATAGATAGATAGATAGATAGATAGATAGATAGATAGATAGATAGATAGATAGATAGATAGATAGAGAAAAGATATTCATTAAATGATAGCAATTACTCAATTAAAATATGTGAACAGTGTTTTCATCACACAGATTCTGACCACTGTTTTTCATGCAGGCCATCAGCACACTCATATACAAATAAGCTCAAACTATAGATTTCTCCTTTCTACTTAGTTGGGACTACTTTCTCCAGTTGAACTTAGCTGGGACTTCTTTCTCTAGTTGATATCCAAACAATTTTCTCCTTGGAATTTCCTTCGCTAAAGTGAGACTTGGAATCAAATGTTATACACAAAAGCAAACACCTGTAAGAAACAGCATAGGACTCATCCCACTAAAACTGTAGCTGATCTACTGACACTAAAACCTGACATCTCTTAAACCACCTTCACAAGTACTTTTGAAGTGGAAGTTTGCCATGAAACAGATTTCTGGCAATTAATATGGGCAACAGAAAGGAATAAAGAATGGTTTATGAAGGCGCTCAGTTCTGGCACAATTTCATTTAAACTAGTTGCAATCACTTGCATAAGGGTTGTTACACGTGGGTTCGACCTCTTATTTTAGCCTTCAGTTGTGTTCCACAACTGGGTCATGGCTGGTGCTACTAACTAACTCTATGGATGACATATATTTAAGATATATATTTAAAGACACTAATGCATTATTTGCGCTTTCCATCTTCCATCCCCCTAGATTTATTTGCGAATAATATAATTGATTTTACCACCAACTACCAAACCCCACAGGGCATTATTACCCACAATGCTCTTTTTGCTATTTCCCACAGGTGCTGCTGTCACTCTCCCTGCTGGTGTTTTCTTAAATAAGTGTTCAGAAATTAGCTTTGTTTTCAAACACACACACACACACACACACACACACACACACACACACACAGCTAAATCTCTACAAAAAATAAGAAAATTCCAATGTAATCAAGTGAAGACAACTGCTTCTGTTTGCAGAGTTCCATAAAGAAGTAAAATTATTCACATGGCATTTAAAGTATTTTTTAAAAGTTCATTATCAAAAGTTTCCTAAAATGTAAACTAAAACGTAAAGCTGCTATTACTATTAATTGCTACTATTCCTATTCTTTCTTTTAGAGGACAGAATACCGTGGTTCTAAACAGTTTCATTTGTTTTATGATAAATCTGATGCTTCAAATTGTCACTTGTTGGAGGAGACCATCTGTTCTTCAGTGTTGGCGTAGCTCATTGCAGGCTAATAAATTTGTCATATTAGTAACTATTTCAGCCAATAAATTCATGGATAGAAAATCTGATTATGGGATGTGTCATTAACAACCTGTTACTTCGGATTGAAACAAAAGCACCTGCTATCCAATTTTTAAGATCTGTAAGTTCCCTAAAAATATTCACGATTCTATTTTGTACTGGTGTCTGCATCACACACAGTGTTTATCTGCCAAAGACCCTGTCTGCCTAAGGATACTTCGCCTATCTGAAAATGCCATTATCTTATGCTAATGATGTATCAACACAGTAAGCAATAATTAATTATTCAAGAACATACGACTGCTTGGTAAGACACCCTGTATAATGGGGTCGATACAACTTAGCAGCTAGTGTAAGGCACGGTAATTTTGTGGAAAAAACTGTTTATTTCATAATTGCATTTCACTGAGTTTGTTTTGTTTTGTTTTGTTTTTGCATGTGTTATTTGGGCAGAAATCATTTTAACACAGTTTTGTCCTATATAACACTTAGAATTTTAGTCATTGAATACTTCATCATGTAGATTTAAGTTAGTTACTGATTTCAGCAGAAATTCTTTCACAAAGATTAAAATATTAAATAGTTCCATAAGACTAATTAGAAAATACTGGTTCTTATAACCCCTTCCCTCCATTCCACAGAGGAGACAACTTTCAACCTTTTGATCTAGTTAAGATCATTGTATCTAATATTTTTTTTTTAGTTGTAGCAACTACGAATTGATTTCCCAGTATGGAAGATGAGCCTTTAGACAACTGTCAAACATGACTCAACCCCTCAAATATTAACAAATTGTAAATCTCCCATATTATTTCTATATCTGAAATATATCTGGAAATACCCATCCTCTCAGTACTTTTACATGAGACTTTTAGTTAGATCAACATTCAATGCTTAGATTATTAGGATTATGTGAACATTATTCCTAGATGGACTAAATACTAGATGGAGATTATGTGGGGGGGGGGCATAACTTTTTCTTTACATTGAAGGTAATTATCTTCTTTTTATATTTTTGTATTCTCTTTCCCATTAATTCAGCCCCAAGCTTTCCCCCAAGTTGTCTACATTCTCTCTCAGTATGTTCAAACACTTCATGGGTCCTATCAGCTGCCTTATCTTGGAGACAGGTCCTCTGGAGTTTTTTGACCTACTTTCCACATCTGGACCACAGTTCTCACCCTGAAACCTCCTTTTACCATCATCCTGGGGTTCTATCTTTTTCTTGAGTTGGAACCATTATTTCCTGGATCCTATTATTTCCTCTTTCTTGGTTTATCTACTCCTTCATTTCCTGAGAAAGGATATGTATGTGTTAATTTTTTTGAAAATTCCCATTCCTTATCTACTTTACACATAATTACTTGTGTATAAAATTCTAGGTTGGATGTCCTTTTTTTTTTTCTTCAAAATAAGATTGCCTTGGCCCATTGGCTTTTAGTTTCCAGTGACACAATAGAGAAATCCCCAAATGACTGAACTACATAGAATTTGTACATGACCACCTTTATCGTTTCCTTGTTTTTCTTCAATAAGGTTTTATAGGTGTCCCATTTACTCCAGTATTTTGGTATTTCATAATGATATGTTTAATGTGGGCCATTTTTTTCCATTGAATGTGTTATTGCTGAACACAGAAACTCATGTTCTTCAATTTCATGAAATCTTTAATTATTTCTTTGATAATTTTAATCACCTAATTTTCTCTGATCTCTCTTTGTAATTCATTTGCCATTTGGTTTTGGACTTCCTGATCTGATATTAAAAGTGCTTTTTCTTATATATCTGTTTTGGTCTTTGTCTTTTGTGTCAGATGATTTCTGGCTATGCACATTTAGAGATGAAATATCTAAAAGCTTATGCAAAGGTGAATGGTCATTGTCAACTGGGAGCCTCACTGTAGGTCAGTTGGCAGGGCTATTTCATTAGGGAAAGTTGAATGTGGGTGAATAGATTTTTCTCTTTGGCTACTCAAATTCCCCAAAGTGGAATCAGCCAATCTCCCACAGGACAGTATAAACCTGGCTGTCAGCATTCTGAGATCCAAACTGGGGAAGAAAACTGAGCATTTCAACAATAAGATGAAAAACTGAAAAGGAATACCTACTTGAAATGATTGCATTGTGACAAAGAAGACAGTTCACAATAAATATTATAAATCAAAAGTTTTTACATAACAGCATTCAACATTTAGATCTTTAAAAACCTGTTCTTACATTTTTATCTTAGTAGACCTATTTTTGAAATATAATTAAAGGTGACAGAAATTTGGCAAAGATTTTGGTATAATAATCTACTCAATATTATTTATGATACAAAAATCTAGAAAACACCTAAATGACCCCAAATAGGATTGACTCTATTACATATTATATACTATGTTACTACATTATTAGAATATATTATGTAACATATACATCAGATCTTAAATTTTATTACACATATATGGCACCTGTTGTTATTTTAAAGAGGCAACAATCAATTTCATTTCTCAGTGCTCTTACCCAACTCTTCATAACTTAAAAATGCAAGAAAGACGAAAAAGAGAGAAAGGAAGGAAAGGGAAGAGGAGGGGGAAAGGGAAGAGGAGGGAGGAAGGGAAGGAAGAAGGAGGGAGAAACCCTTTCTAGTTCTTACAATCTTGGCCCGTAGAACAGAATGCCAGAATTTTGACTTGCCCCCATTTACTCTCAAAGCTCTCTGCATTTTTATTGGCTTAGTGGAAACCTCTTCATTCTGTAAGTGGCCAAGAATGGAAGACATTGATGACTATCTAATCAATTTACACAGAACAGAAAATATTCTAAAGCCCCTTCCCTCCACAGCTAGTGCTGCCCTTTATCAAAATATTGTAAATGTTGAAGTTCTGAAAATCAGAATCCCAAAACCACAAAAATAATGTAAATTTAGCTCTAAGGCCATCTCAATGCCCTTTTCAAGGCTCTGGTCTTTGAACAAGCAGTCAGAGTCAGAAGTGCTGAACGTTTTTCCGTCTTGTAAAAGGCAGTAGTAACCTGGCACAAACCAGAACAGTGCAGTCAGAAAGCCTAAGAAGTTTCTTTTGTTATACAGAACAAAGAAATGAGCTACACAGTTTAAAACCCATCAGGGTTTCTGGAATAAGTGAAACTTTTTTTGTTTGTTTCAGAACTGTTAAAAAAATTGTTATACTCCAGAGATTTTACAATCAAAAAAGCCTATGTTCACATTATATTAAACAAAGGAAATAACTTATTTGAAGAAAACTACCTTGAAAATAAAAAATAATAGTGAGTTGACTTATGACTCTTGCTGAGCAGTCAATATCCCAAAGTATATACATTACATACACAGTATAATCAAGGTGTACATGCAGAGCCTTTTCAACTTTATAGGCTAATTTCTTTGGAGGGTCACACAAGAAAAAGTAAATGTTTAAAACAGTTTGTGCTCAGTTCTCTCCAAGCTCAGCTAAATAACACCAAAAAAAAAAAAAAAAAAATTGGAGGAGTTCACTGTATATTCTCTATACAATTTCATTGATAATGATCATTTTAAACTATTTTTAACTATGACTTTCATTCTGTGTATCTTCATTTGTCCCATTTTTATAAACTATAAGTTTAGAGGAATTGAATTTTACTCTACTACCATGCTTTTGGCAAGTAGATTACAATCATCATTAATATATAAACACTAACGTAAACACAAATAGTACATAAAATTCTTTTTTTAAGGTGCCACACACATACGTACCCTCAAAATTTGTACGGAAACACAAAAGACCCTGAATAGCCAAAACAATCTTGAGAAAGAAGAACAGAACAAGAGGAATCATGCTCTCAGACTTCAGACTATATACTACAATGCTATAGGATTAAAGCAGTATGATCCTGGTCCAAAACTGGACACATAGATCTATGGAACAGAATAGAGAGCTCAAAAATAAACCCACAAACTTATGGTCAATTAATCCACAACAAAGGAGCCAAGACTATAGATAGGGAAAAGATAGTCTCTTTAATAAATGATGCTGGGAAAACTGGACAGCTACATGCAAAAGAATAAAATTAGAACATTCTTTAATGCCATATACAAAAATAAAATAAAAATAGATTAAAGACCTAAATATAAGCCTAGATACCATAAAACTTCTAGAAAAAAATGGGTGGAACACTCTTTGACATAAATCATAGCAATAGCTTTTTTTGGATCTGTCTCTTAAAGCAAGGGAAACAAAAACAAAAGCAAACAAATGGCACCTAATTAAACTTAAAAGAATTTGCATAACAAAAGAAACCACCAACAAAACAAAAAGACAACCTACTAAATGGGAGAAAATCTTTGAAAATGATATAACCAATCAGGACTTAATAGCCAACATATATAAACAGCTCATACAACTCAATATCAAAAAACAACGCAATTTAAAATAGGCAGAAGAACTGAATAGACAGTTTTTCAAAAGAGACATACAGATGGCCAACAGGCACATGAAAAGATGCTCAACATCATTAATCATCAGAGAAATGCAAATTAAAACCACGAGATATCACCTCATACTGATCAGAATGGCTACCATCAAGAAGGCCATAAATGACAAATGTTGGTGAGAATGTGGAGAAAAGAGAACATTCATATACTGTTGGTGGGAATGTAAATTGGTTTAGCAACTATGGAAAATATCATGGATGTTTCTCAAATAACTAAACATAGAACTACCATATGACTAAGCAATTCCACTCCAGGGTATTTAACTGGAAAAAACAAAAACACTAATTCAAAAAGATACATGCACCTCAGTGCTCATAGGATCATTATTTACAATTGCCATGATATGGAAGCAATCTAAGTATCCATCAATAGATGAATAGATAAAGAAAATGTGAGAGATTATATATATATGTACATATATATTCAATGGAATACTACTCAGCCATAAAAAAGAATGAAATTTTGCTATTTGCATCAACATGGACGGACCTGGAGGGTATTATGCTAAGTGAAATAAGTCAGATAGGGAAAGACATACTGCATGATATCATTTGTATATGGAATTTAAAAATGAAACAAACTAGTGGACATAACAAAAGAGAAACAGACTCACAGATATAGAGAACAGTGGGGATGGGGAAGCAGGGATGGGCAAGAGAGGAGTATGGGATTAAGAAGTACTAACTATTATGGACAAAATAAATAAGCTACAAGGATATATAGTACAACACAAGGAATATATCTAATATTTTATAATATCTGTAAATGGAACATAACCTTTAAAGACTGAATTACTATGTTGTACACCTGAAACTTATACAACATTGTATATCAATTTTAAAAAATCTTGTTAAGAAATTTAGAACATCTAGATCTAAATAATCTAGATCTATTAGATTATTCTACAGCTTTATTATAAATACTAGTATTTAATTTAAATTATTTTCCTTTTGCAGGGTTTTGGTCAAATATTGAAATATGATAATCGTTTGTATCACAAAATATCATTACTCTCCCTGGTTTCACCAACAATTGTGCATTTTACTTGACCACATGACAATACATCATAAAATTAAAAAGTAAAAACATCAAAGATCTGGTTGGTTTAGTAGTGTGTTTTTATTCCATTCACAGATGGTTCATGAATCTGGCATTCCAGATTAGTTAATGGAAAACAGCCAAATGTATTAATCCTTGAATGCTTAGTTCACCAGGATGCTTTGAAAAGTCAGAGAATATATGTGCAAGTCCTGAACACAGTAGCACATAAATGTTAGTTAGCTACATAATGATGTTGACAATGGAAATGACGACATTACTTTAGAGCAATGTAAAGTTTAATTGTGGGGTAAAAAATCAACTGAACACCAATTGAGTTGAAGATTCCTGAATGCAGATTATGACAAAGCCAAAATTATATCACCTCCTAACATCAGAATCTTGTCATTCAAAAGCAGAGAAACAATACATGAAAAATTAAATGTAGAGTTGTATATATACAAACAATATACATCAGCACACATGGGAAGATAAAAGGTAATTATGGGACTGTGTTTAATTGGAAAAGTCTAAAATGTGGTGATATGCCAAGTAAAATGGCATTCATGAAGAAGACTCCAAGCGGTCCCGCTTGGGGGAAAAGCCATTTGTTCTTTCTCAGCCATCATTTAACTAAAAAGTCTGTATTTT
Source organism: Camelus dromedarius (assembly GCF_036321535.1). Lineage (NCBI taxonomy): Eukaryota > Metazoa > Chordata > Mammalia > Artiodactyla > Camelidae > Camelus > Camelus dromedarius. The sequence continues at coordinate 40,625,787 of NC_087439.1, forward strand.
AATCTTGGAAAGTAACAGCTGTTTGTGACAGGTCAAATAGAAACTGATAAATATTTAAGAACAACTTTTGTAGGTAATGAGACAAATGCTTTAGAGAAACTGGTATTTTATTTCTTTAAAGCTTTTCAAGTTAGTATTAGTGCTCTTCTACAAACAGATTTATCTAGGCAGTTTTAAATATGTGTCTGTGTTTGAGTGCACTCACACAATAGTATTACAAAGTTCACACATTCTATTCCATTACATATAGGTGGGTACAGTTAAAAAACAGGCCAGAGAAGTATTAAGACCTTCTATTTGCCTTAGACATTTCCATTTCTTCTTAGCCAAGTTAACAATGAATTTTGATAGAAAATCTTATGAACATTAAAAAAATATTAAAAAGTCAAGTATTTGATACCTTTTTATTAGTCACATGAAAAAAAATTAACCAGTTTCAGGTGGATCTCAGCCAGTTATGGAAATTACTAAAATAACAAATAAATTTCCTTATGCTATTTGATATGAAGCTGCTTCATCATTTTGCCAAAAGTCATTCACTACATAAGTAATGACAATCAACATCTCATAAAGTATGCTAGGGTTTTTCCAGTTCACAAATTAAGTTTTAAAAAAATTTAAGAAGAAGGGAGGGAGGGAAGGAAGAAGGAAGGAAGGAAAGAAGAAAAGAGGGAAAATGGAAACATGCTGATGCAGAGCTGGATCTGTGCCCTCAATGATCCACTTACTGACTATGCCATATGTTAACCACTTTACTTAAGATGTTTGGGGCACAGAATTCATTAGAGATAAAGTTGACAGGATAATTATAGGAAATTGAAATCAATTGAATACTGAGTTTTAAGACCCATTAATCCTTTAAAATGTCCAGCTGCTATTGGATAAACTCATGGAGTGGTTACCTTACCACCTTATATGAGAAAATGGTTTCCCTTTTTTTTTCAAAAGTGACTCAGTTTATAAGAAGAAAATTCTCTTCATTGATAAAAATATATGAAAAATCCAAATATTCTTTATATTTCAAAAGACTAAAATTCTTGGCTAAACTTGAAATTAAATATAAACTTTAAAAATATATTTGACATTTACATTTGTAAAAGCAAACAAAAATAGAGTCACTTATGTCAAAGACAAAATAGAGATGGTCAGTGTAGACACATGAAGGAAACGACCTAACCTTACAAAATGTATAGGTCTTCTCAGAAATCAACAGAGGGTACCAGCCAATCCCTCAATACCAGTCTATTCACACCCTCTCTGAACTTTCTTGTTCCTCTGACTCAGCTATCTTGATCTAAATAAGGTAAAGACCACTAGGCAACCAATTAGCCAAAACAAAAACAAAAACAAACCATTTTCACATTTACCCCAAAAAAACTCCTTAGTTTATGAGCAGCTCAGAACTTACTGCTCCCATAGCCTTGAGTTTCCTGGCTTGCAGGTTGAAAGCCATGCAATGAATTGGTCTTTCTGCTTAGAGTCTGGTTTTTGACACATTATATGTGACTGGTTGCCTCGATGCATGTGGGTTGCTTAGCTAGTTTGTGCCTCACTATGTGGTAGTAATTAGTTTCAGAAAGGAAGTTGAACATTTCTTAACATTAATATACCTACCTGCTATGGATACTGTTGCTTCTTTGTTTCCATAAGAAAGAGACAGTAACATTTATCTTCCTCATAGGGGTGCTGTAATATTAAATACTAATGCTGGTGATTTCCACAAGCTAAGTTTTATTAGAAACCTAACCAAATGATCTTACATATCAAGAAGAAAGTCATAAATTTTCATATCATAAATTTTGAAACTAAATTCTCTTCTTATACATTCTGATTGTCAATATTCTCTCACAATTTTATAGTTCCTTCAAGCTTTTTAAAAATCAGTATATGTCAAAAGGCAATATCATATCTTACATGAGAAAAGGGGTGAAAATAGTATTCTCTGGTTGAAAGAAGCCTTATGCATACTTGTGCTGGATTCTTCAATCTTCAAAGGAGGTCATTCATATAAATTCAGTAAAGACAGTAATGTGTGAATCTGATACTACCCTGACCCCTATCCACCTCAGAAGGCAACTCTAACATCTCAAACAGTAAAATTCAGACCAAAAGCTACCTCTCCTGCTGCCAAACAGATAGATAGCTTATACCTGAACTCAATTTACAAAACAGAGACATCACTATATGTTAGCCACCTTAATAGATTCAAGTTTATTTTCAGAATATACATCTACCTTCAGCAGAGAGTAAAGCGATTCAAGATCAAGGAAAAAAAAAGTGCTGACGGGCCAATAAGACAAAGAAAAGAAAGCATCGATTAACCTACAGTGATAGACTCTGAAAAAAAAAAAAAGAACAGCAAATCAATTTATTCATCATCAAATACTGTTTCTGTGGTACTATTTCTCCTCTTCCATAAGTTTCTAGATGTGGTAGACATATTCATGCACAGCATGTTGTGGAAAGCTGTCAGTAGCTCTGATACAGTCACCCCAAGGTCTAATCCTATTATTTTAGATGAAAAAAATATAAGGATGCTCACAAGACTAGCCCTTCTTAAGAGACATCAAGAAATACATGAAGTACTTTAGGTGCTTGGCCCCTAAATGTTGCTAGAACAGTAACAGGCTGCAAACAATCTATGAATCTAGAGATGGCAGTAAACAGGATTGCTTTCAGTTTATGAGCTGTTAAGCCTGTTTCGCAAAGTAGTTCGTAGTGACTGACAGTTAAAACACTGGGTCATTCACTAGTTCCTGTGTGATGTGCCAAGTGGCACAAGGCCATGAAAAATGATGGTACTACAAGAAAAATCTTACAACAAATGCTCTTCTTGTGCAGCCACCTATAGGGGAGATGAACAAAAAGTATAGAAGTAGTTCAAAGCTATAAACATTTCCAAAAGCAAAGTCTCAGACAGCTGCAACTAAAGTAAATAATCACATATAAAAAACAATTTCCAGTGACAACCCAACATTGTCAATCTTAAAGTATTATTTAGGGCAGTATGAGTGGAGGAGTTAGATGAGAGGTTAGAACGAACTTTATCTTGAATGACTTGCGCTCAAAATTCTAACAGTCTAAACCAATTATCTCAGTGTTTAAAAAGATTCATTCTGTGTACTGGTAAGTTTGCACCAAATACACTGTGTTTGATGACAACAAGAGGGTACGTATGTGATCTATGTTATAAGCACATATATTCCGAACTTCTGGGCCCAGATTATTGATTGAGAATGGAGCACACATTCTAATTTCTCTTATCACTCAAAACTAATTGAAATATTTGATAATGTATACATAAATTAAGAAAGAGAAATAACATTTCCAGGTGCCAGAATCTGAAAGGGCATCCACAGAAGTAACAAGTAATCTGATTGGCTGTGGAGTGTTAGGACTCATTAGAAACCACAGTGTTTCAGGTAGGTTCTATTGCAATTCCAGGGAAGCCACAGCCACAGGCCACTTGCATGTCAGGGAGGCAGGACTGCAGGACATATGCTTGCCTGCAAATTGGGAAAGGAAATCACCGCTGGAACAAGTCACTAACTTTGACTATGGGGAGAAAAATCCCACAAACCAGAAACCAGATTCTACATTTTGACAGTGACAGTGCTGAGCCTCAATTCATGGTGTCCACACAGTACAAACCTGCTTATAAGCAAAATAAGCCTACAGACCCCATAAAGAAGCAACAAGCAAAATACTACCCATGCCAGCTTCTATTTCTCAGGATGAAAAATCGCCCCTTTACAGCAATCCCATCTTTAACTTTGGCCATCTTAATTATTATATGTCTTGGTGTAGGTCTGTTTGGATTCATCTTATTTGAGACCTTCTGTGCTTCCTGTACTTGGATACCTGTTTCCTTCTTTAGGTTTGGGAAGTTTTCAGTAATAATTTCTTCAAGTATGTTTTCGATCCCTTTTTCTCTTTCTTCTCCTTCTGGGACTCCTATAGTGCAGAGATTGGCATGCTTTATATTATTCCATAGGTCCCTTATATACAGCAATTCCAAAAGAAAATTAACTCACAGAAAGTGATTACAGAACATATGAGGAATGTCATTTCCAAAGAGGAAAATTTACACCTGAAGAGATGGCTTCATAGATGCATCTGTACTTTAAAATAATTATAGAAATGCTCAAATAAATAAGGACTAGTGCTCATGCACCTGGAATAGGAAGATATGCCAAAAAAAGCAAGGATATAAAATCTAGGAGCTTTAGTAAATAAAATCATATCCACTTACATAAAAAAATCAATAGATATGGGCAATTAGTGAATGAGACACAATTAAATGAAGAATTAGAAAATTAGGAGAAAGAACTAAAGAAATCTTTCACAGAGACAAATAAATACTAAAATAGCCAGAAATAAGAAACATGGAACTGGTACAGAAGCTCCAGAACCCATGTAATGGCATACTGGAGAGGCAACATTTAAAAAAACACTGGGAGAGAAATAACTAGGAATGAAGAAAGCCATGAGTACTCTAATTGAAAAGGTACATTAAATAGTAAGATCAAGTAATAACAAAATCATATGCAGACACATCATAACAAAACTGTAGAACTCAAATAAAAGGAGAAAATTCTAAAAAAAAAAAAAACCTATGAAGGAAAAAATATATAGAATGTACAAAGTAAAGGTAATTAATTGATAAAAGCTTCCTTCCTTTGTCAGGGGTCCCAAAGCCTCCTCTCCACCAGGTTCATGACTCACTGGAAAGTCACAGGACTTACTAGATAGTCACATCATGGCTATGTTGTATTACATCAAAAGATGAAAAGCAAACAAGCAATGGGAAGGCTCATGAAGCAAAGTCTAAAGGAATCCAGGAGCAAGCTTCCAAGAGTCCTGCCCTGCTGGAGTCACACAGGATGCACCTAATACCTCTTTAATGTAAGTTGTGACAACATGCATGAAATGTCATCTGCCTCATTAAAGAATCAGTGCCCAGGGTTTTGTTGAGGTTTGGTGACACAGGCACCATCTGCCTACCATGTACCAAAATTCCAAGTTCTCAGAACCAGAGAAGGTATTTAGCTTAAACTACACTGTTTGTATAGTTCAGGTACAGTGAGCCATTCTTATCAGGGAATGGTGGAAAATCTCCTAAAGTTCCCAGAGAACAGCGAGGCTAATCTTGCAAGCAGGCCTCTCTACGGACAGCAATCTCAGACCTGCTATGTTCTTTTCTCCACACCTTATTACCAGCGGCAGATACCAAAAGACAATGGAGAGTAATTCTGTTCTGACTGTCCTCAAACTTTAAGCAGTTATGTAAATGACTATTTACAGATGTTGTAAAAGAAAAAGTAAGAGCAAATTATTACTACTCTTCTCAGAAATCTTTCTGGTCTCTTCCCTTATCCTTTTATACACTCTGGATTGATCTCATTTTTGCCCATGACTTTAGTTAGCAACTATCTCCTAATGATCTACAAATCAGATGTCCTTAATGAGTTCTAGATCAGGATCTTCAGTGTACACTGAAAATGTCTACATAAATGTCCCAAAGGGCACCTCATACCCAGGAAGTCCATAAATTCTTATTCCTCTGATTTAAGGACAAAAAAGTTTTTTTACCTTTACCTGTATCTACCAATGTCACCAATCACATAATCTAGAAATGTCATAGAAAATTCAAGAAAAAAATCAATAAAAAAAGTTCCTAGAACTAATAAGTACATTTAGCAAGGTGGTATTAGATCTCAGCAAGGTCTCAGTATACAAGTATACAAAAGTTAATCATATTTCTGTAATCAACAAGGGACATTTGGAATTTGAAAAAAAAAATTACCATATATAATGACTCCAAAAAATTAATCACTAACAAAATATGTGCAGGATCTGCACCCATTTTCAGGGCTTACTAAAATCTTCTAGGTAATTAAAAATAGTATGATGTTTAAAAAGAATAGAAACATACATCAGTGGAACAGAGTAGAAAGCCCAGAAACAAAAAGGTCCACACTGACAGAATTAACTGATATTTTAAAAAGTACAAAGGTAATACAATGGAGGGTTCAAGTCTTGTCTTTTTTAACAGATGATGCTGAAATACTTGGGTCTCCATTTTGAAACAAGTTGATGCATCCTCACAACTCATTAAAAATTTGACTCAGCATAAAACTATAAAATTTCTGGAAGAAGACACTGAAGGGAATCTTCATGATCTTTGGTTGGTTATGAGTTTTCAGAGTAAAAAAATCATGATCCACGAAAATAACTGATGAATTGGACATTATCATAATTAGAAATCTATACTTCATTAAGAGAACAAAAAGCCAAGCCATAGACTAGAAAAATATCTTCAAAACACATATATAATAAAATATTTGTATCTAGAGTGTACAAAGAACCCCTAAGCTCAATAATAATTAAACAAACATCCAATTAAATGCTAGGAAAAGATTTGAACACAAAAACAGTATTATAGTGTGGGAAGCTTTGTGGACTTACTCCCCAGTGAAATAAGCATAACTTGAGAAAATTATTTAAAGAAACAATCATCTAAAGTCTCTAGAAGTTCTCCTAGGGGCATATAGCCAAAGAAGAAATGTTTATTTGAAAACCTACTAAAACTTGATAAGAACAGTCTGTGGTATTTGAACCATGATACACTTCCTCCCTCTACTCCCACCTCAGCATGGCAGAAACTCCACTCTGGGAATGCTCATTTATGAACATAGCAATCCTCTCTTCCCAGGTTCCAGTCAAGGATCTCAGTATCTCCCCTAGAAATACAAGTCACCAGCATTTCTCATGCACTCCAGCTATGTGTTCCAGAGGCTAAATTCAGGAGTCGAGAGGTCAGGAGTTCCCTTCTTCCACCTAGGCTGCACTTGCAGAGTGACACCTTACCTCAGGCATGAGAGGCTGAGAACACTGGGGACCTAACCACTCTCATCCCAGCTCACTCACAGGGTGAAGAATTCACACCAAGAAACCAGAGGCTACTGCTCCCACCCAGCACATTAGTCATAAAGCAGGGATATGGCACCAAGAGAAGCCTGCCTCTGTCCTTGCTCCCTGATCCAGAGTGGTTCTGAGATTTTGCCAGGGGGAGATGCAGGCCATAAGTACAGAGAGCTCCAGAGCTCTCCCCTACAGTACTGGCCTTATTTGAAAGAGAGTGATTGAGAAAATCAAACCTCAAAAATAATGGATGGTACCAAAACAGACACATAGACCAATGGAACAGAATAGAGAGCCCAGAAATGAACCCACAAACTTTTGGTCAACTCATCTTTGACAAAGGAGGCAAGAATATACATTGGAATAAAGACAGTCTCTTCAGCAAATGGTGTTGGGAAAACTGGACAGCAGCATGTAAAACAATGAAGCTAGAACACTCCCTTACACCATATACAAAAATCAACTCAAAATGGATTAAAGACTTAAACATAAGACAAGATACAATAAACCTCCTAGAGGAAAACATAGGCAAAACATTATCTGACATACACCTCAAAAATTTTCTCCTAGAAGAAATAAAACCAAGAATAAACAAATGGGACTTAATGAAACTTACAAGCTTCTGCACAGCAAAGGAAACCAGAAATAAAACAAGAAGAAAACCTACGGAATGGGAGAAAATTTTTGCAAAAGATGAAACCGACAAAGGCTTGATCTCCAGAATATATAAGCAGCTCATACGACTCAATAAGAAAAAAATAAACAACCCAATCCAAAAATGGGCAGAAGACCTAAACAAGCAATTCTCCAAGGAAGACATACAAATGATCAAAAAGCACCTGAAAAAAATGCTCGATATCACTAATTATCAGAGAAATGCAAATCAAAACTACAATGAGGTATCACCTCACACCAGTCAGAATGGCAGTCATTCAAAAATCCACAAATGACAAATGCTGGAGAGGCTGTGGAGAAAGGGGAACCCTCCTACACTGCTGGTGGGAATGCAGTTTGGTGCAGCCACTATGGAAAACAGTGTGGAGATTCCTCAAAAGACTAGGAATAGACTTACCATATGACCCAGGAATCCCACTCCTGGGCTTGTATCCAGAAGGAAATCTACTTCAGGATGACACCTGCACCCCAATGTTCATAGCAGCACTATTTACAATAGCCAAAACACGGAAACAGCCTAAATGTCCATCAACAGGTGACTGGATAAAGAAGAGGTGGTATATTTATACAATGGAATACTACTCAGCCATAAAAACCGACAACATAATGCCATTTGCAGCAACATGGATGCTCCTGGAGAATGTCATTCTAAGTGAAGTAAGCCAGAAAGAGAAAGAAAAATACCATATGAGATCACTCATATGTGAAATCTAAAAAACAAAAACAAAAACAAACAAACAAAAACAAAGCGTAAATAAAGGACAGAAATAGACTCACAGACAGAGAATACAGACTTGTGGTTACCAGGGGGGTGGAGGGTGGGAAGGGATAGACTGGGATTTCAAAATTGTAGAATAGACTACACTGTATAGCACAGGGAAATATACACAAAATGTTATGATAACTCACAGAGAAAAAAATGTGACAATGAGTGTGTATATGTCCATGAATAACTGAAAAATTGTGCTGAACACTGGAATTTGACACAACATTGTAAAATGATTATAAATCAATAAAAAATGTTAAAAAAAAATGGATATTTTGGTGGCAAGTAATTAAGAGGCGGCTCATAGCATCGTGAGTGCAACAAGCTAGACCATAGGCCTGTTAATCTACGAGATAAAACCAAGGAAAGAGGTAGCTAAGAAGAGCCCTCCTGAGGTCAGAACAGACCTCAAAGACTAGCCTCAAAAACTGTTCCTGAAAGGATTAGATTTGGATTGATTATGGAGCAATTTATGTCCTAGGACACAGCTATAAACAATAGAGAAATCAGCTGCAATTAGTGGAGCTTAACAGCTGGGTATACTACTAACAAAGGCAAGAGTTCAGCTGAACAATTAGAGAAAGAAACAAAGAGAGCCCTGCTAGAACCACTGTCATACCAATGTGCATGTGCTTGTGCACATGCCAAAGGAGTGATGTTAGAGACTTCACAGTATGAGAAAAATAGATATCTCTAAAGTAGTCTGGCCCACTGCAGAATGACTCTGGACCCCTACTTCATGTTAAATACAAAAATAAAATGAATTATAGGTATAAATGTAAAACTACAAAGTATTTTTAGCATAGGCCTAAATTATCATGACCTTGGAGTAGGCAGCAGTTTCTGAAATATGACACCAGAAGGATAGGCAACCAAAGTAAAATAAATAAATAAATAAATTGGAATTCATCAAAATTAGAACAGTTTTGCTTCAAAGAACACCATCAAGAAAGTAAAAAGGCAGCCTGCAGAAGAGTGGAAAATATTTGCAAACCATACATCTGATAAAGGACTTATATACAAAATAAGTCAAGAAACTGTACAGCTCAATAATAAAAATAGCCCAATGTTAAAAATGCACAAAGAATCTGAATAGACATATGTCCACAGAAGATATGTAAGTGGCCAGGGAGAACTTGAAAAGATGCTCAACATCATTTGCCATCTGGGAAATGTAAATCAATATAATGGAATGTTACTTGACAATAAAAAAAAATGAATTAGTGATATGAGCTGCAACTTAGATAAACCTTGAAGGCACTATGCTAAGTGAAAGAAGCCAGCCACAAAGGAGCTCATACTATATGATTTCATTTATATGAAATGTCCAGGATAAGCAAGTGTATAGAGACAAAAAATTGGTTAGGGGATGTCTGGGAGGTTCAGGAGAAATTAGAGTGAGTGGGTGATTATTAAAGGGTTTTGGATTTCTTTCTGGCATGATGATAATGTTCTAAAATTGTGTAGATAGTTTCATAATTCTGGGGATATGCCAAAAAACCCACTAAATTTTACATCTTAAATGACTGGGTTTTATGGTTTGTTAATTACATTTCCATAAAGCTAGTACCCCACTGAAAAAGATTTGAACAAATATTTGCCAAAAATACATGGATAGGAAATAAACAGAAGACAAAATGTTCAGTATTATTTGTCATTTGAAAAATGCAAACCAAAACCACAGAGATACCTATACAATATCAATATCAAATCTTGGCCAGAATGCAGAAAAAGAGGAGCTTTCACTCACTGCTAATAGTAATGCCACAGGGTATGGCTAATTTAGAAGATAGTTTGGCAATTTTTTATAAAGTTAAACATGTACTATCATATGGCCCAGCTCCATACTACACACAATCCTGGATATTTACCCAAGTGAATAGAAAATTTAGGTTCAAACAAAAATCCAGGTGTGAATGTTTATAGCAACTTTATTAATAATCACCAAAAACTTGATGCTGTGGTCTGAATGTCTATGTCCTCCCCACAAAAGAAACCCATATTTTGAAATCCTGATGCCTTTTGCAATCGTTTTAGGAGTGGGACCTTTGGAGGGTCCCATGAATAGGATTGGTACCCTTATAAAAGAGGCCCTAAAGAGAACATTTACCCCTTCCACCATGTGCAGATGAGTGGAGAAGTCTGTGACCTGGAAGGAAGCCCTCACCCAACCATACTGACTCCCTGTCACAGACTTCCAGCCTCTGGAACTGTAACTAATAATATTTTATTGTTATAAGTCACTCAGTTTGTGCTATTTTGTTATAGCAGCCTGAACAACTTAATTCAATGGCTGTAACAAAAAAGTCCTTTAATAGGTGACTGGGTGAACAAACTGTATAATATTTGTACAAGATAATATTACTAAGAAATATTTTAAAAAAGGAAAAAGCTACTAATTCCTGCAACAACATAGATGAATCTTCAATGCATTATTCTAAATAAAGACAAGCCCAATAGTTTACATATTGTATAATTCCATTTACATGCTATTATTTAAAAAAAGAGAGAAAATGACAGAGCTTGAAAAAGAGCAGCACTCATGAATGGTGAGGGTGGGGAATTGTTGAATACAAAGCAGCCTCACACTGGAGTTTTTAGTGTGATGGGCTTTTTCTGTATGATACTGCATAAGAAAACACATGACACTGCATTCGTCAAAACCCATAGAACTGTAATCTCCACTGAATGCAAATTTAAATAAAATCAACTAGAATTTTGGGTGGATCCCAGGATAGAATACAAACTGTACAAAATGAAACTAATTATATTACAATTCATGAGTTAATCTCAGTGCAGACAATGAAGAAAAAGGGACATTACCTAAATAACTTTTGGAAAATGGTGTATGACTAAAAACTGTAAGTATGAAGACAAAAAAAACTTTATATAAACACTGTATTCTAATTAGTAAATTTGATTTTCACAGAGGTTTAGGTTAGCAATTCTGAAACTAATTTACATGTGTACTAAAGTTGAGCGAATAGGTAAATAAATTGTTGATAATGTGAACCATGTTTCTTATTGTCAAAGAAAGACATTATAAATAAGCCAGAAGATGAGTTTAGATTGAAATCTGTGTTTCTAGACTAGTCAGTGATATCAGTATAAACTCATGTACATCTTAAAATATATAAAGATAGTTAGACCCATATATACATATAGACATAGGTATACTCATAAGTCAGTACATTTTTCCTAGTTCTTTATGCTGAGAGGACCTAGAAGCAGTGACACCTCGATAGCAATCAGCACTCAGATCTTGGTTTCTAAATCTTGTTCTTCAGTAAAATGCAATACAGACATACATGTGATGTATGTTTTTCTTGTTTTAATTTTTATTGTGTGAGTTAGGACTGGTAATTTTATCTGGTGCTTGAATAAGAATGATTCTGCCTTCTACTTTGGACCTATAGTTCTTACACTGGCTATGCCTTGTCAATTTTCAGCCCAGGGTTACTTCAAGCTTTTCTTAAGGGAATGAATTTTTTAATTACTGAAGAGCATATGCAATTCATTAGCTCAAAGTTTACCATAAGGCATCTGAAGCAGTTTCATTAGTACATCCACTAAATGTCTATTATCATCACAATAATTGATCTCTTCTAATTGCTTATCTAAAGTGTTGTGATTTGTACAGTGTTCTTCATAAGTCTTTGGCTAAAGCTGTACATGCAAAATACTTGGCGCTAAAAGCTGAATAATTCCCAGAGCTCACACGAGACTAACTAGAATACTTTCAAATTTCAACCAGCCAAAGTGGAAGGACCTTGTTAGCATTCACTAGTGACCTCAGTAGAGTTAAATCATGGTAGCAGGACTAAAATGTCCCTGGAATAAAAACTATTCCAGACCTCTTCTAAAGAAACATAGAAATAAGATTTAAAAGAATAAAACTAATGTGATGTAATATAACTACAAAAGTAAATACACATTAAAGTATCTCAACAAAGCAACTCACAATGCCCAATAGCCAATTAAAAAACACTAGATACGCAAAGAAGCTGTAAAATATTCACCCAAAACTGAGGGTGGGAGGGTGGTAGATAAAGAAACAGACTTATAATAATGTTCAGCATTTTAAAGGAAATCATGAACATCATGAGAGAACATAGAAAATATTAAAAAAAAAAGATTTCTAGAGCTTAAAAATAAAATACATGAAATGAAACACTCGCTGCATGGAATTAATAGCAGATTAAACACTGCAAATGAACAGAGCCAGGAACTGGAATGTACAGTAATAGAAATCAAATAGGCTGAGACACAGAAAGAAAACACTAGGACAAAAAAGTGTGAGTAAAGTAACAGTGAGTTGCGAGACAAAATAAAATATACTATCATATATAGAGTTCCAGAAAGAGGGTGCTAGAAAAATATCTGAAGTTCTGATCAAAAATTTCAAATTTGATGAAAATAAACCTACAGATCTAAGAGGCTCAATCAATTCAAAAAAGTAAACAAAAAGAAAACTACAAAAACAACAAAAATGTCATAATAAATTGCTGACAACCAGGTATAAAGAGAAAATTCTAAAAGTATCCAGAGAAAAAAAGGTACATTATACACAGGACAATAAATCAAATAATTATAATTGGGTTGTTTCTTGAATCAATGCAAGCCAGATGATAATAGATGACATTATACTGTCCTGGAAAAAAATGTCAAAAGGTACATTGTTTCAAATCATTTACAGGAAACTCTTGGAAAAACAAATCTTATATATTAATAGAAAATAGATAAATGGTCAATTGAAACCTGGTGGGAGATGATTTAGGCTGGAAAGGAACAGAGGGGAGATTTTTGGAGTGATGAAAATATTGCACATCTTGATGTGTCAGTGCATAAATCTGTCAAAACAAAAAAAACCACAGCTGAAATAGTACATTTTACTAGATAACTATATAAATAGATAGCAGTAAGTTGATTTAAAAACAAAAACTAAATTTAAATACAAAAATGCTTGGAGAAATCCCTCACTGTATGTAAAAATGTGCTCATAAAAAGTTGCATATAAACCAAATTAAACAATATTCTAAATGTGCAAAGAAGATTACTGATTAACTAATCACTTCATAAAACAAAAGTATGCTTTAAAATTTGCATAGTGCTATGTGTAAAATTAATGCACAAGAGGATTACAGAAAGGCAGAGTAAAGAACTCAGAAAACCCTTTTCCCAGCAAAACAACAATTGAACTGGTGAAAAAAGATACAATCATTTAAAGCCTAAAAATTTGTCCCCTAAGGGCATATAGCAATGGAGAAACATTCATTTAGAAAAACCCATTAAATCTCGGTAAGAACATTTAGCATCTGTAGCATTTGAGCCCTGACCCATTTCCTTGCCCCCACCCAAAACTCTTTGTATAGAAGCTCTCCCACTGAGCACTCCACTGCAGGCAGCTTTGGCCAAGAAGATAGGTGCTTGCTCTCTCCTAAGGTCCCAGTCTAGGATTACAGTTTTACCCCAGGAGATTCTGTCTGTCTGTGTTTCTTATACCTTTCAGTCCTGTATTACAAAAGCTCTATTTCAACCAGGTACAGCTGAGATGACCAGGACTCCCTTTCTCCATCCAGCCCTCATTTGTAGGGTAGAAGCTCTACCCTCAGATGCAGTAGTCTGAAATACTGGGGCTCAGATCACTTCCACTCAGCTCACTTATAGGACAGAGGACAAGCCAAGAAGATCAACAGCTGCAACTCTTCCTCAGTGTCCATTCAGAGCTGAGGTGTCAACTCAGGAAAAAAATGAGTCCACACACCCAGTTCTGATGCAGCAGCACAGGGTTTCTACTCAGGGGTCAGGCATACCTTAAGAATAAAGAGTTCTGCAACTCTGCCAGAAGGCACAAACTTTATATGGAACAGAGTGGAGAACTCTATGGCTAAAGGCATTGTTGAAAACAATGGAGATCTTGGTTGAGAGCAATTAAGAGAATACTGGTAACCCTGTGATACAAGTAAAAAGGCAGAGCAACAAGAAGTTTAATAGAGAAAACCACGGAAAGAGAAAGCCAAGAAGAATTCTTCTGAGATCTCAGTCAGCTCTGAGGAGTGGGAAGGCTGTGCCCAGGCACCAGGGTGCAAGCACTCAGAAGCAATCAGAGGCGCATGTGGGGCAGATCTGAAAGCTCTTTGCACACAGACACACATACACATCAGAGGGCTCACTGGCACAAAGGGGCTTAAATACAACCTCTGACCAACACTAACAAACAATAAACTACTTTGACCCAGAGTGATTCCTGGAAAACTAGTCTTAAAAACGACATCACATTCAGCCATAGCATTCTGGAAGACTGTGAACATGCCCAAGGCTATACTCTCTCAGGAGACATCAGAGAGGGAATTGCCAAGCTACTAGTCCCCAAATAAACATGAGACATAAGAGCTTAAACTGCCTTATCATGATAGCAGTCTCCAAGCCACAATACACATTCAATAGTAATGGGTAAAAATTTAGCTGAGTAACATAGATTAAGCACAAACTTCAATCAAATAAATGGCTTATCGCAACCCAAGGAAAACCCCTAGGAGCTAGGATAAAAGGTAAAAGGGAAAAAAATCTGAGCAGGAACATCAGACACTGCACACTATAAGAAGATAAAAACAAGGAGAAAAATATGAGTAGGGATAACTGAGGCTGCAATATGGCAGGAAAAACAGACTTTATAAAATTAGATAAGCAAAGTAAATAAACAAATAAACAAATGACCAAGCAAATAGTAATAACAACCCCTGGGTGGGGAATCATATACAAAGTTGCTATAATGTATTATCTAAAATAGCCAGTTTTCAACAACAACAAAAAAATGTGAGGCATTAAAGAACAAGAAATTGTGATACACACACAGGGCAAGAGAAACTGCCTTTGAAGAGGCCCAGACCATGGACATATTAGACAAAAACTTCAAAGCAGCAATTATAAATATATATGTAAGAGGAGAGAATAGCTCAGTGGTAGAGTGCATGCCCATCAAGCATGAGGTCCTGGGTTTGATCCCCAGTACCTCCAGTAAAAAAACAAAAGCCTAATTACCTAAACTTGCCATACAGTGCTGTATGTCAATTATATCTCAATAAAACTGGAATAAGAAAAATTTTTAATAAATATACATATATGTAATTTACAAAAACTAAAGGAAGCCAACCTAAAAGAAATAAAGGAAAGTCTGATGACAATGTCTCAGCAGAGAATAACAAAAAGATGTAGAAATTTATGTTTTAAAAGACTTGATTATAAATTATGAAGTTGAAAAGTATAATAAAAAATTAAAATTTTACTGCAGGGCTCATGACAAGATATGAGTTGGCAAGAGAAGGAATTCACAAGCTTGAAGATAGATCAAGAGAAACTATACAATCTGAAAAGGACAGAAAAATAATAAAAATAAACAATCTCAGAGGAATATAGAATATTGTAATTGCATAAACAAACATGCAACAGGAAATCAGAAAGAGAGAAAGGAGCTGGAAGTTCTAGGGGAAAAATTTTTCCCTTGCTTTTTCCAGCTTCTAGAGACTGCCTACATTCCTTGGCTCTTGGTTGTCTTCCTGCATCTTCACAGCCAACAAAACTGCATCTCTCTGACCCTGCTTCATTATATCTCTCTCTCTAATCTGTATTGCTTCCCTCTTGCATTTCTAAGGACCCCTGCAATTACACTGTACCCTCATAAATCAGCATAATCTCCCTATCTTAAAGTCATCTGATCAGTACTTTAATTCTATCTGCAACTTAATTCTCCCTTGCTGTTTAACCTAATATATTCACAGATTCCAGCATTTAGGGTGTGGACATTTTGGCAGAACCATTATTCTGCCTACCATAGACAGGGTAGGTTAAATTATGGGTAATAACAGATAAATAAACAAAAACGTCAAAATTTTAGTGACTTATAATAAAGAAGATATATTTCCTAATTGTACTGCATGTCCCTTTCAAGTCAGCAGGTAATCCCTGCTCATTGTATTTAATGAGAGACCCAGCTGTCATCTTGAACATAGCTAACTGATGTGCCCAACAGAATAAAGAACTCTTGGGGATCACCCACTAGCAACTCAATGCTTGGCTCAAAAAGCAACATGCCTCACATGTGCTCAGAATTCACTGTTGAGAACTTGTCCCTTGACTCCAGCCAACCTCAGAGCATTCAGCCAAGATAATCCCACTTTGTGCCTTGAAAGGGAAAATCTGTAAGTACCTGGTAAGCAACACTAATAATCCATCATTCACTTGTTACAGAATATACAAATGTTAGATAAGTAAAATAAAATGCAACTGATGGCTGAGCTTTCAAAAAATGAAAGTGAAATCCTCAGATGCCAGAAATAAAAGCCAGAATCATAAGAATGTGCGTTATTGATGCTACTGCTTTGAAGATGTAACAGAAGAGCAGGGAATGGTTAATTAGACCCAATAAATACTAAGGGGCTGAAACTTCATTTCCTCATAGGGAGGTAAGATAGGGATACAGAGAGGAGGGCAAAAGGAATCAAGATTTCTGCATAAATCTAGGACCCCTAAAAGAATATACTGCTTGCCAAAGGAGAAGTAGAGGGAAAATTCTATTCTATACAATGAAAAAAATTGTGTTTCTACCCATACTCTAGAGGGGGAGATAGACGTGTCCCTGAAAAAATCCAGCTCAACAGCATATAAAATTCTCTCACTCTAACTAAGGATTTATTTTTTTCTCCTTATATTCCTATACATTTAAAAAATATTTTGAAGCTTTATTGTTAGGAATATTCATATAAAAATTATATCACAGTTGAATTGATCCTTTCATCATTATGAAATGTTTCTTTTTTATTTCTAGTAACATTTCCTGTCTTAAAGATTGTTTTGTTTAATGTTACTATAGCCACTCTAGCATCTTAGGTTAGCGTTTATTTAGTACCTCTTTTTCCACACTTTATTTTCTACCTTTCTTTAAGCTTACATTTTAATATTGTGTCTTTTAGGCAACATGTAATTGGTTGTATTTTTAATGCACTTTCTTCCATTAGAATATCTAGCAATTATTTGTGTGTGAAAAAGAACACCTGCCACATTAAAAACCAAGACACAGACTAAAAAACATTATATGTATATGTGTGTGTGTGTGTGTATATATATATATATATATATATATATATATATATATACACACATATAAAACAGGCAATATATAGAAGTCCTACAAATCAAAGAGAAACAAATACCTTAATAGGAAAGTGAGCAAAGTGCATGAACTGGTGATATACTGAAGATGTAACTCAAATGGCCAAAGAGCAGAAGTTGAGTAGCTTCAATAGTAATCAGGGAAATGCAGATTAAACCCACATTGAAATACCACTGCGCAACTGTCAGATTGGTATTTATTTATTTTACATTCCATTGGAGTGAATAAGGAATGGAGTTCAGATTCCAAACTAAAGGATTGTTAATTGCGTACACATCTGGGAACATTCAAAATTATCCACTTCACATATTCAGAGATATAGCCAAAGAAAAATAAAGTTGTTTCTATATCTAGAAGCTCACAAAAAAGTCCACTCCTGGAAGAGTCAGATTACTATTGAAATAAGGTTTATATTTGATTGAGTTACCTGGAATTGACCCCCAACCATTTTCTTTTTCAAATAGGAACACAGAATTGTACTTCTACGTATGCAGGTTTTCAGTAGGGCATTTCCAGAAGTTGCTGAGATGGCAGAAACCACAGGAATTTCTGCAGAGTAATCAGGCATAGGCCAGAAGAGTGCATTCTTTGGGAGTCATCAGGAGACATGGCTTGAACAGACAGTGCACACTTTCATATACTCAGGAGCATGAACTGCTGTAAAACTTTGTCAGGCAAGTGATCTCAAGTCTCACGGCACATGGCCAAATGCGGCAGGATTCTGAATCAGCAACAATGTGAAAAAAGTGAACTATTTTTTTTCTGATTTAGGCTCCAGTGTCAAAGTCTGGACAGTCCTCTAGGATAAGGCCAGCAATTTCAGTGGCATATGTCTAAGCTAATTCTGATCTTTCAAATATCTGTTAAAGTTATGGGGCACTATCAGTAGAAATCTAACCTCTCAAGGACGCATGCATAGGAAAGCAGATGGCTTGCAACAGACTGTTTAATCCCAAATCAAATAACAGAATCAGCACTTCAGGATGACTGCTTATATAGACACTTTTGTCAGATAATGTGGCTGGGAGCTACACTTCCCACACAATAAGCTCCATAAAGAGTTGGTGATACACTGATTGATCAGTGGCAAATTCATTAAGCTTATACAGCGAACAGTGAGCTGTAGAGTGCATAATAAACACTGTCTCAGACTGACATGAATTTACATTAAAAGATAACAAGACATTAAGTTTTTGGTATCTAAAGCCTTTTTGTTGTTTATTGTTTTCATTTCCTCATATAGACTGCAGGAAGACGTAAGGATGTTTGACAGTGAAGCTAAAGATGGAAATATATTGTCTTGATTTAACATAATTGAAGATTTCGGTGAAGAAAGCAGTGAAAATGCCTCCAAATTAGCCACTCCTGGTATCAATCATCTGCATAAATCCTCCCACCAGGGGAAATAAACCATGAAAAGTATTATTCTTTGTAAGCAAAAGCTTTCTTTTGGTTTCTGGCATGGTGGTGGCAGTTTGTTGGAATCTTTACCTTTTTTAAAATAAGGCAATCCCACACTTTGCTCTCCTTTTTAAAAGAAAGCTCTGAAATGTAAGTAGATGGAAATGACCGTACAAAATGACTTTCCCCAAAACGTGCTCTTCATATCATACTTGATAAAAATTACTGTAGGAGTGACTCTACGGTTAAGTAAATTTAAGAAACATTGGCTTTAAAATGCTAAAAGAGATTCAGGTTTTCACAGGACTTATAACTTTGAGTAAGCTGGTGTGAATTTGACTCTTTAAAAGAAGGTATTGTATGAAGCACTTCCCAAGATTATTTGAGCACAAAATGTGTGTGTGTGTGTGTGTGTGTGTGTGTGTGTGTGTGTGTGTGTGTATAATATCTCAAGAGACTAAAAGTTCCATGGCATGCACTTTTTTGAAATGTTGACGATCGTTTGTACCTTCAGCAAACAGTGGCTTCTGCTTTTCAACACGTTCATTTTGAAGTTAAGCCATTTTCTCCCCTTTGGTTCAGACGTGCCAATAGATACATGGACTTCATAGCAATCTAGTAGTTGAGATGGAAGAAGAAAGATATGGAGGCAAGAATGTGGAAGATGCAATAGTTGGAGCAGAAATAAAAGAAAATAAAAGAAAGTAGATTGGGGTCTTGGTGGTGGAAACCAAAAAAGAAGAAACTGGCTTTTCAAACATTATAAAAGAAAGAAATGGCAGGACACAGAAAGGTCCTAGATGCAAGGCAGAAAGAGAGATAATCAAAGATGGGCTCAAGGTTGTAACCCTGGGTGATAGGAGAGTTGTCGTGCTGCTAGCAATAATGGAAAGTAGAAGGGGAAAAATGATAAGCCTGGACTATTATTATGACATTTTTAACTGAAGGGGCACAATGAAGGAGGTTTTTATATGTGAAGGGAAAAAATTCAAAATCAAATAAAATTTATAAAATGTAAAAAAATTAAACATCTTTCAAGTAAATGTCAAAAAAACTCTCTAAAACAGGATTTTATTTTTAGTTGGTACATGTAGAGCTAATTGATTTGGCTGTCGTGGGCATAAAGTGTTTTTGTTTTGTCCCTCAACACTATTCATTGACATTTTAGTTCTAATAATAACATGAAGACACACACACTATTAATCCTATATATTAAAGGCATTTATCTTCACAATGGCATATGCATAAATGCAAATATATACCTTTTATACATAAAAAAATTAATTTGATCCATAAATGCAAATAGCCCTAGCCAGGAAAGCAAAGGTAGTCTTGAAAAAAAATCTGAAAATTGAACACTGTCAAAGAGTTCTGATTCAATTTGCTAGTCTAATACAGATGAGAATGACATAAAGTCTTTATTTGCTTGAAGAGCCTCTGAGGTTTTCAGTACCATTGAAATGCTGTCCTCAACTCAAGTACTTTTCATGTATCAGAGAAGTGGCAAATTTAACAAAGCCTGAACTAATGTTTTGTATTTCTATTCTAAGCAAAGTGCTCCAGAAAGTAAACATGAGTATTCAACAATACAGCAACTGAAGACAATGAAAAAGGCTCCCGTTTCATAATATATTGATAAGTAAATAATTTTAAAGGAAGCAAATAGTACTGTTGAACACTGAAAGGCTAAACAAGTCATAAAATAGAACTGCTTAAATACCTTTGTTTATTTTGTGATAATACAAAAAATGTTGGCATGCATATGTTTTGTAAACTGTAGATGTATAGATAATTTAATATTTAAACACATTATGAAGAGCAAATCCAAACTGTTATTCCTGGAGCAATTTTAACACTATCTAGAGCAATGAATCCCCAAATAAGAAAAAAAGAAACTGAAACCAGAGTAACAAACTCACTTTGAAATAATTTCAGAGAACCTAGAAGACCTAAGTCAAGAAATTGCATTTTATACTAAAATTGAATCTTTATCACATCTTTAACAATCAAACCTACATGCATAATTTATAATTTGGTGGATATGAGGAAAACTTCATCTTGCTATAGAACAGCAGCTAAGAGCATGATCCATGATTAAGCAGATACTGGTTTAAGTTGTCACTGTCTGGCATTTAAGCAGTGTGAATTTGGGCACATACTTTTAGTCACTCTGTACCCTAATTTCCTTAGTTCAAAAAAAAAAAAGATGGGAGGGATAATAACGACATCTTAATAAATGCAAATGTTTAATTCAGTGCCTGTAATATAGTAATATTCAATAAAAACTAGATTTTTATTATCATAATTATGATAATAAGTATTACCATAGAATTTCTCCCTATAAATAGCATTGTCTGATACTCAATTACCAAAATACTTTTTAAAGTCTGGTTCAATACATAAATCCTTAAAAATAAGCTAAAACTACATATAATAAAAGTCTCAGGCTGACATCTTCACTAAGACTTGGTGATAAGTATAGAGCATAGAGGTAAAGTGTCAGTGAATCTGACATATTCTTTATCCATTCATCCACTGACAGACGTAGGCTGAGCATGGGGGGTACATATTCAATATCCTTCAATATCCTATTTTCGTTCCCTTTAGATATATACCCATAATTGGGACTGCTGGATAATCTGGTAGTCCTATTTTTTATATTTTGAAGAACTTCTATTCTGTTTTCCATAGTGACTACAACAATTTACATTCCCACCAACAGTGCACAAGGGTTCCCTTTCTTCACAGCCTCACCAACACGTATCTCTTGTCTTTTTGATGATAGCTATTCTAAAAGGTATGAGGCAGTGGATCTTGAGAGCATTATGCTAAGTGAAATGAGCCAGAGAAAGACAAGAGAAAGACAAGTACTATATGTGATCACTTATATATGAAATCTATAAAAGTCTAACTGGTAAAAACAGAGTAGAACGATAGTTACCAGGGGCTGGGAGGAAATGGGGAGATGTTAGTCAAAGAATACAAAGAATACAGCTAGAAGATGAAAAAGTTCTGGGGATCTAAGGCAAAGCATTATGATAACAGATAACAATACTGTACTATATACACTTGCAAGTTGCTGACAGAGTAAATCTTAACTATTTTTACCACAGAAAAAGAAATGATAATCATCATGACGTGATGGAGATGTTAGCTAACACTATGGTGGAAATCATATTGCAATATATGTGTATCAAATCAACACATCTGTATGCCTTAAACTTACACAATGTTATATGTCAATCATATCTCTGCAAAGCTGGAAAAAAAAGAGGCAAGGGTTTCAACTTTAACTAAACAACCAGAGGCCAGTGAGAATGCTATTTTGTCTTTCTTTAGGAAATGGCACTATATATATACATACATACATACATACACACACACACACACACACACACACACACACATATATTTATTAATTGCCATTGTACCAAATACCTTATGGTTATTAGCTCATTTCAAGCTTCCAGTAACACAAAAGGCTGTATTTTATACAGACCCCCCCAAAGAATTCTGTTCTTATGGCTTAAAGTCATAGATGCTGACCTAGATTGCTAATGTCTGAGTACTGGCTCTGATATTTTCCCACTTGATGAACTAGAGTAAGTTATTTACCCTCTTTGTAAAATAGGGAAAATAATAGGACTTATGTAATAAATTTTCTTCATGTATGTGTATGTGTGTGTGTGTGTACATGCACACACAGGTGTCTATGCATAAAATGAGTCAATACATAATAAAGTGTTCACAACAGAGCACAGAACTCAGCACCCAGTACATTTTCAATGTATAATGGCCAACATTTGTAGGGCACTTACTCAAGATCACTCAGCCAGTAGGTGTTGGAGTAGGAGTTCAACCTACCTCAAAATCTGCAACCACACTGTATCTGACCAACGTTGGAGATTATTTTGCTTTACTACAGCATATACCTACGGCCTATGTGCCTTAATTACTCCATGTTTGAACTGAGGGCATTTTATTACCAGCTATAAATTCATGGCACTCGCAATCTAATCCTGCCCCTGGTACCTCACACCTCACCAAGAATATCAACATAGTTTTAATCTGTAGAGACACTTTGCTGATCTTCAATTGGATCTCAGAATACTTGTCAGCTCAATCCACTAGGCAGCCACTAACATTAACTCAACAAATATTCACCAGTACAAGTCTCTTGTAGTCTTTTTCACATATAAACTTTTAATTTTAGAATAGTTTAAGATTACACACATACAGTACACAGAGTTCCCATACAATACAAATACATATTTCCCCTATTACTAATATAGTACATTGGTATGACACATTTGTTATAACTGTGAACAAATATACATTATTATTAACTAAACTCTGTAATTTATTCAGAAATCCTTATATTCTGCCTATTGCCCTTTTATGTTCCTGGAACTTATCTTGGATGCCACAGTACATTTAGAACTCCTGTCTCCTTAGGTTCCTCTTAGTTGGGAGAGTTTCAGATTTTCCTTATTTATGATGACCTTTTCAATTCTAACAGTTTACCTCAAGGATTATGATCCTCTATTGTTAGGGCTATTATTCCTTCTTGGAGAATTAACTTCTTTTTTATTATGTAATGCTTCTCTTTATTCCTAAGAATTTCCCTTGTTTTGAAGACTGCTTTGCCCAAAATGAATACAGCTACTCTAGCCTAATTTTTATTAGTGTTATCATGGTATATTTTTCTCCACCTCTCTACTTTTAACATTTCTGAGACTTTAAATTGCATTTCTTCTAGACAATATGTAGTTGGGTTTGTTTTTTCATTTACTCTGGTAATCTTTACCGTTAATTTGTGCATTTAGACCATTTATATTTAAGGTGATTATTGATATATAGTTGGTTTAATATCTACATTGTTTCTGTGTTTTTCATTGCATTTATTCTTTGTTTCTTATTTTCCTCTTCATTTTCTGCATCTTCTAGTTTTAATTGAGCATTTTATATAATTTCACATTATCTCTTCTCTTAAAATATCAATTATACTTCTTTAATTCTTTTAGTGATTGCCCTAATATTCCAATATACACTTTAAAATAACTTAAATTTATCTTAAAATAAAACTATGTAATAGTACAAATATCTTATAACACAGTATTTCTAATTTTTTACTTAGTTGACTTTTGGTCAACTAATCTTCGACAAAGAAGGCAAGAATATACAATGGAATAAAGACAGTCTCTTCAGCAAATGGTGTTGGGAAAACTGGACAGGAGCATGCAAATCAGTGAAGCTAGAACACTCCCTTACACCATACACAAAAATAAACTCAAAATGGATCAAAGACTTAAACATAAGACAAGATACAATAAACCTAGAAGAAAACATAGGCAAAACATTCTTATATACATCTCAAAAATGTTTTCCTAGGGCAGTCTACCTAAGCAACAGAAATAAAAGAAAGAATAAGCAAATGGGACCTAATTAAACTTACAAGCTTCTGCACAGCAAGGAAACCATAAACAAAACAAAATGACAACCTACAGAATGGGAGAAAATTTTTGCAAAAGATGAAACTGACAAAGGCTTGATCTCCAGAATATATAAGCAGCTCATATGACTTAATAAGAAAAAAACAAACAACCCAATCCAAAAATGGGAAGAAAACCTAAACAAGCAATTCTCCAAGGAAGAAATACAAATGATCAATAGGCACATGAAAAAATGCTCAATATCTCTAATTATCAGAGAAATGCAAATCAAAACTACAATGAGGTATCACCTCACACCAGCCAGAATGGCCATCATTCAAAAGTCCACAAACGACAAATGCTGGAGAGGCTGTGGAGAAAAGGAAACCCTCCTACACTGTTGGTAGGAATGCAGTTTGGTGCAGCCACTGTGGAAAACAGCATGGAGATTCCTCAAAAGACTAGGAATAGACTTACCATACGATCCAGTAATCCTGCTCCTGGGCATATATTCAGAAGGAACCCTACTCCAAAAAGACACCTGCACCTCAGTGTTCATAGCAGCACTATTTACAATAGCCAAGATATGGAAACAGCCTAAATGTCCAATGACAGATGACTGGATAAATAAGATGTAGTATATTTATACAATGGAATACTATTCAGCCATAAAAAGCGTCAACATAATGCCATTTGCAGCAACATGGATGTCCCTGGAGAATGTCATTCTAAGTGAAGTAAACCAGAAAGAGAAAGAAAAATACCATATGAGATCGCTCATATGTGGAATCTAAAAAAAAAGAAAGAACATAAATACAAAGCAGAAACAGACTCATAGACATAGAATATTAACTTGTGGTTGCTGAGGGGGAGGGGGATAGGAAGGGACAGACTGGGAGTTCAAAATTTGTAGATACTGACAGGCATATGTAGAATAGATAAACAAGATTATACTGTATAGCACAGGGAAATATATATAAGATCTTGTGGTAGCTCACAGCAAGAGAAGAATGGGACGATGAATATATGTATGTTCACATATAACTGAAAAATTGTGCTCTACACTGGAAGTTGACACAACATTATAAACTGACTATCAATACAAAAATTATAAAAAAAATTCCCCTCATTCTTTATAACATTTCTGTCATTCTTTTTTTACTTATTTCTATGCTATAATTACCCAATGTATTATAACTATTATATTACTCTAAATAAAGTTACCTTTTATTTATTTATTTTATTAAAGTATAGTTGATTTATAATGTTGTGTTAGTTTCTGGTGTACAGTATAATGATTCAGTTTTATATATATATATAAATATATATATATTCTTTTTCATATTCTTTTCCATTATAGGCTATTACAAGCCATTTCATATAGTTCCCTGTTATATACAGTAGGACATTGTTTTTCATCTATTTTGTATATAGTAGTTTGGTGGAGGGTGCTTAACATATCTGGTGTTCTCTGAGCTACCTGAATCTGGTGTTTGTAATTTATTTTGGAAAATTCTCGGCCATTATTCCTTCAAATATGTCTTCTGCTTCGGTCTTGCTTTCTTTTTCAGTATTCCAATTCTATGTATGTTTTTACTTTTTGAAGTTGTCCCACAAATCTTGAAGGTTCTGTTCTTCTTTTTCTCCTTCTCCTCCTTCTTCTCCTCTTCTTCCTTCTCCTTTGTCTCCTCCTCTTCCTCCTTCTCCTCTTCTTCCCTCTTCCCCCTCCTCTTCCTCCTCTCCTCCCCTGCCTCTCCTCCTCCTACTTAACCTGTTCAGTCTTACTCTTAGTCATTCTCTTTTCTCTTTGCATTTCCATCTGAGAAGTTTCTGTTGGCCTAAATTTAAGCAGACTAATTTGCTTGGCTGTGTGCAGTCTACTGATGAGTCCTTCAGAGGCACTCTTTATTTCTGTTAAAGTATTTTTGTTTCTAGCATTTCTTTTTTATCTTCTTAGAGTTTCCATCTTTCTGTTTTCATTATTTATCTGCTCTTATATGTTGTCAGTATTTTCCATTAGAGACCTTAACATGGTAATCATAGTTATTTTAAATTTCTTACATGATGTATTTAATTATTGCTGTAGTTACACATACCAGAAGCTTTACATTCCTCTATTATCTTTGTTTTTTGTCTCCTCTCTTGACTTTGGGCTTCCCTAAGTATCCCTCTTCAGAGAAAGTCTGTATTTTACAGCTTTTTAACTATAATGCACTATTAACTATGTTTGCTTGTTTTCTCCCAAGAAAAGGAGGTAGAAATGGAATAAAGTGTGAGAAATGACTTTTCCTAACCTGTGATAACACTCTGGTAAAGACTGTTTCCTTGGATATTAGGCCTTTGTTATGGAGGACCCTTAGGATGTATTTCACAATGATTGTCTTTCCACTCTTCCGTTCTTTCAGCTATAATCCACTGCTATTTTACTAGAGTCCTGTTGGTGAGGTGATAAGACACAGGGGAGGTAAAGTGTTCTATAATTTTATGATTAAATCTCTGTGTTTTAATGGACCTTTAATTGTGACCTTCACCTTCTCCAGAGGAAGAGTCTTTTTGCACCTAAATAAATGAGACAGAAAGGCTAGAAGGGATGGAGAAATGTCCTTGCTTACCTGGAAGAAGCTTCTTATAAAGTCATTTTCCCTGGAGCGTAGGCATTTGCTACAAGGAAACCTCAAGTTGATTTCAAAATGATTACAATTCCCTTGTTCCTACTATAGGGATGAGGAGATATTTTTCAATATTTATCTTCAAAATCTGGTGGGGTTTGGGGAGGTAAAAACCCATGAATCTGTACAGGCCTGCCAAGACTGCAGCCCCAAGAAGTTTGTCACTCTCATACTAGTCTGCACTCATCCCCAAGCAACTTATTATTTATTCATGCCACTTAAGTGTTCTTAACAGTTATGACTCAAACATCTTCTCATTCAAGTAAACTGATCTCAGCCATGACTCTCTGGATTCAACTGTCTCTCCAGACTTTAAGGTGGTGATTTTCCCTGCAAACAGTTCTCCAATGGGTCCAAGAAAATCACTGATTTTCAGTTTGTTCAGCTTTTGCAGGATGAGAGTGATGACTTCAAAGCTGTTTATATATGTTGGATCTGAAGCCAGAAATCCATGGTTTTCATTTTTCAAACATAAACAAGATATAATCTCTAAATTCATGGTTGGTCTAACAAAGGAACATAGACAAATTTTAAAATGCACACATTTTTAAATGGTGACATGTGCTGTAAATGGAAAGAACAGAGTAAAATAAGGAAAAATAACAGGACAGAATTTAGACTGGTGTATCAGGGAAGGCTTCTCTGAGAGAGGAACAATAAAACTGAGACCCAAAGAGTTGTAAGATTTAGGATATGAGGAACAGAGTGTAAGAAGGCTCAGAGATGGAAAAGAGCTGGACTCAATTATTTGCCTAACTTGTGACTGGAGCAAGGGTAGAAGTAGCTCTGAATGAGTTTAGAGTAGCCGGCAATAGTTCGAGTAGGTATATTTAGGCCATGCATGTTAAGGAGTATTCCTCTAAGTGCCTCAGAGAGCTATCGAAGGGCTTTAAGTAGTGAAGTGAAATGATCTCCTCATGCTAGATTATTCTTACCGCAGTGTGAAAAACTGATTAAAGTGAGGCAAGTAGAAGTGGAGGCACCAATTAGGAAGCCATGATACTAGTTCAGGAAGTAGACGATGGTGGCTTGATCCAAATTCATGATGGTAGAGAATGAAAATGAACTGATTCAGAGTATATTTTTGGATATAAAAACAAGACCTGTAAATTACCTTTTAAAAAGATTATCAAGGGCCAGTTTCCAGTTCCGCATGTAAAATGCTTGGAAGTCAGCATGCCATCCTAGCAACAAGTAAAAAGCTGAACAGACTAAAAAATCAACAACCCTTTTTGGATCTACAAAGAGGGGAAGACACAGGAAAATGGCTGCCCCTAAGATTCAGGAGACAGACAGGAAAACACAGAGAGTCATGGCTTACTGGAGCAGACTTATGAGTGCGAATCTTTACAAAACCCAGAGTGTCACAGAAAAACCTGAACTGTAACTGATGAATTGCCTTAGGCTCACTGTGGACCATTCTGAGACTTAACACTTCAGGAGAGCCAGTGATAGGAGGAATCTTCACACTACTGTGAGACTTATCTTCAGGAAGTAGACTTTAAGTTCCCACAGTGAATATCAGAGAAAATTCTCTTCATATTTCTGACATGGGGAGGGGAAAAGAAATCATTTTAAAATACAACAGAGCATTCTGTTTTTCTTCAGAAGGCTTGCCCTCAGGAGAAACTGTTTAACCAGAGCCTAAACTCCTGAGGCATTATCAGAGCAAAACTGACCTGGGGGAAGGGAAGTACCCAACTCCAACCCATTCTGGCCATTTTGTCCCACCTACAAAGGGAGGAAAAAGCTGGGAAATATCTGTGAAGTTCAGAATGCATATGCATAGTATCACTAAAAGACTGAGACCTAATCCGGGGAATATCGAACATCTTCCCCTCCTCCAACATATATTACTTACAGGACTATTTAAAACAATTCCTTTTACCAGGTACTTCATGTTCAGCTAGCAAGAAAAAATTATAAGACATAATAATAATACATAAAAACTACACTTAGGCATATCATTTTCAAAATACAGAAAATCAAAAATAAAGGAAAAAATCCTGAAAAAAGCCAGAGGAAAAAGTACAATTCTTACTGAGGAACAAATGTAAGAACTACAATTTCTCCTCAGAAACCATTTAAGCAAGAAGAGTAGAATGAAACATTTAAAGTATTGAGAGAAAACCCTCTACCAACCTATAATTCAGTACTTGTGAAATATAATATATACACTTATGTATGCTTATATATAAGTGAGCTGAATGATAACAATAATGCAAGGGATGGGAGGGAGAAACTAAAAGTACTTTGTTATTATAAAATATATAATACCCATGATTTTATATACTGTTGTATTTGAGAGTCAACTTGGATTACTAATAAATGTATGTCACAAGCTCTAGGGAAATCACTTTAAAAAGTTTTTAAAAAGTATAATTTATATGCTAAGAAAGGGGAGAAAATGGAATCATAAAATGCTCAACTGAAACCAGAAAAGTCAAAAACAGAGTGGAAGACAAAAGAAGGAACAAAGACAAGGGCAATAAATAGAAAATAGTAATGAATATGGTAGATATGAAACTATATAAACAACATTTTGAACATCATTTAAATGCACTAATTAAAAGAGACTGTCAGTGGTGATCAAAAAACAAGTTCCAAATTTATGTTGTCATCTGCAAGAAACCCATTGTAAATATAAAAACACATACCAGTTGGAAGCAAATGGATAGAGAAAATACACCAAGCTAACATGCAAGCCTGGTTCAGCATTCAAAAATCAATTAGTGTAATATATCAAATTAACTTGCTAAAGATGAAAAATCATATGATAATATCAATAGATACCCCCCAAAAGCATTTGGCAACATCCAATACCCATTCATGATAAAAACTGTCAGGAAACTAGGAATAGAGAGGAAGTTTCTCAACTTGATGAAGAATATCTACCAAAAAACCTACAGCCAACATCGTACTTCATGGTGAGAAACACAAGGTTTTCCCACTAGGATTAGGATCAAGGCAAGAATGTCTCCTTTCACCACTCCTTTTCAACAAGGTACTAGAAGTTTCAGCTAATGCAATAAGACAAGGAAAAGAAATAAAAAGTATATGATTGGGAAGAGGGAAAAAAACTGTCTTTATTTACAGATGACATAATTGTCTACATAGAAAATCTAAAAGAATCCACAAAAGAACTCAGAATTAATGAGCAACTATAGCAAAGTTGCAGGATACAAGGTTAATATGCAAAAGTCAATTATCTCTTATATACCAGCAATTAATAAGTGGAACTTAAATGTACAATACCATCCCTCAAAAATACTTGGTTATACTCTAACAAAATATTTACAAATTTATATGAGGAAAACTACAAAACTGATGGACAAAATCAAAGAAAGACTAAATAAATGGATAAATATTACATGTTCATTGATAGGACAGTCATTATTGTCAAGATGTCAATTCTTACAAACTTCATCTATAGATTCAATGTATTCTAGTAAGAATCTCTGCAAATAATTTTGTGGATATAAAAAAAAATGATTCTAAAGGAAAAAGATCCAAAATAGCCAATATGATATTGAAAGAGAAGAACAAAGTTGGAGGACTGACACTACCTAACTTCAAGATGTTCTATGAGGCCATAGTATTGAAGACAGTGTGGTATTGGTATAAGAACAGACATATATATTAAGGGAAGAGAATAGAGAGCCCAGAAAGACTTACATAAATGTAGTCTACTGATCTTTGACAAAGAAACAAAGGCAACACAATGAAAAAAAGATCATCTTTTCAACAAATGGCAGTGAAACAGAGATCCACATGTAAAGAACTGAACCTAGACTCAGACTTTACACACTTAACAAAAACTGACTAAAAATGGATCATAGATATAAATGTAAATGTATAGCTATAAAAATCCTTGAAGATAACTTAGGAAAAATCAGAATGAATTAGGTATGGTGATGACTTTTTAAATACAATACCAGTGGTATAATCCATGAAAGGAAAAAGTGGAATATTGGACGTCATTAAGAACTTCTATTCTGTGAAAGACAGCGTGAAGAAAATGAAAAGACACAGAATGGGAGAAAATCTTTGCTAAAGACACATCTGATAAAGAACTGTTTTCTAAAATATACAAAGAACTCTTAAAACTCAACAGTAAGCAAACAAATTACTCAAATAAGAATAGACCAAAAACATTAACCCCACCAAAGATGATATACAGATGGCAAACAAGCATATGAAAACATACTCCACAACATATGTCATCAGGGAAATGCAAATTTAAAAAACAACAATGAAATACCACTGCACACCTATTAGAATGATTAGAATTGTCATAATCTGGAACACTGACAATACCAAATGCTGGCAAGGATGTGAAGCAACAGAAACTCTCACTCATTGCTGGAGGGAATGCAAAATGGTACAGCCACTTTGGAAGACAGTTTGGCCCTTTCTTACAAAAGTAAACATAATCTTACCAAATGATTCAGTAACTATAGTGGTTGGTATTTACACAAAGGAGTTGAAAATTTATGTCTACCAGAAAACCTTCACAGGGATATTTATAGCAGCTTTAATCATAATTACCAAAACTTGGAAGTAACCAAGATAACTTTCAGTAAGTGAATGTAAAAATGAACTGTGAACTGTGATACAACCAGATAATGGAATATTATTCAATGTTTAAAAGAAATGAGCTGCCAAACCAACAAAAGACATGGAAAAACCCTAAGTGCATATTACTAAATGAAAAAATCCAATCTGAAAATAATTACATACTGTATGATTCCAAATATATGACATTTTGGGAAAAGTACAACTACGGGGACAGTAAAACAATCAGTGATTGCCAGGGCTTAGGAGTTAGGGAGGGATAAAATCAGCAGAAACAGAGAACTTTATGGGCAATGAAACCACTTTGTATGATACTATGATGGTTGGATATATATATCATTATAAACCCACAGAATGTACAACACCAAGAGTGAATTGTAATGTAAAGTATAATCTTTGGGTGATTATGATGTGTTCATGTAGGTTCAGCAGTTATGATTTTACCACTCTAGTGGGAGATGTTGACAAGGGGGGAGTCTATACAATTGTGAAGGCAGAGACTTCTGTTCTTCCTCTCAATTTTGCTGTGAACCCTAAACTGTTCTAAAAAATAAAATACTTGATAAAAACAAAACAAATAAACAGAAAAGGACTCTCTGATCCAGTTCAAGATGGTAATGTAGGAAGATTTTGAACTTACCTTCTCCAAACACACAAGAGTCTACAGCTGCATATGGAACAGTTTCCTCCGGAAAAAACCTAAAGGGTGTCTGAGTGACATAAAAAGGACTTTCTGATAGCTTGGATATGAAGGGTATAGGAGAGAGGAAGGGACTAAGGGTGACTCTCAGATTTCTACTTTAAAGCAACCTGGTAAGTTGTGATGAAGTAAATTTATCTGAAATAAAGAATATGAAGGAAGCATATATGCATCATTGGTGATGGGAGCAGGGATCAAGAGGTCATATATAGACATTAGTTTTAAAATATCAAAGAACAAGCAAAATGGAGCAAACAAGTGTGCTGACTTCTAAGACAATGGGGTTGTTGAATTCCCCTAGCTAGAGAATGCAGAGTGATTAGAAAATGCAAAGTTAGTAACAAACAGGGCCCCAGTCAATTATAGAGGCCTCTTGGGAAGAAACCTATTTTCCAATCCTAATCTAAAAATTCCTGGATTTTCACCCAGATCTAGCACTGTATATCTGAATCTAAATTCCTACCGTAGTTTAGAGGCCGGGTAAAATATTCTGATGTTGTTTCTTTAGCTAGAGAAAATAGCTAAAGGAACCTGAAGTAACTGTGCATCTACTATATTCCAGGCACTGAGCCCATGTCTTAGGAATACCAGAGGAATGAGAAAGCAGTTTAAAAAAAAAAAAGTGCAGAAGATCAAAACGAGAATCGTAATAGAGGAAAATATGGAATGAAAAAGGTCACTACAAAAAAGAGAAGGCATGGAATAAGGAAAGAGTGAGTAGAAATCCATAGAATTTATTTAGACCATTTTAGTCAATGCCAAATCAAATAATTCTATTTATTTTATTTTTCTGGTGTAGAATAAAACATTCATACCTGATTTCAATTATTATCATTCCCAGTTATCAACTATGTAACAAGATGTATATGTCAAATTTCTGACATTTAAAAGGTTATTTTATCTAGATATAGATAGATAGATATAGATATAGATATAGATAGATATAGATATAGATATAGATATACAAAGCTGACGTTTCCCTTAAGTAATGCTCCCTGATGGAGGTGTTTACACCTGCAAACTCAAGTATGCTATGAAAGTAATTTTGTAGCCAATTTGTAATAAAAATTGAAAAGAAAGGAAAAACACACCCATAAGTACTGACAAACACATACAAAAATGGTAACAGTGATCCTTATTAATAGATACTTTTTAAAAGCTGACTGTTCTGTACAAAACACACATTTTGTCTTATAATGTGAAAAAATTTATAGTGTATGGGAGAAGAAACATGAATTCTGCTTAAATTGTTTGGTCATTACATGGGAAAGGAGGTGGTGTTCAGTTCCCCTGAATTATTTAGACATGACCTCATTCTTCATTTCGCAAGTATGGTGCTCACAGAAGCATCTGCCAGCCAAGCGAAATATAGAAACTCGATGTGTTATACAAATAGTGAATTAATGTGCAGCTTATTGAAACCTATACTTTTTTGTTGAAAATTACTTTCATTTGTGAACTTATCTATGCAATGTGTATTATCATGTAAATCACAATTTACAGTGAACGATAAAAATTTCAGGTATTACAAATCTCTATCACTTTTTTGCACAACAAGAAATATTTGCCCTGTAAAGTCTTCCTTGCTGCCCATTAAGAGGTTCCTTTAGTGTGTCTCTCTGTTGGTCCCTGCTGGTGATAAGATCCGTTCTGGAGGGTTCTACTGACAAAATATGTCACTTTATGTTGACCATTTGGGGAAAATATTTTCTATTACATGGTTACAAAGCCTAATTTATACTCTATAATGATAAAATGGCCCACACACAGATTATCAAGTGAAAATGGTGGTCAAATTTACAAATGTGGCTCCAAGTGTCCTAATGAGTAGATACGGCAATAATGTCAATGGCAAAAGTTTCCAAAGTTATTTTTTACATAAAATCTAGAAATACAAGTCTTGCCTAAGGCATGTTGTGTCTCCCCCTTCCTATGAGATTTATGCAGAGAAAGATGAAAAGGTCTCACCTACATATCAATAGCCTAGGTCAGGGCTTCTGTTTCCATTGGGCTTCCCAGGGGCTCTAGGGGGATTTTTGTTTCATTGACTTTGACTTATCTAGGCTCTTCCATGGTAGCTTTCTAGAGATCCTTTTAGGAGAAGGCTGGAGAGTAGTACCATGCCTCAGATATGAACCTAAAACTTTACATTTTCAGCAGGAGTGAGACAACCTAATTCCTTTTTTTTTTCCCCAAGTTTTCAAGGAAAGTTAATCAGTGTCTAGCAACTTTTTAGAAAACAGTCGAGGAGGGAATGAATTCTCAATAGTCTCAGACGTCAAAGCAAAATGTCATCAAGAGATGGCTTCCTAAAGTGTTTTTATGTACACCACCTGCTATGGACCAAATTGTGTCCCCAAACTCATATGCTGAAGCCTTAACCCTCAATACCTCAGAATATGCCTATATTTGGAGATAAGGCCTTTAAAGAGGTGATTAAGTTAAAGGGTAGACCTTATTCCACTTTGACTGGTGTCCTCATAAGAAGAGAAAGTTTGAACACACAAAAAGACACCAAAGATGCACATACACAAAGGAAAGAAAATGTGAGGACACAGCAAGAAGACGGCCATCCGCAAGCAAAGGAGTGAGGCCTCAGAAGAAACCGAACCTGCTGACACCCTGATCTTGGACTTCCAGCCTCCAGAATTGTGAGAAAATAAACTTGTGTTGTTTAAGCCACCCAGACTGTGTTAATTTGTTATAACATCACTAAAAAACTAACACACCACTTAAGTTTTTCTAGAATAATCTGTATGTTAAAATACAGATTTACAGTCCCTATTCCAGTGCTTGACTCATGGACCTGGTATGTAAGAATCTGCATTTCAACAGTTAATCCAAGTGTATTGTGATGTCATTAAAGTTTGAGAACCTCTGATAGCAAAGTCACCTAATCATCTTTATAGATCAAAATTAATAAACATTTAATCTTTTCCATTTTAAAAATGTTTTGTGATTACACTTTGGTAGTAACGTGGTTTGAAAATTAAGATAATAGAAAATTCACTGTCCTTCCCTCTTCAACTCTGTATTAACTGACACATCTTACTGATCAGACTACTTTATAATGGTCCCAAGTCCTGCCTCTTACCTTAGATAGGGATACCTGCCAGGCAGAGGACAGGAAATTCTTCATTAACACAAATGGCTGATTTCATACCTAACATTTGCCAACACCTGCAGACTCAACCAAGACTTACTCCTTTGACTAATTCCCTCTTTATTCTTAAAATTTTAAAGAACATTAAATTAAAACCCAGTCACTATATATAGAATGCACGGCATTTTAAAACTATTGCAATACTTGTTAGAAAAATCTTGGGGCCAAATCTCGCCCTCAGTCACACAGATACCTTCCACTAATGTCATATGAGGGCCCTCTCACCATATTCAACTAATTAAAGACAACAAACCTTACAAAGGTTGAAATGAACATTCTGATCAATTGTAGGGTAGTTTTTTTTTTCTCTGCTCCTACAAAAAGAAGAACCTTGTGTATATGCATATAAAGAAATGTGAAAAGCCACAGTGATAGAGGAAAACACAAGATAAAGTTTTTGCAAAACATTAAAAACCCTTTCTCACTTCTTTAGCTTGCTTTCCTGAAAAAGGAAAATTTCACCAATCTGCGGATTTACACAGTTCTGACTTACTAGTTTCTGAGATTCTGTCAGTTTTTTTAGGTTTGCTTTTTGTTGGTTATTTTACTTATATACTCCATCTCTGATAACAAAATTAACAAGTTGAATATTCCCTATCATTTCAACTTAGGTCCAAAGACATGTATTTAATGTCTCCTATATGTCAAGCATTGTGCTAAGTTCTGCAATGGTCACCCTTCTGACTCTATAGATGTGACATATCTTTTTTACCTGCAAATACAGT
Organism: Camelus dromedarius; assembly: GCF_036321535.1. Taxonomy (NCBI): domain Eukaryota; kingdom Metazoa; phylum Chordata; class Mammalia; order Artiodactyla; family Camelidae; genus Camelus; species Camelus dromedarius. The sequence continues at coordinate 40,661,986 of NC_087439.1, forward strand.
GTTTCCAAAGAGTTTACATAGGCACCATATACACAGGCATAAAAATACACATGCGTGATGCCTGTTCCCCCTTCCGTTTCCCTCCTCCTTCCCTTCTTTCTTTCTCTCCTCTTCCCTTCCCTTCCCTTCCCTCGTCTTCTCTTCTCCTTTCTCTCACTCATATAAATTGCAACCATCTTTGTTAGGACTGTTAGTTTCTTACCGACCAATAAACATAAAGTCAGGGAAATTTTTCTAAGTTGTTGTGGTGGAAATAGTATAATTTTTATTCCTGTAACCTAACCATATATTTCCATTTTCTACTCAAAGAAGAACAGGAATAAGAAGAAGAGAAGGAGGAAAAAGAAATTATAACATTCACTGATTGCTTATTTCTGTACTGAAAACTATGCTATGTGGTCTACATGGATTATAGAATATAATTATCATCTGTATTTTGTAGATGAGTCTTAGGGTAAGTTTTCCTAGGATGTTGAGCTAGTACCTGGTTGAACAAGGCATCTAATCTGGCTGTCCTAGCTCTAGAACCATTTGTTTAATGAAACATGCCACTTCGAGTTCTTCCGAAACAGAAATTTCCAATATGGAATAAAAATGCTTTTTGATTTCACTAGGATCATTACTGGAAATAGCCATTTGAGGGTAGATTTGCTATCAAGAATATTATTCATTAACTTGAAGACTCTCATATTTGTCTTCAAAGCTCACTCCTATTTTTTTTCATATCTTACTTTCACATGCTATTTAGATGACATATTTTTGTACTATTTTTTAATTTCGTAGAATTTTGACTACTGTATTTTTGTCATCTCCAGAATTTAGTATTTTATTAAATATTGCTTCACGTGTATTATTTTCTGCCTTATTAGAGTTTATGTTTAGTGTAACTCTTCTTGCTTCTTTAGGTGAGTATAGTTCTTTAGGTGAGTTATTTATTTTCATTTGTTCCTCTGTTTTTAACAAAAGCATTCGACGCTGTCAATTTACATAAAAGTACTATTTTAACTCCATGACACAAGATTAGATGCACATATTTATAACTTTCAATTTCTTCAATTGTAAATATTTTGTCATTTCCTTTATGATTTTTTGGATAATCTATTAGTTATTCAGGATTTTGTTATGAAGTCCCTTAACATGAAGAAAACATCAACTTTTTTGTTGTTGATTTTTAATTTAATTGTATTATTAGAGAATATGGCATGTTTGATATTAATTATTTAAACTCTAAAACTTCTTTGCAAACTAGTACCTGGTAAATTTAGTAAATGTTCTAAAAGTACTGGCAAAAAATATAAATTTTCTATTTATTGGAAACAGATTTCTATTACAACAATCAGCTCAAATTTTTAGTACTGTTATTCATAGTACCTATACTGTATTTTTTTAAATTGTAGGATATGCCAATATTTTGTTCAATTTTATACGAATTTTGCTGTTTTTATGTTTTAAATTTTTATTTGCCTTTTATATTATTTTATTTTTAATCATTCTTTGGGAATTATTTATGTATATCACTTACACACAGCATTTAGCTGGTTTTTGGACTTAAAAAGGTAAATTTAATTTGTGAATATGCATTACAACTACCAATTTATTTAAAATTATTTCCTCTGTATCATTTTGTGTTTTCTGCTTAACATTCGTATTTGTCTTACTTCTTCTCCTTCCTTGCTTTCACGTGGATTGTCAAACATTCTATGCTTTTTTCATTGCTGATTTTTATCATCTAAGTTATGTATTTCACCTTTTAGTGTCTAGCTTTATTTTTAATATATTACAGACTTTCTAAAATCTACATCATCCAGTACTTCTAATCTGTTTTGGCCATGAGAAGGAAACTTTCATTGTTCTTCAAACACCATTTGCCTCAAATCTTATTTTTTGTGAACATTTTTTAACTCTTTAAAACTTCTCATCTGTTTGCCTTTTGCAAAATTCAAGCTTTTTTTTTTTAACAAGGAAGTTAACTAAATTTAACCAGTATATTTTGCTAATTTTTGCGCACACTATTCCATTAGCGACAACTTCTCTATTTTTCCTTTTTTTTCTCATTGAAAATAATATTTTTTATAGGTTTTGTTTTTGTCTTTTTTTTAGATGGGGCTTGTGGGTTTACATATTTTAATATCTGATACTATTTTAATTTTGCTTTCACTTTTAAATGACACTCTGATGCGGCATAAAATTCTAAGTTGACAGTAATTTATCTCAGTATTTCAAAATTATTATTTCATAATTTTCTGATATCCATTATTACCAATGAAAAGTCTGATTATCAGTTCATTTGTGTAAACTCAATATTTTTTTCTTCTGGTTATTTTGAAAGATTCTATTATTTCATTGAGTCTAAAAATGAGTGTGGCTTTATTTTTAACTTCTGGTTCCCAGATCTTTGAGTGAAATCTGGATTTGAAGACTAACATCACTCTGCAGTTTGGGTAAATTATCTGAAATCCTCTTTTCAAATATGGTTTTTTTGCTATTTCACCTATCAAACACATTGCTGTAAAAATTTTTAAACTAAATGAACTATCACCTTTTTAATAAAACAGAAAGTCCTAGAAGAGATACAAAAGTAGGGGGAAATATGGTGAAACAACAGAAGAGAAAAATGTGTGATTGCATAGCTCAGCAAAGAAGTCAAAATAACAAAAATAAAGGCCAAATAGAAGCAGAACAAAGGAAAATAAACACATTTGAGAAGATAGTACAGTACATGGAAGTTACGATCAAGAAAAATGAAATGAACAAAGAGTTTTTATAATTGGCCATTTACCCAAGGGTCCATTAACATGACTCCTAGATGTCTGGGTCACTGCCATTTGTTCTAGTTATACAGCTACAAGTTCAGAATTTTATTTCACCGGGCCTTGTTAATCTGAGGAGTTAAAGGGGATGAATTAGGGCTGAATTCATGCCTAATTATGTTCTGTCATACTCTCATTTCATCATATACTCTATAATCTTGAGATTGATAAAATATACCTGGCTTAGATGAAATGTTCCCTAGAATATAGCTGAATCAGTTTATACACATATCATTGTGTATATAAGGCTGCATCTGAGGCGGCCAAATGAACTAACTTAAGGTCTAATATTACCCTAATTCAAAATGATGTTGATACGAAATGCTGACTGATGATAACTTTTTCTTTTAGGTGAGTTGGGGAGAATCGCAAGTATACATCTCTGCTGTTCATATTGTTGTTCAATTATTTGCAATATTTCAGTGTTCACTTAATTCCTCCTATATCCTTTAAAGAATTATATCCTGCTTGACTTACCCAAATGATGTCTATGTCTGGTTTTTTCATAAATCTGAGATCCATTTAGAAGACTGTCTTGCTGCAAAAGATTTAGAGAGAAAATTACAGCTATGTATGGAAAACAGACAAAGGATGTCCTAAGTTTATTTTTTCAGTATTGCTGAAGAACAGAATTAAATTTTTTGACACAAAAAGATATAAATTAACAAAAGTTTCAAAATGTTAAAGATTGAATATACTGATTGAAATCCCTTATCGTTATGCCAAATGTGGAGAGAAATTGAAGATTCCCCATATATGGAGGGATATAATGTGTTAAATTTAATAAATGTTAAATGTAAAAAGAATCATTTGAACTCAAAAGTAAAAGTAAATAAAAAGATAATGAAGGGAAAGTAAACTGCTTCAGATTTTCCACACACATATTTATAGAAATGAATGAATATCTACAAAACCCTGAAGAATAGAAGAGGGAATTAAATAATGCTATGTCTAGCCAAGATGCAGTATAACTATAAAGGTAAAGATGATAGCTTTAAATGTGCAAGAACTCTGAGATTATAGTTTCATGAGCTTTTCATAAATACATGACTAAAAACTCCTTGTAATCAATGCAATTTTAGTAAAATGATTTGGGGCAAGCAATAAATATATTTGAATTAAGACTTTAAAATAGTTTTATGGCTACAGAACAGTCTAAAATATAAAATAATATCACTGGAAGAAGAGAATCTAAAAGGGAGAGGGAAGTATATCCTCCTCTTCATTTAAAAAGCTGGCAGCCAAATGAGATTATTTTAAAAGTTATAAATCAAGTGCTAGAAGTTTAAATGTAAACTGTAGCAAACACCATTCTTCAAAACACAGCCCCCAACCTCCTATGTTAATATCATCTGTATCTGTTCAGATATAAAGAGAGATTCTTTATCTCAGGAAGTATAGGGCTCTAATCTGGCCACAGAAGATACATTGAACTTGGTCTAAAACAGTTAGTACACACTTCTTCCATTTGGTCATTAAGTCTCTAAAAGAGCCATGTTGCCCAATTCTGGCCTTTGAAATATAAGCTGAAATCTGTTGGGTGAAGTTTCCAGAAACTTTTTTACTATACTGATTTTAAAATAAAGGACACTTTAGCTAGAATTTATAATCGTTCCTCTTCTTTCTCCTTTTGGCTAGAGTGGAGAAGTGGTGGCTTGGAGCTGCAGTAACATCCTTGTAACCATGAGGCGGTAAGATTGAGGAAAAGGATGAGAAAAATTTTAGGGGTATAAATGTTGACATTGTGAAGCTAATGAACTAACATGAGCAGCTTCTTACCTACAGATGTTTTACTACATAAGATTTAAAAACCTTGATCTGTTTATTCAGCCAAAATTACCAAAATTATCAAGCCATAAGAGTTAGGCATTTCCAGTTGCAAAAGATGGTATACAACTAAATGGCTGTATTTCAAATTCATATTCAAATCAGTTAAATATCTACTTCACATCATTCAGAAAAAGAATACCAGGTGAGTTAAATACTTATATATAAAAATTTATTAATTATTAGAAGAAAGTGAAGAAGTATATTAAGTCCTAAAATTTACTTTATTTTTGTACCCCTGGGCCGAAAGACACCATAAACAAAGTTGAAAGACAAGTCATAGACTGAGAGAGATTCTGTAACACATGCTAGGTGAAGAATTTGTATCAAGAGTATATAAATAACTTCCACTAGCTTTTATATTATCCTTTCTACTCATGTTTGTACACACACATATAACATACATATACAGATACGGATATAGGTATATAATTTTTTTCAACTTTTGACAAGGGGAAAAACAAAACATGCTAAATAGCATTTGAGCTCAAGTTCAATCTTGAGAAAGGTACTGTTTTACAAATACACAAATTAGTTCCAGTGAAGCAGGGGGTATGGTTTTTACTACTCATTTCTAAACTTCTATGGAATTATTTGCAAAAGGATGAAAGAGACTAAGGTAAGAGCTTTTATGCAGTTCATGTAGTCCTATGTGCTTCAGTATTTGTAGAAAGGTGTTAGGCTATAGTGGAAAAAAATTACAAGCTAGAGAAGGAAAAAAAATGAATTCAGAGGCAATTCTATTCCTTATTTTGTTATCTCGGACCAACTCTTAACTTTTCAGAACCCATGCTCTTTATCTCTGAAGTAAAAATAATAGTACCTAATTCATGCATTTAGTAAGTTAATTATACAGCATACCTGGTACAGAATTTAAGAACTATTATTCTGTTTGTTTTCTTCTCATAATATTTATTTATATAAATCATTTTAAAATAATTTTTAATTCATGGTTTTTATTTATTTTTATTCTTTAAGTACTTTTCTTTCAATTTTGTATATTCTTGATTTTAGACTGGCAAGAATCTGCTTTAATAGTGTTTCCTTGGGGACCACTTTCACAGAAAAAATGAAAAATCTACAATTACAACCCACTAGACTTTTCCTCATAAAATATATTCTAAAATCATGTGTTCAGTGTCATACTTATTTTAAAAAAAAACTTATTTTCTAAAATCAGGAAAATATTAACCTGGGATCACCAGATCTACAACTTTCTGCTAGTTATAATATACGGTTGACTAAAGCCAGATTACTAATTTTGAAATTCAGTAATGAAAATATGGTTCAAGAACTGTGAAAATATTCAGGCAAGATCTCTCAATGGGCACTCAATTTATAGGAATAGTGGAGCATCAGCAGTATAGGTTACTTCCATATGGATAAGCCATCTTGATTCCATTTTATTATAAATTATCTAATTTATATTGAAATTTTCTTTTCCCTGTACTTTACTTTTTAGCCATATTTGGACAAATTGTTCTTTCAAAATACACAGCCAATAATAATAAAATTTTAGGAAATCAATTCATACTGAGCTTCTTTTATTCTGCTCACACTGAAATTCATTTCATGATGAAAAGATAAATTTTCTCTTTATTGCTCCCTGGACTGGTAAATAATGACAACAAGAACTACTACAGGGATACCTTACACAGTTCTTACTGGATTTCTCTGAAAATGGCTTCAAAAACTGCTATAAATGAGATTGGAACTATCAACAATTCTCTTTCTTTCTCACCCTCCAAGTTAAATGATAACCAGTTTCTATCAATTTGACCATCTTTACCCTCTCCTCACCATCCAAACAACTACTACCTTAATCTGAGTCCTCACCACTTCTTTCCTGGGCAATGCTGCTGCCCTAGGACTCTCTCTCCACAGGGCACTTGCATTCTCAACACACACATCTGATAATGTGACTCTCTAATTTTAAAATCTGATTTTAATTTTGTGCTTAGTGTATATATTTAGCATTTAGGCAATTTTTTGTTTACACAGGTAATTTTAGAACCAGAAGGTTTAGCTTTGAATAATGTTATTTATTCTTGATAAGTGTGAGGAATGTGGGGAAAAAAAGAAGACATCTCTTGGCACTCTAGATAGAAATAGGATTTTTTTATGGGAAGAGGAAATCAAAGGACAATGATGTATGTTTTTCAAGTGGAATTTCTGATTTAAGTTTCTTATTGGTCAGAAGCATTAGAACAGGGAGGGTACCATTTTAGGATACATGGTCACATAAATTTATTTTTATGAGAGTAAAATTTTTGGAAATATACCATGCGTTTTTCCCAAGAGCAATCTCTAAGCTGCAGGTAGAATAAAACAGATCAAAGAAATAACTACATCTTTATAGAAATAGTTTGGAAGGCTTAAGTTACCACAATAAGCAACAAAAAACAAAGTCCTTTTGCAAGCAAAAGAGTCACATGTCTGTTTCATTGATTTTGTCACTTCATCACACACAACAAATCTATGTCAACATGAGTGGTAAATCTCAAAGGGAAAAGATGCACAAGTCAAGGCCACAAAGGCAGAAGATATTCTTGGAAAATTGTCTCTTGCAGTCATAATGAAAGGGCTTGTCTTTCAGGATAGGATCCACACAGCACACTGTATCCGAAGAGGTGTTAAGATCATTTTTATTAATTAGCATAGTTATCCCTCAGTCAGTATGAAACAAATTTTTTAAAGAAAGAGAGAATATGACAATGTATGGTAGCCCTACTAATTGGGCATCATTTTCATAAAGCAGTATTAGCTCTTCATTGTGTCAGTTTGTTAGGGCTGCTATACCAAAAGTACTACAAAACTGAGTAGCTGAAGCAGCAAAAATTTATTGTCTTTTTGTTCTGGAGACCAGAGGTTCGATATTGAGGTGCTGCAGAGCCATGCTCCTTCTGAAGATGCTAGGGAAGGATCTGTTCTGGGCCTCTCTCCTAGCATCTCTGTGCACTTCTGTGTCCATATTTCCCCTTTGTATGAAGATGCTAGTCATACTGGATTAGGGTTCCAACCGACTCCAGTCTGACCTCATCTTAACTAATTGTATCTGTAGTGACCCTGTTTCCAAGTCAGGCCATATTGTGAGGTACTAGGGGTTAGGACTTCAACACGTGAATTTGGGGAGACACAACTGAACAACTAACGAGTATTTTCATTACTGGTAAGCATTAATAATAATGTGAGGAATCACGCTTCATTGGTTGTTTTGGGGCAATTTTACTTTGTGCAAGACAACCTAAAGAAAATCCAAACACTGTCCTTTTGCAAAAATGTGAAAGTGGTGAGTTGTACACTATACAGACACAAACACACTCACACAAACACAGAATCAGGATTCTTAAAAGAAGGGAAGTGGGCACAAGGCTGAACTTTTCAGGGGAGATCCTTGAATGCTAAGCTGAAGAGTTCGGATTTTGTCACATAAACAATGAGAAGACATATACATATTTAAGAGTAACATTCTAAAATGATATTTCAGGGAAATTAATTAAGACAGCATTGAAAATGACAGAAGGAAGAGATCATGGAAATAACGTAATAAATGTCTTTATAGTATAAACCAAAGGATGAACATTTTCCTTTCATGTATGTGAAATCCCCATCCCTCTTCTGAAAGAATTCAGTTTGCCAATCCTCTTCTCTTCCTGACACTTTATCAATTAAGAAGCCACGGACATTTGGAAAAGCTGTAGAAGTGAACTTGCTGCGGTACCTGATGATGGTGTGCTGGATTGTCACGAAACAGAATGACACAGTAATTTGAAAGCCCCAGCCTCAAAGAACTACTAATCACAATTTCCCAAATCTACTACACACCTGCACCTACAGGATGGAACGTGAGTTCACATTTCTGAAATATTTTAAGTATTATCAGAAGGTAACAGTGAGCAGATTTGTAGTGAAACTTGTTAAGTGAAGGTCATTGTTATTTTGGACTGCACGTGCAAAAAAAAAAAATGTCATGGAACAGAGGAAAAGAGTCCCCTCTTTGCGATTCAGGAGAGACTGAAGCAAGAATATGCATTTAGTTTGGGGATCTCATTATGAGAAAAAGAGAGACTGCAGGAAGTTCAGAAGAAATCAACAGGAATAATTAAGGAACCAGAGGTATTTACCCTAGAGGAAATATTAAAAGAATAAATAATGTATATGTAGTTGGCTAACTAAAGGGACATGAGAATTGGCTACAAATACCTAATGTGTGTAAACACTGAAAACTGAAAGTCAATATAAAGCCTAGAGCAGGAAGGTAAAATTAAAAATAAGGCAATTAAATAAAATAGAAAATTCTAGCAGAATACAAGAGAAAACAAGGCAAATTCTGTAGAAATAGTAACAACTGGTCTAAGTTTTTTCAGAATATTTTAAAACAAGTCAAGTAATAATGTGTGTTCTATGGGGTACAAATGCCCAGGAATAAATAAATTTGACCCAATAATATGTCACTTTCTTTCCTCTTTAAAAAAATTTTTTTTAATATTTGGTCACTAATGGAATAAAGATATGGGGAAAGTATGTTTTGGCTTAACTAGAAAATAAAAGTGCAATTGAGTCATCTCAAATGCTTGAACAGAGAATGTTGTTTCTGTAAGTTAGGAGATTCCAGTCAATGTCCTCTCTTACCTGGAACAAATTCTACTTACCAGCAAATGGGAGAAATGAGCTGAATATTTGTATTGTTTCTCTCTTTTTCATTACCCATCTCTCCTTGGAAGTGAGCTGAGGGAAAGGGAGCTTTTTTGAGTTTACACACAGGCTCCCCTGTCTGCCCAGGATTCTCTTCTCACCTGGGATTGCTTGATAATCCCATCACCACCAAATTACACATCCATAACCCCCTTTCCTTTAAGGAACCCACAGTCTCTTATTTCAATCTATTTGATTGAGGGCTCCTATTATCCTCTAAAGCATAGATGAAGACCACCTGAGTGGAGGCTGTCCTCACCAGAAGCACAATGCCTCTCTCTGCTCACTCTCCCAGCGCCCAGCACAGTGCTGCTTCAAATCTCAGAAAACATCTGCAAACTAAATGAACGTGTTGTGGCCTCAATCCTTTCTTCGTAATGAGAAGGAAACAAGTCTTACTCATTTTAATACTCTGCAAATGAAAGAGTTCCTGATTTGTTCATGGTATGTTTTGGCTTTCCAGGAGTATGACTATTTCCTCACTGATAGAGGCCAAATATTTCATTCAAAACAGTCTTCTTGAAAAAGCACTGTGCACATTTCTCTTTTCACACAGAAATCAGATTGGACATTTACCCTAAAGTCAGACCTCACTATGCACAAGGTAGGTTGAATGGAGCATCCTGGAACTCGGGATGTACTCTGAGGTTTAATTTGCTGCATTGTTTCAAGTCAAAGTTTCAGTCCGCATATATGTAAATAGGAGCCACTCCTGCCCAACCTGTGTCATCAGCAGTGCTTCACTTTTCTGAAGGAAGTCCAGCTTAGGAAAGTAAGGCACCTTCAGGAGACCAATGCAAATTGAAGTAACCACAAGATTTATTGAGCACTACTGTGTAGAAGGACAGAGCTATGGAAGACTGCCTCCCATCCCATCAACATTCAGAGAGTAGCTTGCATCCACAGGCTCCTTTTAATTTTAATATAGTTCCTCCTGTTATCCCAGTAGCCTGGCATGTTACAGTTTCAAAATAACAACTTTATTTATAATAAAAAATGATTTTCACCCTGTCTGAATTTCATAAACCTTCTAAATAAAAACACCTTAAATTTCAGCTCATTGCACAAAACCAACTGACATATTTTCTGCAGTTTTATACTTTAAAATAGGCATAAATAAAATAGTAATAAAAATTACTGCCTATTCCCTGACCCATATTAGTAAAAAATTAATTCTATTAAAAACTTAAATATAAAAACACAAATTCTTATCATTTAAACTTTTATCGCTATGTATGTTCCTTTCCATTTAAATTTTTAAAAAGCAACAGTGAGATCAGGTGGGCAGTAAAATGTTCTCCAGCCTATATCTAATGAATTTGAAGACATATGGTGTGACTTGGAGCTGGGGAGCCAATGTTCTCTTAGTCTAGCACAGTTCATGAAGTGAAGTGTAAAATAGGACACAAGTGACTTGGGTACAGTCATTTAGCATCTGTTCCAGTCATGTTAATTCAGGTTGGATATCATATGAAGGCAGGAACATAACATGATGCAGAAACACTTTAGAAAAAAACCCATAATTGTCAGTTTAATAGCTTGGAAAGAAATGGATGTTTAACCTTTGCAGACTGGAAACTGGGTTTGTTTTAACAGTAAGAATTTCCATTCCCCTGAAACCGTGACAATATACCATGAAGTGCAGTTGCCCTTCCTCTAATAAAGGCAGTGATGATCACTATTCAATCATTTATTCATTCACTCATTCTTTAAATCTCAGCTCAAATATGAGCCCCTTCATGAAGAGCAATTAATACTTTCAATGGGATGTATATTCAAGTAGAGTTAAGAGCAAATATGAATTAATGCCCAGAGTCAAAAGTAGGGAATTTAATAGTTAGGGTGTTGGTTTCATACTAGAAAAGCACATAAGACAATGGGTAGAATAAAAACAAATTACATGATATGAGGCACCTTGATTAAGGACTTAAAGAATTTTGTATATTTTAGCTGATTATTTACTGCGGAAGGGTGAAGATAATAATTTTACACATGGTTTTGCCTGGAAAGGAGGGAATAGGCCACATTTCTCAACTTTATGATGTTTATTCTGAGGCTACAGTCACAATTTCAGTTCAGTTATTTTAAATGTAACAAATGCAGCCCAAAGGGTATCAGTCAATACGCTTTGTTCATTAGCACCAGGGTCCAGTGGAAATTCAATAGTTCTGTAACATAGTTTTAGAGAACAATTGTTAAATGTATGCAACGAGGACTTAAAATCATTTATACACAACACTTGGCATTTGGACGGCAATGTGATATACAGGAAAAGAGGACACTGAACTGGGAGTCCGGGAATCTGTCTTCTACTCTTGGACATTAATTAGTTGCAAGTGAGCTGACCACTGTGAGCTTCAGTTTCTCCACTGGTAAAAGCAGTGAGCTGGATCAGACGGTGGCTAAGTTCCCTTCCACCTATTTTTAATTTATGATTTATTATCATTAATAAAAAATATAAAAATGGGCTTAAATTTCTAAATAAAGTTGATGTTACTTGATAAACGCTACTTTGCCCTAAGTTATACCAATAGCATTTAATACCATCTATTTCCAAAATGGCTGACTGATAAACAGCCTAAGGATAGAAAATAGAACATTTCTGGGAATCATGCTTCTGAGTATTTTTTAAAATGACTTACAACTTTAGTCTCTTTCATTTACTTGATCAAAACACCATTTTATTGAGTGCCTACTATGTGCTAGGGAATAACGTGGTTATTGGAAAAGAAATCAAGTGCAAAAATATTTGCAATCATATTTGCTGTTACTAGTATTCTCATGTCTTACAAAACCTTTCTGGATACTTTTTCTCATAATGATATTTCCAAAATCCATTTTATTCTGAATCAAAAATGTAAAACTTAGTAAAATGTTCAAATTGTAACATTGAGAGAAAAATCTTTTAAAATACTAAAAGATTTTTAAAAAGTAAGAAAATATAAAACATACATGTACTTATTGTTTTCAAGCCAAGTAATTACTCTGAAGCTATTTCTAATTGGTATACCTTAAAGAAAAACTGAAGCTGTTCAGCTAAATGTTGTTATAGAAGGCAACAGGTAATATGTCAAATTTATCATTTAATTATTTTTCAGTACATTCTGCTATGCAATATATAAACATAAATAAAATTAGCATGGTGGGTTTAAATAGTTTCTAATCTTAAAAAAATGAAAAAGAATAAAATAAAGGTATATTAAAATGTGGTAGCTTTATACAGTATATGATTTTTAAAAATTCTTTATGTGCTTGTAACTGTCCAGAAAATGGTCCAAATAGATTTCCAACTTCATTATTTGCTTACCCATGCCAAAGTTCCTATTCCAACCAAAGGTACACTACCCATTTTTTCCCTCTACAACCTGGCTCAGTAGCCTCTCCCCTCCTCAACTATTTTCTCAAGCCATTCCCACCTGCAAAAAATATAATATTGTTTGGAAGCAATAAGATAGTTCACATGACAGGCAGATAATCACTTTGATTGTTCCTAATCTTACTGTTCCTAATTATTCAGGACATCACCCTGTCAGGAGGTGATATATCCCTGCCCATTCCCTTGTAAAGGCCTTTCCGGGGAAGGAACTGTATACTCAAAAACACCCCAAACATTGTTTTGCACAAAGTAAGTACTCAGTGATGGTTATTTAAATGACACATAAGCTATTGGAGAAAATGAGAAAGATACTCCAAATAAATATATATAATCATCTTCCATAAAAAGGAAATTAGAGGCTCTCAGTTATTTAGAAGACCTCAATCTTTGAAAAAAATCATTTTCAGTTTCCTTGGAAATTAGTGAGTCTTCTCAAAGATATCAGTGATATCGCAATCTCCCTTCAGAACCAAGCATTTCTCATTTAGCTTTATACACTAAAAAATGCACACATAATAAGAATGAATAAATTATGAATTGAAAGAATTAAATATTTTAAATAAAATATTGAGAATACTTTATTATCCAAAATTAGAGAGCCTGGAATTGCAATTTTAATCATGAATATAATAAAGCAACTCGGTGATTTTGTAGCAAAAAAGCAAGCAAACAGCATTGAACACCTGTGAGCAAAGAAAGACTAACACCAAAAGCTATTAATAATACTGAGAAGGATAACAGCTAATCTGCAGTAATTTCAATATGCCAGAAACTGTCCCAAGCCCCTTATATATTAACTCATTTAATTTCCCCCAACAACCCAATGAGAAAAGTGCTATTATCTCCATTTTATGTCAGGAAACTGAGAATTAATGAATTTAAGAAATTTTCCTGCAGTTTCTTAGTGTGTGCCAGAAACTATGCTAAGCTCTATACACATTAAATTACTATATTCAATTGTCATAATTACCCACTGAGGTAGGAACCATTTCACTGAAGAGAAAAAGTGTTTGGCAAGGTTAAGTCAGTTGCCAAAGTTCACAAGTTAGTAATTGATAGAACCAGAATTTGAATCGGATTTGTTTGATTTCAGAGAATAAGCTCTCAATCACCACTCCATTCTGAAGAAACACACACACGCACACAACAGCACACATATACACATGTTCACATATAGAATTAATTTGTGAGTTACACAAAGTTTGGAGTCATGTAAAATATGTTAAATGAGAGAGTTCAGATTCAAAAAGATCTGCACAAATAGCAAAGTGTATAGACTATTATAAGAGTTTGAAGAAAAATGCCACACCCTATATTTGAATCCAGTGAACTATCAGCACAAACAGAATATTTAAAAACATGTAACTTCTTAGGAGGAATATGTATAAAAACAAAAAGGATTCGGGGGTTATACTTAATAAGTTTAACAGGAGTCAATGCTGCAGAGTGGTCATTGAATTTCAAATTGACCTGAAATTGCTTCAGTATAAATTATGGATCTCTCTTCTCTGTACTGATCAAACCATATGAAACATCGCAATCAGTGATGAAGGTCCTGGGAAATTTTTAACCTTTAGAATTGAAGATGTGATAGTTTTCTAGATATACTACTATATCAGGGAGAAAGAACATGATTGGCTTAATATGGACCTAAATGGAGGAACAAGGTATAGGAATGACAAGAGACAGATCTTTGGTTCAAGCTAATAATCAGATTTTCTCAAACATGCCATTGGCTGTCCCGATGAGAACACCATCATCCAAGAAGTGAGCAGAGTACAGCATGTCAAAGACATTGGTCAGTGGACTCAAGCATCAGCCAATGGGTCACACTTAAAGTCTCTTCCAAACCTCATTTTCTGTGATTACATGGAGTCTCAAGTATGTAGAAGAAAAACAAAACAAACCTAAAAGTTTGAGTAAAATTCAAGCTAATGATGGAAATAAAGTGGCAAGGTATTTAATGAAGTCTCTCAATCCCTCCCACCAATTCTGGACTAGCTTGACCCATATGAACATTTCAGAGTGAAAGAGCAAGGAGGCTGGTTGATTGTTTAATTTTCTGATAAACATGTGTCCCTTATTTTCCCACTGTAATATACTGGAAACAAACTTTTTGAAATGACTAATATTTCAACACACTCCAGCTATGCTTTACTCTCATATTCGTAGTTTTGTGGCCCTAAAGATGAAATATGACGTTATATTATAGGTAAAAATTAATATTCTACTAAATCACATTTCAAAAGAACTTCAAGTTCTTTTTAGTGCAGGGAGAAACTCACATATTCTTTTTCTTATAAGGAGCACAGTGTATGAAAAACAGAGAAAATGTTTATTGTTTCTTTAGTTACAGAACATTCCCTGTCAAAAGGTCTCTCCACCCCTCCCCCCACCTGACTGTTGTTTCCAGCATTCTCTGTCTCTCCATTACTCTTTGCTTGCTAAAGTAGCTTAGTCTATAATAAAGGCAACCGAGTGTCGGCTTGAGACTGCCATGAAAACTCACATCCACATAAAGCATTTTCCCACTTTTGTTAAGCTTCTTATCACATACACACAAAAGAAAGAACTCTCTCTCCTTCTCTCTCTAGCCTCTCTCCCTCTGCCCTTTTTAAACGATGGTTCTAATTTTATTGAGACTCTTTTGCTAGGCTACCACACTACAGTTCACTCACTATAGGGAAGTGAACCCCAAAGAGCCAGCTTGCAACTACGACAAACCATTTCCACTTCTTATGTTAACATTTCATCTCAGAGGACTCTTTTCTCTCTCCGGCAGTTGCAAGGCACCTCTTTGTCTCTACTGCGCTTACTGTGTGAAGGTGCGTCATGGATGATAGTGAAGTGAACTCAAAATTGTCAACTTGAAGCTGGCAAAATTTTTGTTGAAGTTGATGCCCCCATGGGACTTGTGCTGCCCTAAGCAGCAGTTTATACTTTCATGACATTTCCCTTCTGAGACAGCCTTAGGTAGAGCCAACATGTCAACTTCTATATTTGGGGGGTTGGGAGCGTAGGTGATTTGACGGAGCTCTTTTGATCGTACTTGTACCCCCCTCCTGTGCTCATCACAGGTGTCCTTTCTCATTGTTCTCTCTTCTGAACTCACTTGGTTCTTTAAAGTAGAGCAAGTTCTAAAACGGTAACTGTGGTGGCCCTCTCAACAGGAGGATTTCCCAGCAAGAGAAAATGCAAGGCATTAAGGCAGTTCGCTTGCCAAAGGTATAGGCAAAATTCTCTTCTTCTCAAAGTCCATTTCTACACCGTTGTCTAGGACACACTTTATAAGAAAAATTATGCAAAGGAGCAGCTGCTCTTTCTTTCCAAGGGGATACTGTATTGAGTATCAATTATAGTGGTTCTCAAATGGGGTCTGAAGATCAGCAGCACCAGCAGCACCTGGGAACATGTTAGAAATGCAAATTCTTGGACCAACACCTCAGACCTGCAGAATCAGAGACTCTGAACATAGAGACCATTTATCTGTTTTAACAAGCCCTCCTGGTGATTCTGATACATAGTAAAGTTTAAACTGTCCAAATAAAATAAATTAATAACTCAAATACTATTGCATTTGATGAAAGTCTGTAATTGGAGTAGAATCAAGTATGTGCACAATAATAGGAAATGAGGAAGAAATATGATAATATATAATTCATGGTGCAGTAACTGGATTTTAGCAAATTAACCAAAACAGGATCATTTCAGAAGTACTTTATTTGAAAAACACCCTTAAGAATACACATAAAAATAACACTCAAACTAAGATCAGTTGTTCTACACTAGTTAGTATTGGCTAAACTAAGTATGTGGATCAGTAATTGACTCAACAAAATATATCTTAAGTGCTTGCTTTGTGTGTTACACTGGGCTGGGATCCAGGAAAAGAGACAAAGATTCCAACCTCACATATATGCGGGGAACTATGAAATTTATATTCAATGCTACAATACGAGGGAGACTGTAACTCCATAAAGCAAAGATAAAATACTCTGGGAGTTCAGAAGAGGATGAATAACTTTCACCTAGTGAATCAAGAAAAGCTTTATGAAAAATGTACCAATTCAATTTACACAAAAAATAAATATAAAGGCCAATAAGTGGAAAATTTACTGAAACAGAGCAGGACCTTGTGGAGTCCTCCTTGGTACAAAGCCTTTTCGTGTCTTCCTTTACTTGTTTGTAAGAAATAGGCTTCATTCAGCCTCCTTGACCTTCCCTGAGTTCCAAAGGGCAGAGTCAAACAATGGCTAATCAGGGAAGAGAGGGAATGCAGAAATAAGAGAGGAACAGTCAAGAAACTATGGTGCAGCCTTGGGGGATGGTCCTGGTTCCTCCTCAAGGAATATACATAACAATACCTTTGAGTTCTTCTGCAGGAACTAAGGCCCCCACCCAGATGGAGGATGGTCATTTCAGGCTGAACTAAAAATTCCTGGAGCACCACCCTGTGACCTCACCATCAGCCAATCAGAAGAAACTCACACACCCTGCAGCCCTCACCCCAAATTCTGCCTTTAAAAACATCTTTCTGAAAAACCATTGTGGAATTTGGGTTTTTCAAGCATAAGCCAGCTGTTTTCCTTGCTCGGCCCTGCAATAAACCTTCCTCTGCTCCAAACTCTGATGTTTCAGTTTGTTTGGCCTCACACCAGGCACACTACACGAACTTTTGTTATGTAATATTAATCTCATTAAACATAGTAAGTAAAAAGCTACAAGACATGATTTTTACCTCTTAAAGTTACAGTGCTTCTTAAAGTGAGGGTACAGTGGGTCAGAAACTTTAAGCACTGAATGGGAGTGCAAACTGGTGTGTATCTAGAGGAAATTTACACACTGACTGCCTTAAAGGTGTTTATACTATCCCACTTAGCAATTCCACTTTATGAATTTAATCAGAAGGAATAATCAGAAATGTGTAAAATGTTTAAAGTGCAAGAATAATCACTGAAGCAAGGGAAAAAGAGGTAAGAAAATGAATGTTCAAAAATAGCAGATTGAATAAATAAATATGGCAAATCCATAGAAAGGAATATGTGCTACCATTAATATCACATTGTAGAACAATATATATTGACAAGAAAAAATATGCCCATAGTATATTGTCAGGTAAACAAAAAGGCAAGTCACAAAACTGCACCTATGTTCTGGTATTTTTTTTTTTCATGTACTTCTATATATGCAGTAAAAAGTAATGTAGAGAAATGAGTTGATAGTTTGTCCATAACTGGTGTTTTGTATTGGGTTATGCATTATTTTTTCTTATCTTTCTGTAGATTTTATGTTTTATAACTAAATTCAGAATGAAATCTTTCCCTTAGTATGCCCTGGTTTCTACCTTCTTCTGTGACCTCATTTCATATTTCTCTCCCCAACACTTTCTGAAAGCTACCACATGCTTTTTTGCTCCTCAGTGATACCAAGTACAGTCTGGTCTTAGAGCCTTGAATCTACTGTTCCCTTTGCCTGGAGCATTCTCCCCCAGGTCACTGTGTGACTGACTCCTTCATATCATGCTGCTCAATATGAGACAGGAGGGGAAGGGGCACAACACAGCCATTAAAGGAATGATACAGCAATTAGCACCAAGATGGCAGAGAATTCAATTCCCAACAGACCCCAAGACCCATGATGGTGGGAGATTCAACCTCCAGTGGACCTTGAGCTACATTATACACATTGTAATATACACCCACAAGTGTGTCATGTACCATGACAGTTCCAAAGCTAACCATGAAAAGGTCAAAGAGAGAGCAGTGGCCCAATTCCTGGAAATCCCTGCCTCTTCCCCAAAGTAATTGGAATAATCCTTTCACTTGTTAGCATATAAAAACTAGCAATACCATGCCTTGCAGTCACTGTCTCTCTTGCCTTCTGAGACAACCCACACTCTCTGTATGGAGTGTGTATCTATCTTTACTTTAACCACCCTCCAGCCTCCACCACCCCAATACATCTCTCTAAATAAATCTACTTTTACTCAAGTAAGGCTCGCTCTTGAATTCTTTCCCTGTGTGAAGCAAAGAACCTCACTTGGCGGGGTGCATCCCAGGGAACTCAACCAAGATGGCCATCCTCTCACACCTCCCCACATTTTTTTCCTGCATCAAATATATCACATCCTTGGAGAAGATCACCCAAACTGAAGCCACTTCTCTGCCCCACACATTCCTCCTCTCTCTGTCATATCATCATCCATCACTAGCTGAAATTATCTTGTGCCTGTGTTTGTTTACTTGTTCTCTTTCCTCTCTCCAAAACTCATTGGAAGCTCATTTATCTTGCAAATTACAACATCTAAGAACCATGTCCAGTGCAAGAATGAGCAGAACCTCATTCTACTAGAATGTGTATAAAAACTGAAAACATAGGATTTTTGGTAATTCCTAGGGACCAAAATCCTCCTATATCTAGAATCTTCCTTTATTCTCAACCCATTTTAATTCTCTACATCCCAATTTCTTCCTCAGTCTTTCTGAGTTGTCAGAAACTCAAATGTCCTTATAAAAAGTAAGCAGAGATAATATAATATACATAATACTGATAAATATTATTGTAAAGTTAAGATTGTAAAAAAAAAAAATGCTAGCACAAAGTACACTAAACAAGAAAGGATTCTTGGAAGAGGTGTACCTGAGGTTGTTAAGAAAGTGATGGGATAGAGCTTCACAGAGGAGTGGTAGAGGGATATTCACGTGTAGGGACAGCATGAGCTGGAATTAAGCAAGCCACATTTAATTTGCCCCAGTAAGATTATTCACAGTGTTCCCAAGAGTAGGATGCCATGCATGTATTTCTATATATAAACAACAAAATCCACAATCTTCAAAACTATAATGTTGTATAATAATGTGCCTGATCTTTTTCCCCTTGTTCCTGAGAGAGAGCAAGGGAGACTCTAAATCTTTAAAATTTCCTAAGTGATAAGAGGGTTTTTGTTATTCATGGCAGGCCTTTCAGAGGACACCTGAGTTTATGCTAATGAGGTGACTCAGTAGGTGGGCCCCCAGACAGTTTCAGGATGGGGGTTGGCTGTACCAGAAGGACCAGCCATGTGATTAGAGGGTTGGAAATGAGCCACATGATTATTAGCCCAATTTCAGGGAGGGGACAGGGACTGGGGATTGAATTCAACCAAGTGGTCAATGATTCAATCAAGAGTGCCTACCCAAAAAAATTCCAGTAAAAATTCTAGACCCTAAAGCTCAGGTGAGCTTCCTGCCTAGTGATAACACACAGATTTACTCAGAGGGTGAAGGGTCCTAGGGATACAGAGGCTTCACATTTGAGACCCTGACAGCATGACCCTATTCATGGCTTATTTTGGCTGACCTGTATCCTTTATAACAAAAATAAAATCATACGTTTAGTACTTTCCTGAGTTCTGTGAATTATTCTAGTGAATTATTGAAGCTGAAGGGTAATGGTAACCCCTGATAATGTAGACTGTTGTTCAGAAGTACAAGTAACTTAGGCACCCCAGAGCTTATGGCTAGTGTCTAAATTGAGGTGAGTCTTGTCCCATAAAGTCTATGCTAACTCCAGGTCACTAGTGTGAGAACTGCATTGAATTCAATAGAAAAACTTGATTCTCCATGAGCTTAAAGATGTTTTTCTTACATTTGGCTATAAGAATTTTAACAATACTCCCATTTCCCAGATTGTTAATCTGCCAAAACCATACAGAGTTTCATCACTAGTAGTATAATATTATATTCATATACCGAAGTTTAACCACAAGTAAATTTAATTTAGTCTTTCATCATTCAGAAGTAGACAAAATATGTATAATATACTCTTGGGATCCTCCAAATGAAATTCAACAATAGAAATTCTAATTCTACAAAGTTCTGTATGATTTGGGGTCTTATTTTATGAAAGCATAAATTATCCCTGAAAAGTAATTTATTCTCAGTAGTTGTAGAAGTTGAGGAATAATATCACCTACATGATTCCTATTGAGTTGAACTGTTGCCAGAGAATAGGTTCTTATCTTAATGCAGAAAAGAATTCAAGAGTGAGGCATAGTAAAGTGAAAGTAAGTTTATTCAGGGAGACATACACTCCATAGACAGTGTATGGTCCATCTCACTCAGAAGGAAAAGTGGCTTAGGAGATACACATTCCATAGGCAGGATGCAGGCCGTCTCAAAAGGCAAGAGGGAGAGAGATCAAAAGGTATTGCAGGGGTTAGTTTAAAGTAAAAGTAGATATACACTGTATAGACAGAATGCAGGCCATCTCAGAAGGCAAGAAAGAGTGTGACTACAAGGTACAAGTGTGGGGTTGTTAGTTTTTATGGGCTTGGTAATTTCATATGTTAATGAGTAGAAGGATTATTCCAACTATGTTGGGGAAGGGGTGAGGAGTTCCAGGAATTAGGCCCTGCCCACTTTTTGACTTTTTTACAGTCAGCCTAGCAACTGTCATGGCACCTGTGGGTCTGCCATGAGGCTCAAGGTCTACTGGAAGTCAAATCTTCTGCCATTTTGGTTCTAATCAGTTTGTCCTGACCTCAATTGCTGTGTCATTCTTCAATGGTTATGCCCCTTTCCCCCTGTCTCAGAACTGCATATAAGACTAGAGAAAATTTGAAGCTATATGCAGCATACCATTGTTCCTTTTTAAATTTTAATGCAAAAAATTTTTAAATTTATTTGTGTATCTTCTGTACTCAAGCAATAATTATAAGATCAAATGTTGGAGAAGAGAGAAAAAAAGAAAAGCTTTAAAAAGACATCAGTTGGCTATGAAACTGTTCTTTTATTCTTCATGTTGCTTATTTTAGGGAAGTAACTGTAATATTTCCTTGAGATAGTAAAACTTAAACTGGTCTGAATCTTCTAAGGAGGAAAAATTTTCATATTCATATCAAAAAGCTCCCACTTTTCTTGAAAATGCCACAATTGCACCTTAAAAAACACTCAATTTATTTTTACTTTTGCTTTGTAAAATGCCAAAGTTGAGAAATACCTAGTTCAAAACATAATTATGGAGTTAAACTATAACATGGCAGATGGTAGATATGCATACTAAGATCAAAGCTGTATTTTTTTGATCCTTAGAAGAACCCATAAGGGAAATGAATCAAGTAATATAATCGCCATTTTTTTTTTCATTTAATGATGTGGGGGGTTTATTTTAAATAGAGTGAAAATAGATAGGAAAAGAGCAAATCTTCAAAACATCCTAAGTCCTCTATAAACTACTATGGCATTTAACTATGGGGATGCAAAAGAAATCGAGTAATTGAAATTGAGCCAGGTCCTCCGAAATAGAACACTAGTCTCATTAATAACCAAGGTGCAAGGTTGGCTCTGTATTATAAAAAGGGGACAGAACCAGGACTTCTCCCCTAGCAGTTTCAGTAGCCAAGGAAGAATTATTGCACCTTTCACTTAACGACTTCTGTGAGTCTTTAGAAGTGCAAAGCATGCCTATTGACCCCATAATCTCAATTATTATGACAGAGACCTTGTCCTATCTCTATATTTCATAACAATAATAATTAAAACAATTGATATTTATTAAGTGCCAAAAACTGTTTGATAAGCATATTTATACTTTCTTTCATTTAATCTTAATAATAGCTCTATTAGACAAGTAGCATTAATCCTGTTTCAAACTAAGGTAATTGAGGAAAGATATTAAGTTACTTACTCAAGATCCCTTAGCATTAATGGCTTAGCAGCTAGTAAGTTGCAGAGCAAGGATTTGAACCTAGGTCTATGCTGTGTGTTTTAAAGCCTCAGATCTTACTTACTACACAACACTGAAAATAATGGCCCTGTGAAGGAAAAGT
The DNA here is from genome assembly GCF_036321535.1 of Camelus dromedarius. NCBI lineage: Eukaryota > Metazoa > Chordata > Mammalia > Artiodactyla > Camelidae > Camelus > Camelus dromedarius. The sequence continues at coordinate 40,684,502 of NC_087439.1, forward strand.
AGTGGAAATAGACACTTAACAATAATTATTTAAAGGAGTTCTAGTAAGCTTTTAGATATAATTGTCTGGCAAACAGCACCACCAAGCAATTTGGTGACCAAAATATGGTTTTGGGAAGTCAATATAGTTTATATACAATTGTGGATTTTGTGAATATACGAAAGTCAAAGGGAGAAATATACAAAAGTAAAAGCAGAATGGCTTTTGGAGTGGACTCTAGAGACAATTAGACCAGAATTTGAATTCTAATTCTGGGCATGTTCTGTATTATACAGTGTCCTCAACCATAAAATAGTAATGATGCTAGTATCTGTCTTAGTCAGTTTGGGCTACTATAACAAATAACCACAGACTGAAACAGACATTTATATATCACTGTTCTGGAGACTGGAAGTCCACATTGGAGGTGCCAGAATAATCAAGTTCTAGTGAGGGCCCTCCTGTGGGTTGCAGATTGACAATTTTTCCTGGTATCCTCATATGCTGATAAGAAGGCAAGCTAGCTTCTGGGCCTTTTCATATAAGGGGACTAACACTATTCATGAGATCTCCACTCTCATGACCTAATTACTTCCTAAAAGCCCCTCCTCCAAATACCACCACTTTGGGGATTAGATTTCAATATATGAACTTTGGGGATCACAAACATTCAGTCCATAGCAATACCTACACAACATGTTTATCTCAAGGATCCAATGACATGGTGCATGTAAGGTACAATGCCTGAAAGAATGAAATCAATAAATATTAGCTGTTAGCATTGTTGTTACAATTGTAATTATGATAAGTACTATACTTTAACACACAGGAACTCAACAGGATCTACAGCACTAAAATTAACTCCATACTATCCCTTGCTATTTAGATCAGGCATGCACCAATAATTAATTTGATCCCAAATCACATAGCTAGAGAGAGGTACTAAGTACTTCAGCCTAACAGCAATATTCTTACACACTAATGGTGGAATCAAAGATTGCCCAGTTTAAGAATGAGAAATCTTTTTTGACTTTCAGTAAAATATCACTTGGTTTCTCTTCAAAACAAAAGATTCTTCCTAAGTTACATATACCTGGTTCAAACTGATTGATTTGCCTCAGGTCAAAGACAAATCAATGTTTAGTTTAGAAAAGAGCTTCAGTCTCCTGAATCACTTATTATTTCCTATTAATGTTAATTATAAGACATTGGTCAAAATTTAATATATTAATAACGTTTAATGAAGCAGTCTTTTGTCATTGCACAGATTCTTTTTAAAATTTTTTAAATTAAAAAAATCCTTTAATTATTTTTTGGGGGGGGTAATTAGGTTTATTCATTTTTTTACTTATTTTTTTTAATGGAGATACCAGAGATTGAACCCAGGACCTCATGCCTGCCAAGTACTCTCTCTAGCACTGAGCTACACCCTCCTCCTGCCAGATTCTTACTAATAACCAAAGTGAATGCTTTGAAAACAAGTATGTACTATTTCTATCCACTTGGACACCATTTGGTATAGCCAAGAGCAATTTCCTGAATAGTATCTGGATAAATAAATGTAAAATGGTATGCTAACAAAAGTAGGAGGAAATCATATTCCATCCTGTAAACTTACAGTAGTATGTCCCTGTTAATATTAACAAATGTTATTTTCCCCTCAAGAAGAAGAAAATTACGTTCATTGTTAATCAAAATTTTACACTGGAATGGAATGACCTGATAAGGGGTAGGCAGAGTATATAGAATCTAGTTGTGTACTCCTGCTAAGAAAAGCAAAGTGGACAGATGCCTTGAAATGAGAGGAAACCAAAAGTAGTTCTGATCATAACTTTTAACTTTATCAATGTAACCCCAATGCTAAGTTGGCTTTAGAAACCAAAAGGTTCAGTGTGCGTTGGTGGTATAGTGGTGAGCATAGCTGCCTTCCCAGAAACCAAAAGGTTGAGAACTGGATAGCTCTATACCAAGTTACTGATATCACTATGAGAGACCTGTTTTACATCCAAGAACTTTTATAGAGAGAAGAATAAGGACAGTTTAAATAAGAACTCTGTTACAAACAATCAGTCAAAATTTACAATAAATTGCCCCAAGCCTTAAATACATCTTTAGCAAATTGGAATGGATAATTCAATGAAATTTTATGGGCAATGTTTCAAAGAACTAAAGAAGCATAATGTGAACATTCTGTCAGGCCTCAGGAGTCTTAGTGAATATTCTATAAACAATGGTATATCAACATTATCACCAGCCACAATCATACCAGATGTTGTACTTCCAACCCTTATTCCCTGGGTCATAGTAAAAAGAAAGGGGGAAAATTATCCTTCTATTTATGGAATATGAAAAAATTTGTAACTATTTTATAGATTATCAGTTCAAAGATGGTAGTTTGGATAGTTTTGCCTTGAACAGAACTGTATTATAATGGTAAATGTCAGTGTAGATTTACGATATCCTGTTTTTTCAAAACTCAGCTAAACTTGAATTTTACTCCATTCAGAGGAAAACTGAGAGATATAACCTCTGCAATAGTTAGAGGCAACTTTCTATGAGACTGGAAATGTATTCACTGTGAAAATATTGAGTCACTAAGCCTTCAGACTGCATTCCAAGAGTCTACTAGGGACATTTCAATCAAGGGTGTGAGAATGTGACAGCCAGGCCATTTGGGCTAAAAAGCACTGTACAGAATTATGTCGGTGAATCTGGTGCCCTCCAAATGACCTCATGTGTGGCCGTGGTGTTAAGTCATGGAGAAACCTATTCATAAGTTGAATATTTTTTTTCCCAAAAAGGGAAGAAAAAGAAAGTCTTGAGTTCCCAGTAAGAATGCTAAATTACCCCATCTCCCAATGGAATGATTCACTTTCATTTCCAATAGCAGTAAAGCCTGTTGACCCCCGTGCTGTTATCCTTCTCGCTGCTCATGCAGTCCTTTCTTTAATCTCTCAGATCAAAGATTGGTCAATAAAAATCATCTCTGCTTTTGTGGGGAGCAAACAAACCACACTCAGTCCTATAATAATTGTAAGTTTTCACAAAATTCTATGGAAAGAAATTCCCATGCATTGTTATTAAATTGGCAAAGGAAAAAAAGCTTGTCTTCTATTTGGTAAGCCCATCTAAAATGCACTAAGTTTTCCAAGTAAGGTACGGCTTACTTCTCTTGGGGAGTTTATGTTCTGGGTTTTTTTTCCCCTCCTTCTTCCTAAAATTTTAAATGAATTTTGAATCAGTGAAAGATCTCTTACCAATGACCCTGAACAGTGAAGTCCAATTTTTCTGCAGAAAAAAATCACATGGAGGTGTCATTTTGAAAAAAGAACATCAATATAAATGACAGCCTCAATATGAACTGCCCTTTGCAATAAAGGAAACATGCCTCAATCCCAAACGAAAAGGACAACTTCTTTTGGTGAAAGAGTAGACCAGTTGTTTTCTCCATTAAACTTTGGTCCACTTTGCTAAGTAGTAGCAAGTTTCAAGAAAATATAGGAATAATATTTAGTTCTTATTAGGTCTGTGATTAGTCAATTGAAACTAGACTCAATTCATTGACTTATCATAATAGATCACTTAACAGTCACTCATGGGATATTCATGGTTCTAAATTATTTTTAAGTTGACAAATTGCTAATTTAGCAGGGTACAGTTTGCCCTTTCCAATCCCAATAAACTTTTAACTTTTTATTTCAACTTCCTAATTGCTGGTTATGAGAATACATACTGCCTTCTGAATTCTGTTTCTCCCATCATTGTTTAAATTAAAAAGTGATGGAAAATCTAACACTTTGCAGAAATGAACTCTGTGGGAGGTATTCTGATAAGTCAGCCATCAAAAGGAAATAATGATCAATTTCAATGATATGGAGTGAATTATGGGAGACGGTTATTCTGTATATTACCAGATGTTTTGTGTAACACACCAATTCTCCTGACAACTGAAAATATTAAAATCTGTAAGGACTATAAAATATAAAGTAGGAGAACTGATTGCCGGGAAGACGGAACACATTCGTCATTGACTGAGGTTTACATTCTCATATAGTTTATTCTGCAGTAATGTGGATGTTAATACTGATATTTTCTAAATAAACATACGTTTAATAACTTCTTGGTGTCATACAGAATTATAATATTTACCTATTCCATATCTTAGAAGACTATTATGTAAACAAATAAAAGCATATATTTAAAAATCATTAAAGGAATAAGAGTAAATGAATCCAAGAATTATTGATACTCATTTCTAATTTAAGAAAATAATTCAATGAAACTTTATCATTCTCAAAAGCCAGTTGTCATTGATTTTTTTAAAAAGATAATTAAGATCATTGGCTTTAGAGTTGGAGAGACCTGGATTAGAATTCCAGATTCATGACTTATCTTTACAGACTTATCTTTATCTTATACTTGTTGAATTTTAGTTTCTTCTTTTATTACATTAGAATTATTTATTTATTTACTTACTTACTTATTTATTTATTTATTTATCGTTGCTTTGTGGTTGGATTAACTATAAATGGTACATACAAAATGCCTCGTGCAGTTCTTGGCTTACTCTAAGGACTAAAGCTAAAATTTATTGAACACTTAGTATTACTAGACTTTATTTTGAGTACTTTTTAAATATAAACTTATTTAAATTCTAAATTAATTTACAAGGGCAACACTATGATGACTACATTTTATAGACAAGGAAACAGGGCACAGAGAAATTTGGTAACCTGTCTAAGGTCATAATGAGTGGCAGAGGCAGAATTTGAGCCAGGTGGTCTAACTCAGGACTTGAACTTTTGAGTACCACCCTACACTGCCTTTCTAGTTAGCAACAACTACTAACTTGTCAGCTATTTATGTTAATGTGTATGACACCACCTGGAATTGAAAGTACTTGAAGTTTGCATTCTTTCAACTTGGGATCAAAGCCTGGCGTAGCAAAGGCACTGTCAATGTGGGCAATCCACTGGATGGCTCTAACTTTCTTCTTCACTATTAGTAAGAGGAGCTAACTCAGTGCTAGAGAGGTCACAAAAGATGATGGATATAAATATGAAAATCATGGTATTTTAGTAGACCACATTGTACCCTGGGAGAAAAAAAGTTCTACCTTAACCCAGTGACCCAAATGCCTTGTGAGTCCATGGTTTTCAAACTGCACTTCCCAAATCCAGGCTCCTAGGTACCCTCATTAAGAGCCACACAGGAACCTAAATCTCTTGTGTCTACTTAATTTTCATGCTCCCACTAAGAATACATTGAATAAGGAATCCCAGAGCTAAAAATATTTAAAATCTCTGAATCCAGTAGTATGTACCTACCCAAAATTCAATTATTCTATCAATAATACCACTTATATAACCTGCTAAAGAGATCTAGAAGTGCTAATTAATTTAAATGTAAAAGCTTTTTAAGGAACTATATAACAAACAGTGTGCATCTAAATTTTACTCATGTTTAGTTAAGCCATTCATTTACAAAATGCCATGATGTTTGGGAGAAAAGAAATAGGAGGGGGTTGCTGAAGACCACACTTTTCTCACTAATCTGACTTGCTTTTGTGTGTACAAATTAGCCACTACAATTCAATACTTTTGGAGGATACCATCTAAAACTTTATAATGCAAATACCTCACAGTTAACATCAGTGAAGGAGTAAATTCTATGCCCATGCATTCATTCATTCAAAAAATACTTAAGACATTTATTGAAACTGTTGTGACAGCCACTATAGAAGAAATACATATTCCCCGTGGAAAACTAAAAATACAGAAAAGTATCGATAATATTTTGGTGTACTTTCGGCAGTTTTTACATAGTTTCAACTTCTTGCATGAACAAAACTGCATGAATTAAGTTTTAAGTGATATAACTTGACTATAAGGGTAATGCATACTTATTACAGCAGTATTGGGATCTACAGAAAATTAAAATGAAGAAAAAGAACTCATTCAGAATCCTAATGAAGATCATTATTATAAATTGGTATATTTTCTCAATATAATCTCTCCTACACATTTTTAAAATAGTTGAGATTATTTTGTATGTTCTGATTTTTACATGCACAGTCAATCAGAGGACTCAGATGGAAATGAAGATGGAATCAGTGACTGATATCCTACTGGCCAGTGTCTGTCAAATGACAGTAAAATGTCATGCCTCACATCATTTAATATCAGTTTAAATATGCATAAATTAATTGATCACTGAAAAATTTGTAAAGTATAAAAGGCCATTTTAGTGTTCCATGCAACTCTGTTGTGGGTAAAGAGATAAAGAGACATTTTGAACTAGGTCTCCTAACTTTAAAATTGTTAGCATGAGCTGAAACAGAACACCACCATATTAGATTAAAATTCTCATTCTCAACATCTATAATCTTCTCTCTCTACATGTTTATTTTTTAATAATGGGAGAGAGTCTTAAAGTTTCAAGCAGTGCTTTCCCAAACTTTGATGAGTTTGGGAAAGCACTGCTTGGATGCAGACGCTAGGCATCTGAGTCAGGAAGCACACTTTGAAAGAAGAAAGAATGTGCCTGTCTTCTTTTAGGTAATTGAGACTGTTCTGTCTCTTGTTTAAAGATTATTTACAAGCCACAGATTGACTATGTGTTTTGATTTTCACTATCTCCTATGTCTTCATAAGCATGTTAGTGGGAAATTAGGAGAAAAGGTATCAGGGACAACTAACTCAAGTATTTAAATTAGAAGTTAGTTTTAGATCATCTTTTAAAATAAATCTTAAAAACAAAACAAAACAAACACACAAAAAACAATGTAATGTGATGTGAGTTGCATCAACAGCCAGCAATGAAGAAGTTGGGAAGGAGGAGCTGCTCAGCAAGTTGTAAGAATAATGACTCTCCCACAGGACAGAAAACTACCTTTTTATTCCTATTTCTTTCAATGCAAAGTGTTCAAATGATATTAGCAGCCTAAACCTGTGGTGCCGACAGGTGAGTGTAGACATTCCCTAGGAGAGTCCATGCCTGAGGCCAGGCACAGATGGCTGTCAGTGATCCTGTTCAGCATTAAAAACCTCCTGCAGCATAAGAACCAGAGCAGAATATAATTTAGACCACGTTGTGAACAAAATCAAGTGGGAGAGAATTTCACTTTTAAATGTTCATTTGCCAAAAACACAAATAAACAAAAACAATCTATCTACCTAACATCACGTTCCCCCGGGGCAAGCGGTTACATCTCTGCATCAATTGGTTTCAGAGAGAGCTTTGTGAGCCAAGATAATTAAGTACTGTCCTGCCCAGAAGCAGGGGGATGGTAAAATGACCTCTTGAAGTCCCAATCCTGTAATTTAGGAAATGGTTACTGACTCCTTCAGTACAACCACAGAAGTGGTGGTAAAGGCGTTAGCAGGCACTAGCAGCCAAAAGGCATCGCACTTTAACCCTCTGTCAGACATGCCAGGATGTTAGCAGGGAAAATGTCTTTGCTTCCAATACCTGGAAACTTCCAAATTTCTGTGGCCCTCTAACCCTAGTAGAAGTCATCGTGTAATTTCCTATTGGCATTAGGACATTCCCCAGGGAATCTCAGAATCTTTATGGGTAACTGCATTATTTGGTAAAGAAGCACAGATTTTTTTTATACTTGTAGTTTTTGCAGGAAAGGTACAGAATCAAAGGGCTTAAAGCATCCTGAGACATCATCTTGCCTTAATGATTCCAGACATATTAATTAAGATTAATTCTAAATAATCTTCAATTATACAGGATGATGTTGGCTGAGAAATTTTTTAAAAAATATATGTTGTAACAATGAAAGATACACAGCATCATTAATCATCAGAGAAATGCAAATTAAAACCACAATGAGATATCACTTCACACCTGTCAGAGTGGCTATCAGCAAAAAGAACACAAATAACAAATTTTGGCAAGGAAGTGGAGAAAAGGGAATCCTTGTACACTGTTGGTAGGAATATAAATTGGTGCAGCCACTGTGGAAAACAGTGTGAAGGTTTCTCAAGAAACTAAAACTAAAACTAAAACTACCATATGACCCAGCAATTCCACTCCTGGTTATATATCTAAAAAAAATAAAAACACTAAGTTGAAAAGATACATGCACCCCGATGTTCACAGCAGCATTATTTACAATTGCCAAGATATGGAAGCAACTTAAGTGTCCATCAACAGATGAATGGATAAAGAAGATGTGGTTTATATATATACAATGGAATACTACTCAGCCATAAAAAAGAATGAAATGTTGCCATTTGCAACAACATAGACGGACTTGGAGGGTATTTTGCTAGGGGAAATAAGTCAGATAGAGAAGGACAAATACTGTATGATACCATTTATATGTGGAATCTAAAAAATAAAACTAACTAGTGAATGTAACAAAAAAGAAAAGACTCACAAATATAGAGAACAAACTAGTGGGTACCAGTGGGGAGAGGGGAAGTGGACAGGAGCATGAAATGGGTAGGGGATTTAGAGGTACAAACTATTGTGTATAAAATAAATAAGCTATGGGGATTTATAGTACAATCCAGGGAATATAGTCAAAATTTTATAATAACTCTAAATGGATTATAATCTTTTAAAATTGTGAATCACTATATTGTATACCTGAAACATATAATATTGATCAACCATATCTCAATAAAAAGAAATTTTTAAAAGAACACACACAAAACATATATGCGTGTGTGTGTGTGTGTGTGTGTGTATTTACATGTTGTAAGATTTGATAATGATACTCTATGTGGATGACTGAATTCCAAAGAATTAGAATACCTGATCTTGTACTCTACTGCTAACCCTAGATGGCTGTCTTTGTAATGTGTAGTATTAGTTAAGAGGGAAATTTGGACAAGAGATTAAACAACTTCACAAATCTATTACCAACTACTAAAAACAAAACCAAACAAAAAAGCCAAACTCACCTACTGATGGAGGTTCAAAAGAATTTTCGTTGTTGAAAGAGAATAAATATTATTATGGAATATCATAAATGCTATGATGCATTTCTTTGTGATTTGGACCAGGCTGTCAACTTTCAATGTGGAATCTGTAATACAGAAATGCAGACCCAACTAGGCCTCCCTACGACATCCTTTCACAGGCTCCTAGGCTTTTCCTTCATGAAATGAAGCTTATGATTTTGTGTTTGTGGATCAGTTGAATTCTCCTGCCTTTCCCCACTAGACTGTAATTCTATGTTGACAGAAACTTTTTATTCTTTCTCTCTCAAATCCACAGTATTTCCTAAGCTTGGTACCTTGCACGTAGTAGATCCTCACTAAATAATTGTAGAATAATTATTTTTTTAATTTTGGATTTTTATATGTATATTTCCCTTGAACTACCAGAGGTTCCCTGACCCTTTGATAAAGACATTTTTTTTTTGGTAGAGTTCATTTTAATGATATTTAAATATTAACACTTTTCACAGGGCTATTGGTTTTATCTGTGCAAGTGATTTCTCATTGTCCCACTACCTTAAACTAAACAAGCAAATTGGTCCCGTATTATGGATGATAAGAGAGAAGGATAAAGATTTCCGATTAGCAACATTAATATCCCAGACAAACAGGGAATTAAAAGCCAGATATGTAATCAGGTTTTTAAAATATTCTGTTACCTGTTCAACCACGAAGTGCAACTCCCTCCATTACTAATCAAGTTCATCCATTAGCTCAACAATTATATTAATGGAAGCACTATTTAAATCACATGAATGCCTAATGACTTATTTTTAAATTTACATGTATTTAAAAAGTAAATATGCAGTATATAAGTGCATCTGCATGCAATTAGTAAAAAAGCACCTAAAATTTTTATTTTCTTTTTTCAGACTTTGTTAACATTTTTGCTATAGGAAATAGAAGCAACTCATGAGAAAATATCAAGGTTTATTTTTTAAACAAAGCACTCAGATACTAAAAAACTGAACACTTCATAAAGAAAATAGGTTGCTCTCCCCTAAAATTGCCTCTAATGTTAGCTGAATATTAATAAAATCCATAAACCATTAGTACACTATAGCTGCTTTGTTCTGAATTACATAGACCTTTTATGTTTATTCCTCAGTGAAAATGCATAAAAAAATGAAATCCACTCTAATTGTACTCTCTGAAGATAGCTGGTAAAATCATTTCTAGCAGCTATAAATCAATTGTAGTATTAAAATGACCTGCCAGGTGCATCTTCTGGGTATCAGACTAATTAAGGGAATGTATTAATTGCAACTATTCATCAACACCACCAACGTTGTTAGGTAACCCTTACAATGAATCTTTTTTTTTAGCATATTATCTAGCAATAAAACTGCAGCTTTACAAAATGTGAAGAAAAAAAGAGAAAGAGGAAGCTGGGAGAATGGCTTGTGCTTCTGCTTCTACATTTCAAAAAGCTCTTACACAGTGTTGCAAGATGGCTTAAATAGAATTTTTTCCTACACAAAAAGCTTTAACTCATCTTCATGCTTGTTTTCTAATATATTTTATTTTGTAAAACACCTTTAGTATATCCTAATAAGTAAATTATTGAGGATGATATCCAGTTATTTTATTGCATTTATTTTAACATCTGATGGATATATATGTATAAAAATGTATATACATTTATATGTATATATACATACACACATATATGTATAAAACAGCATTGCTAATGTTACTGCCATTTATTGGTCATTCACTGTGTTGGGCACTGCACCGAGCCCTTTGCAAACATCACCTGTTTATCCTGATTTCGTCCTCACCACCCTAGATGAGGGAACTGAGATTCAGCAAAGATAAATAACCCGGCACAAAACTCTATTAGAGGGAAACAAGGATTTGAATCCAGTTCTGTTGGATGATAAACCCCTGCTCTTAGCCAGTAATCTATACTATTTCTAAATATCCTCATGAGGGGAGGTTACAGCTCATCGGTAGAGTGCATGCCTAGCACTTCCATTAAATAAGTAAATAAATAAACCTATTTACCTCCACCCAACAAAAAAAATTAAAAATAAATAAATATCCTCATAGAATTTGGAATCATCTCAATGTACAAGCAGCAAACATGAATTTCCTGCTCCGACTATTGGTACTCAGTAGAAATCTTTCAGCACTCTGTCTTTTGTTACTCAGTTACGCCCACAAAATAATGCCCACCTGGCCTATGTCTTCCACATTTCCTATATATTCCTGGGAGTCCATGCTCAATCTCCACAATTTTACATTTTGCTGTCTCTCATGAAGGCAAGACTGGCAAGACACACTTGCATTAAATGAAAGTTATAATCTTTTGTGCATGCCATATTCCTCCACTGAAAAAAATAAATACAGATATTCAGATCTTTGTTTACTCACTTGGGTTTTCATGTCATGTTATTTCAGGAAGATTTTTCTTTCCAAGGAACAAGGGATAAAAAAATTGATATATGCATAATTACCCTAAGTAGAGCCTAAGAAAGTTTGCACAACATAGAAAAGCAAATGTGACATGCCTCTCTTTATTCAATGGTCAGATTAAACATAGCAGAGGAGCACATATCAGACCACAACTATGAAATCCATACTGTCAGGGCAACAGTGACTAACCGTAATCGTGGTGACTGACTAAAACAGTATTTCCATACAATTAAAATAACTGTACCCTGTTTTCTTATGTTCCTACTTAAAGAAACAAACAAGGATGTTATTTTGAAAGTCTCATCCACAAACAGGGTAAGTTCCCTTACTGACGCTAATCAAGGAGAGCAGAACAGAATAATCCTAAAGCCACTTTGGGCTCTGAAGTAAGTGTGTTTGGATATTTTCTTTTTGATACAGGGATGATACATGAGACTGCTTTTATTTTTATTTCTCTATTCTTAACAAGATCAAGAAGGAAAAAAATCAGTTTCATCATCTCTCAGATTTATCCATTGCAGTGGTTTGTGGACACTGGAAAGAAATGAAATAGACTTAACTCAGAAAATGCTTGTAAGCTATTCAACTTTTCCAGATGGTCCCATTGGTTGACACCTTCTTGAAATTCTGTCCATGCTGGGAATAATTAACTCCCACTCAAGCTTTGACATTTTGTGTGGCTCTTCATCTTTCTGTGTATATATCAAAGGCACGATTATCTGTGACAACATTCAAGCTTATAAATATAATATCAGATTTTCCATGTCTCTTCTTTCACCTTTGACATAAAGTCCATCATTCATTAATTCTTTCAAATCCATCCATTGTCAGGCCCTATCCTTTACCTATATGATGTAAAAGAGCATTTTGCAGACATTTCTACTTCCTCATTCTCCACTCTACCTTATAGGTAAAGGAATTTCTTTGTCACCCACTTTGATCCTGTTAGTTCATTTTTCTGGTCAGCTCTTAGGCCATACATCCTCTGAAATTCAAACTATAATTCCAGAGGAAAGTGCTATTTTAAGCAGCATCCTGTAGAAAAACTTTATTAGTCTTCTCAAGAAAGTCAGCTTCTTGCTGCTCATTGCTACCACTGTACCTGTACACGTCTCTATTTTACAACACTTTCCACTCTGAAGAGTAGTGGTTCATTATTTGCTGCCTCATTAAACAGTTGAGCTCCTCAAATACAGAAATCATGGTTTATATATCTCACAAACCCAGCAGCTAGTATTTTGCTTGGTGTGAAATGGCACTCATTAAGTGTTTGTGGAATAAATGAATGAAGACCCAATTAACTGCTATCATCACCATTGCCTTGCTACACATATGCCTCTCCTTTCAACTCTATCCAATGAGTCCTGCTTAAAAGATCCTCCACAAAATTAAATAACAATTATCTCACCTCCAAGTTATGGCACAGACATTCCCTCTAAACCTGAATGAACTTCCCCCTTCTCTGTCAAGTCTGGCCCTTTTGAAGTGCTGATCAACATTAACCTTATTCCTTTAAGAAGGGTTATTATCACAACTAACTCTACAAGTCACTTTGAAGTTTCGTTGAGGAGGAGGATGTAGACCATTAACTAGAAACCTACTATTAATTTCTGTATATCAATTATCTCTTTTATTTACAATGGTTTTGAAATACATGGAATGAATATAACATTATTCCCATTTTACATATCAATAACTGAAGCTAAGAACAAAATAAATAACCTGTTAGCTCCAACTTTTTTGTCACTGACTAGAACACAGTTTTGTATTAAAGAATGAACAAGTTCTTTGGAGTCTGGGAGATGTCCTTCCAAATGCTACCTTGACCATTTATGAGCTATAGGACTACTCAAGGAGTCAGTCTGAACTTCAGTTTGCTAGTTTACTAAAAGAGGATAAGAAGCTGAAGAATTGAGTTTCCTTTTCGTCATTCCTAGCTGTATTATATTCTACATGCAGCCGCCAATAAATGGTATCAATGGACATGACGTTTGTAAAAGTTGATGTCTTCTGCTCTCTACATGCACAACACAAAAGAATAGACTGGGTTTTGTGTTCTTCCTCACCAAAAATACTTTTCAAGTTCTCTCATATTTAGCAATGTTCTGAACATTTTATTAATATTTTTAAAAGTTGGAATTTTTAACTATTGGAATTCCTAATCATGAAACAACTGTCAATATAACCTACTGTCAGTGATCTATTATCACTACCAAAGGAAAGTAATAAGCTAAGAAAAATATATATGTACTATACTGCAAGATGAGAAATCTTCCTGATAGAAAAGTGAGAAAAAATAGTTTAGAAATCATAACATTATTGCCATTTCATTAGGGGAGGCTTTTTACTAGGGAGGGTAACAGCATTTAAAATAGTTTTCTATGGAACCTTTTAGTACATACCTCGATGATCATTTCTTGTCCTTAAAATCACAAGGAGAGATTTGACAACCTCAATTTCTTAATGTAGCTGTTTGAAACACTCCTTTGTGACACTCATATCTCAATGCTTAGTTAAAGCCTTCTGCAGCCTTAAAATGGGAACCAAATGTCTCCTGTCAAGAAAGAGCCTTAGCACCTAGTAATATAACCAAATGTTACAATTTATTCTTTGACTGCCCTGGAATTTTCCTGTCAGGGTGCTATTTCTAACTGGTCTAGTCACATTTCTTGGGTTTTGCATCTGACACAATCAAAAGGGGCTCCTGGAAATTATTGATCAGCTGTGGCCCTGTAGTGAGAGTCTGAATGCCATTCAATAACATTGCTTGCCAAGAAAGCAGGATACACTGCAAGTTGTCGTGAAATTCCCATCATGCTGTTTTCCTTTAGGTTCATTGATGCCTCAAAAGGAAGCCTGAAAAGCAGAGAGGCGACTGATGTGGACGGTGAGAGAAGGAATCGCAGGTGGGATTTGAGGGTAACATCAAGAAAACATTTGTTACAAAACATGAAACTCTCTCGGGTGCTTGTGGGCACCCTCTCTAGCACTGCTGTTTTGACAACACCCGCTCTCTGCAGTCCTTTATTCTCCGGTCTTCTCAAAGGGCTACTGAGCCAGAAGCAATAACACAACAGGGAGTACTTATGTCAGCCCTTACACACATTTCTGTGAACTGAAATATGAGGTGTAGCTAAGTAGAACTCACTATTGCCAGGGTCTACATATTTTATCTGTGCACTCACTCCCTAGAATTGCTCTCCTATTACTGTCCTGATTGTAGCTAAAAACAATAAATGAAAATATGCTGAAAGATGACAGTCTAAAGTCATAATGGAAATTACAGGCACATAAAGTAGCACTGAGGTACCTGGCTGGCCATTTGACTAGGAGTACAGATGTCCTGTCCAGATGCAACAAAGCAGCCCACATTCCCTGGACTCTGTAGCGACAAAATGTACACTCCCAGCACACTGACGCCCTGAACCCTTGAGAGTAGGTTTTCCTGGTAGCAACTCCGTGGCACCTCTTTAATTTGTACTCCTAAAGTTGCTGGTGCACTGTTCAGACAAATAGATGTCAAAACGAGCTGAGGGTGCTGCCCAAGCTAACAGAACATAAAGAGCTTAACATTTCTTGGGTCAGACCTGTATCATCAAATTGCACTGATGGCACGGGAAATGCTGAATTCTGTCCTGTCTCTGAATAGGCTGTAGGTCAGTTATTTCTGAGAACGTTCATGAAAACTTGGTGAAAGAGTGACTATAATCTTCTTAAGAAGAAATAGTTCTGTTCTAAAATGTAAGGATTGATATTCTGTGAAGAAAATAATTCCCTGGTCAGTAACATTTGAGAAGTTCTTGACCACACCCTGGAGATGTACAGCAATAAAGTCATGGGGTGCTGTTCCATTTAATATTCCTTGAAACATAGTTGGGAAGTCATTGTTTTATTTACCTGAGACAGTAGACATTTTGTATGCCCCTCTTTTTAAAATTTGAATTTGCCTTACTTCATTTTCATTATCTAACAGAAATGCTAAGGCCAATCAAACACAGGTGTGCCCAGTACTATTAAGAAGCCTTACTTTCCAGGATGGCATTAGAGTGTCTATATAGAGCTGCCCTTGGATTTTATTATCTAGACACAAAACACTCTAAAGATCCCTCAGAATTGAAAAACTAAGTCCTTATGCTGGAGAACAAGACATCCACCTCACACTTGATGTTATGTTTATTACAAAACTTATACAATCTTTGGATGTTTAAAAAAAAAAATTTAAGTTTCCTCTATTGAAAAAGGAAACATGCGGTTAACATAATTTCACAAATTTATACCCCCAAATTCTTCCCAACCTTCACCAATGACAGTACCTCTGCTTGGATTATCTGAAGCAAAGCAATCATGTATCCAGCAAACTTGTTTTTGGTATAGGATGAGAGTTCAGTCTTACCTGCTAAGTCATCAAATCTCTTCACTGTGGCTATTTTTCAGTGCATTGCTTTCTGGCTACCCAGATTCAAAACTGTGTTAGTCCTTTTCAACATCAATTGGTGAATTTAAAATGTCTTAAGAGTTTAGTTTCTATCCTGAAACTAAACAGGAAATTCTTCACTCCTTTAACTCTCTTGTTGCACTTTTTTTTTTACCTTCCTTTTGTCCTCTATCTCCCACTTATCCCTTTCACCTTCTCTCCACTTGCCTCACTCTCTTGATCCATCAGACACAGCCCAGCCCTCTGATAGCTATACCTTAAAGTAATTTTGGACAGAAGCAAAAGGCACTGGAATCCTTAGTAATCCGCTTCAGATCCAGCTACTGAGCGCTGGTTAGTCTCCTGAACAGCCAACAGTCTTTTCAGGCAACTACCTTGGAAATTGAAAACCTGTTAGAGCATCCGTGGAATAACGTGAGCCCTGAAACAAAATCATACAAATAGAAGAGAAAATGTCCTTTCGATGTTAAGGCACTGCTGAAACAACTGAAAGGAAGACAGGCTCTAGCTGATCTCTACTGATGAGCCCCAAAGTGGCTGGTGCTTAGAAGCTGACTGGTTATTTGCCTGCATTTCAGGTGTCATTAGGCTTTTGCCCTGAAGGCTGAGCAGCTTACTCTACTGCACACAGCTTCCTGTGTGAGACAGAACAGCAAACCTGAGATAATGCATATTTGAGAGTTACTCATGGGATAAGCAATACATGCACAGAGCATTCCAGCCCAGCAATGCCTGCTACTTTGTTAAAGGGAAAGGTAACTGCAAATGTAACTGCTGCAGTTGATTTGTTGTTTTTTTGTTTGTTTGTTTCTGTTCCCAACCTCCATCCGCAACTGCCATTCCCCTCCTCCCTGGGGAGAGACCACGAAGCTCTCACCCGCCTCTCCTCGGACTCCCTGGCCCCTGAATTACTTTTCTTCCCTACTCCTCCCACCCCTTTACTCTCTTCCCCACTTCCTGACAAAATTGCATCAAGTTCAACATGTTTGACATGGGTGTACAAATATGCTGAATAAATCTTTCTGCTCAGCCAAATTTAGAGTAACTTCTCTCTCTTTGTTGAGATCATCACTGAAATTACTCCTATGGTTCAACATTTTCATTTCTGCCTAATGCGCAGGGTATTTCTAAGCAGGTGATTTTGTGTGTGTGTGTGCCAGACTGACACTAATAAAAGCTTCTAAAGTGCCGAACATAATGCATTTCCAAGAAATTCAAGTCACATCACCTCCTCTTAATATACTTTTCTCTCTCATGTCTCCTCTTGTCTCTGTTCCTCACTTCACACCCTCCTGTGACTCTCTGGCATTGCCCTTTATTTTTCAAGCTCCTTCCAACTTGTTTTCTTCTAGTCTTCCCCACCTAAAACAGATTCTTCAACTGGACACTTCTGATCACCGTGGTACCCTCCTAACAACAAACGCCATCTTTCCTCCCCCAACTCCACTATCTTCTTCACTCTGACTCATCCCCTGGTCCCAGGACAACTGAGCTTTGCAAGACTGGGACAAGGATCAGGAGCAGGAAATTTAACAATGGCAGAGCTGTGACAAGTTAATTCAACTCCTGCTGTTAAATTAACCAGCGTTCCAGCCGAGTTAACGCGTCACCCAGTTTCAAAAGGTTAAGCTCCAAGCTTAATCTTATTCATCATTATGAACTCTCCAAATTGGCTGAAATATTTAAAATTCAGTGAAATGAAAGGACTGCAGGAAACACTTAAGAGCCAACTACTCGGTCTTCAAAAAATGGAGAAATAATCTACAAAGATTAGGAAAAGAAGGCTTCAGAATGGGTGAATGGAGACACTCAAGAACCAGGTTAGAGTGAATAATAAAAGGACATGGAGGACAAGGACATCTTATCTTCCCACTATCATAAAGAGATTCAGGCGTTAGGGAGAAATTTAATGGAGCACCCTGAAAATGCTTGTCCTATCTCATCATAAGCAACAGACCAAAACTGAATGCTAATGAAAAGGGCACGTACAATAATACCTCCTGAGCTCTCGGCTTCTCTTTGGACTTTGGACACAGATGGGAGGTGGGCCGCAGTGTGTCCCCCACTTATCACTGATGGGGAGGGAGATCACAGTCCCCTGAGTGCTCTCTACTCAGGCTTCTGTGACACAGAGAGCCCAGATGAATTTTGAGAGAAGGAACTGTGCAGCAGGGAAGCACACTAGAGGTGCTGAGGCTAGCTTTTCTGACTTAGCAAAATGTTTAGTATACAGCAGGGCTTAATAAAGGTTAACTCCATCATTATTAGTATTACTTTTATTGTGCATTTTCAATTACAAACCTCTGTAGACTATAGAATAGTGTAACAACTGAGATGAAAGGAAATATTCCACATGCATCTCTTTCCCTTCCTCAATCTCTCACCCCAAGCTGAAGTGTATGGACTTGTTTAAAATGTTATTTCATATGTTCATGAGCTTCTGCTACCAACTGTGCAACCCAGGGCTCTTCACACAAATAGCCAAATTTTGTTCAAGCTGGTCCTCACACCTCAACTTCCTCCCTGCTTCTGTTTGCCACTCAGATGTGCCGTCACAGATTCCTTCGTGCTCCATTCCATCTCTTCTCAGAAACTTTATGTACTAGGGTCATCCATCCTTAATTTGCCAACATAATCATGCTTAAACTTTTTGCAAGAGGTACTATTAGGATTTGTAATGACATTGCTTTGTTGATTGTATATTTGAGCTATTTATATATTTTATTGCATCATAGGTCTAGAGGGCAAAAACCAAGCCTGTCTATTTTTAATACACACTCTGTGGCTGGGACAGTATTGTCCATCTCTTGAGCTCCTAATAAATAATAAACCTATGACCCCCATCTTAATTTTGTGCCGTATTTGTTTTAACTTTTTCCTCTCTCTCTCTCTCACAAACACACACACACACACACACACACACACACACGACCTTCCTTTCTGATTCATATGCTGCCGTTATTTGGTTGCTCTATTCTAATTACACTGGTAAAAAAAAAAAAAAACCAATACAAGGCATATATGCTAAAGTGTTAAACAGTAGTGAAGATGGTGAACATCTTGCCTTTATGACTTCAGCACATACACCTCTGATATCTCCCTGTTAAATAAGATGCTGAGTGTGACTGATTATATTTTCCAGTAATTGTCTCAACATTACCACCCATCCGAAATGCCCTTATACAATGTGACTTTATCAATTCCTAACCAAGGGAAGAAGTTGAATTTTCCTCTTCTTGAGTTGGGGTCAGCCTTAGTGATTCAACTGAAACCAACAGGATGTGGCAAAAGTGAAGTTGTATGACCTGTGAGCTTAGGTCAAAAAAAGCCTTCTGACTCTTGGAAAGCTAGCTCCCCAGATGCTGTCTCTCAAGACACAATCTCACAACCCAGCCACCAAACTCTGAGAGCCCAAACCAAATAAGGCCATACGTAGGTGCTCTGATCAATAGTCCAAGTGAGCCCAGCCTTCAAGTCATCTCAATCCAAATTCCAAGGATATAAGTGAAAAGTCACAAGGTGATTCTGGTACCCAGCCTTTGAGTCATCCCCATCCATTCAAGTCCTCAACTGAGGCCCAGACATCAAGGAACAGAGACAGGACATCCCCCCTGTGCCTGGTCAGAATCCTGACTCACTGGATCTGTGAGCAGAGTAAAATGGTTGCTTTACACAACTAATACTGATGTCTATTGCATTAAATATTTTTATTAGGAATCATTACATTTTGTGAGAAGAATTTTGAGCATCTATGGAGACAATCATATTTTTTTCCTCCCTGGATCTATTACTATGTTG
Organism: Camelus dromedarius; assembly: GCF_036321535.1. Lineage (NCBI taxonomy): Eukaryota > Metazoa > Chordata > Mammalia > Artiodactyla > Camelidae > Camelus > Camelus dromedarius. The sequence goes on from NC_087439.1 coordinate 40,704,092, forward strand.
AATTACATTGATAGATTTCTTAATATAAATCCAGATTTACATTTATGAAATAGATCTTATTAGTTATGATATATTATTTTAAATGTAGTTTTGCTACTATTTGCTGTTACTTGATTTAGGATATTTATATCGATATTTATAAGTAACATTGGTCTTTGGTTCCCTTTTTTACAATTTTCTATCAGGGGTAGGTATCAAAGTTATACTTGCTTCACATAAAGGATTTGGAATTTTTTCTCTTTTTCTATAATCTAGAACAATTTAAATAAAACTGCGATTATCTTGTCTTTAAAGGTTTTACAAATACATAAGCCTGATGTTTTTCTCTGGAGAGCTCATCAATAAATTATCTATTTCTTTTATGGAAATCAGTCTTTTAAAATTTCCTATCTCTAGTGGGGTCAATTTTAGTAAATTATATTTTCCTAGAAAATTAGTCTTTTTACCAAGGTTGTCAAATTTATATGCACAAGATAGGGCAACATTATCTCCCTTTTTAAATATATCTTTTGTTTTAATGGTGCTTCATGGTCATTTTTTTTCTTTATTGCGTTAAAATACTTAAGATGAGAGCTACACTCTTCACAAATTTTAAGTGTACAATAAACTAATGTAAACCATAGGCATAATGTTGTATAGCAGATCTCTAGATCTTTCTTGATCATCTTGTATAACTGAAGCTTTATATTCATTGAAGAGTAAATCCCTATTTCCCCTTACCCACTGTCCCTGGCAATCATCACTCAACCCTTTATTTCTAAGGGTTTGACTATTTTATATATGTAATATAAGTGGCATTATGCGATGTTTGTTTTTCTGTGACTAGCTTCTTTCACTTAGCATAGTATCTCAAGACTTACCCAAGTTTTTGCATATATCAAAATGCATTTTTAAGGCTGAATAATATTCCATTGAATGTATGTGTCACATTTTCTTTATATATTCATATACTGATGGGCTTTGGCTTATTTTCACATCTTGGCTATTGTGAATAATGCCACCATGAACATGGGAGTGCAAATATCTCTTTGAAATCCTGACTACAATGCTTCTGATTAAATACTCAGAAGTCAGATTGCTATACCATATGGCAGTCTTACTTTTAATTTTTTGAGGACCATCCATACTATTTTATATAGTGGCTGAATGATTTTACATCCTCACAGTGTGCAAGGGTTCCAATTTCTCCCTGTTCTAACACTCATCTTTGTTTTTTGATTTTATAATGCCCATCCTAACAGGTGTGAGATGATATTTTGCTGGGTTTTGATTTACCTTTTGCTGAGGAGTAGTGATGTTGAGCATCTTTTCATATTCATGTTGGCCACGTCTATGCCTTTTTAAAAGAAATGCTTATTAAAGTCCTTTACCAATTTTTAAACAAGGTTTTTTTTGGTTTTTTGCTTTGTTTTGTTTTGTTTTTTTGCTATTGAGTCCGATTTCCTATGTATTTTACATATTTGGAGTCAATTTTCATGAAGTGTGTAAAGTCTGTGTGTAGATTCAGTTCTTTACGTGAGGATGACCCATTTGTTCCAGCACCATTTGTTGAAAAGATTATCTTTTCTCCATTACGTTGCCTTTGCTCCTTTGTCAAAGGTCTGTTGAATTCATTTATATCAGTCTACTTCTGGGTTCTCCAATTTGCATCACTGATCTATTTGTTCATTCATTCACTTACACTACAATGTCTTGATTGCTATAACTTTATGGTAAGTCTTAAAGTTTCACTCCTCCAACTTCATTATTCTCCTTCAATATTGCGTTGGCTATTCTGGGTCTTTGCCTCTTCATACAAACTTTAGAATAAGTTTGTTGATATATGCAAAATAACTTGCTGGGATTTTAATTAGGATTGCATTGAATCTGTTGGTCAAGTTGGGAAGACTCACATCTTGACAATATTGAGTCTTCCTATCTATGAAGGATAAGATATAAAATATCTCTCTATTTATTTAATTATTCTGTGATTTCATTCATCAGAGTCATAGTTTTCCTCATGTAGATTTTGCACATATTTGTTAGATTTATAACAAAGTATTTCATTTCTGTGGGTGCTAATGTAAATGGTATTGGGTTTTTAATTTCAATTTCCACTTGTGCATTGCTGGTATATAGGATATAGTTGGATTAATGTCAACCATATTCTGTAGAGTTTTCTATTTTTTGCCCTTGCTCTTTGTCTCTATTTTAGTCTTCCACCTTTTTATGCCTTTTATGGTAATAACTGAACTCTTCATGTGATTTAATTTTCTCTTTTTTCTTATGTTATTTTTTTTCTTTTTTTTGTGAAATTCAGTGAGTTATTTTGTTTTTAACAACTAGTTAGGTTTGGCATGTAGTCAAGATTATTGTACACTTGGGAAATGGTGTTTTCTCAATTTTTAGGCTTTCAATTTTAACATATAGTCATAAAATTATATTAATTTTGCACTTAAAGTCTTCTATAGGCTTATATATTTTTTACAACTAAATGGACTATGAGTGCCACATATAAATATTGATCTTATCAAAGGGTCTTGCTTTGTGTGTTCTGTAGGGGCTGTGCTATTTGGCACTTGCATATTCATGTTTATATATGTATTATGAATTGTAGCTTCTAGTTTTATCAAAGTTCATTCATGCCTTGTTTAATACTTTGAGTCTTGAGCTCAAGTTTATCAAATAAAAAGAATGTGATCCCTTTTTTGTTTTGTTTTTGTTTGTATTTGACAAGTGGCTCAGACCAAAACTATAGCCTGGGGCAAACACTACCAAAGAGTTGAAGTAAGGGATGTGGAGGGTGAAAGAAGAAAGGAAATGAAACCAACACAATCAAATTATATTGGCTTATCAAATTGGCTACAGGTGCAATACAGTTCTAAACACTGCAGGTCTGTCTGAGAAGCCTTGTGAAATGCACCTCATAACAATTCACCCAGGGGATGAAAAGGAGAATTATTTATTGATAAGCACCCAAGCTCCCTTATTCAAGGGTGGTTCCACAGGGTAATTCCTCTACACTTCTGGGCTGTTCATGATTGCTGAGCAGGTTGTCTTAGGTGGTTCCTGCCATGACATCATAGAATCCCTTGTGCTGGAAGTGAGGTAGGTGGCATAGGTTCACCGTGAGGCACTATGAGATTCATATAGGTGCAAAGCCTATTTGGAACAATAGCCACAGCAATGTCTGGAGTTAGAAGAGGACCTAAATGGATTGGGAATGGTGCACAAAAGTGTCCAATACACGAAATATAGCTTTACCAATATTATTTATTTTTAGTCTTTACAGGTCACTTTGTTTCAGATATGTAACTTGCACATACCAGTTATGTTTTGCTTAGAAAGCCAATCAAAACATCTTTTCCAATATCCCATTTAGATACATTAATATAACTGATATACCCGGTCTATGCTCTGTCAGATAGATAGATGGATAGACTTATACATGTAAAATTAATTGCATTGTGATATGTTTATTGTGTTTTTCACTATTTCTGTTTTCCTTGGGGTTTTTTTTTTTTTTGTATTGTTTTGATATAAAGATTTGCAATTTTTTTCTAGTGATTACTTTTATAATAATACTTCAGTATAGTCTCCTTAGTCTTCCCTCTCCTTAATTACACTCTCCAATTTAGATTCTCAGCTTGAAATAATAATTTTTAAACCAAAAATGCTAATTACATGACATTTCATGGGGTTTTTCCTACTTGACACTTTCTCCCTTCTCCTCTCATTTTCTTTTTAGTTGTGTTATTCCTACTTTGTCAAGTGCATACAAAATTACATGCTCTCATTTATACATATACCCATCTAAATGATTTCAGTACTCTTTATCAATCTATTTGCCAAAAAGTCCCCTAGCATTTAGAAGCTGGATAAAATTTGCTCCATAGTAGATTCCTTGAGAAGGGCTGGAGGGCATAATATTCTTTGAGTTTTTACAGTTTTGAACTGCTCTGTTTTAGCCTAGTTCTTAGAAGACAGTTTGAATGGATGTAAAATCCTTGTCATTCTATCTTTGTGTCTCTTGAAAACATTGCCCCACTATTGCCTTGATTTATATGTTGCCATCGACAATTCTGATACCAACTTAGTTTTCCTTCCTTTGTAAGTGGCTTGCTTTTTTTTTTTTTAATCTGAAAGCCTGAAGGAATTTTTTTTTTTTTGATCTTCAAAGTCCAGCATTTTTACTAGAATATATTTCAAAGTAAATTTTTGCCAGCACATGGAAGGCTTTTTCAATATGTACAACAAAGTTTTTTTTTTTAATTTCAGGAAAGTTTTCTTAGATTGTCATTTTAAATATTAGCTCTGTTTCACTGTTTTGTTTTTGTTCCTTTTAGGCTCTACTCACATCAACTTTTTCTCTCTGATCTTTATCCATCTTTATTATTTTTATTCTTTTGGCTTTTTTCATTCTTATTTTCTGTATCTTTTACTATTATCAAATATCTACTTTCCTTTGGGTATCTTGTAATTAATTGTTATTACTGGTATAACTTTGTCTTTTTCTTCAACTATTTCCTAGTTCAGTCAGCTCTTATATTACATCATTTTGATATATGTCTAATTGAATTTTATAGTTTTCTTTTATATTTGCAATTAGTCTAATTCATATTGGAGCATTTTCTTGTTTTCATTAGCTTTTTATCTTCAAATGCTTTTTGTTCTTTTACAACCAAAATTCTGATTGATACCTCCCACAATGCTGCTCTCACTCTTAGATGTAGTATATTCCCATGATTTCCACCTCCTCTAGTCTCGTACACTTCCCAAGCCACTTCCTTTAAACTAATTCACAATTTATCCGAATTCTTCACAATATTTCTTCACCGGGAGTAGGACTCCCTTCTACCAAGGTTAAACACTAGTTGATGTGATCTGAATTTTGTCCCCAACAGGATTCCTCCTCAGTCTTCTTTCTTCTCTTCTATTCTTGCTGATTTTTTATTTACTTGAAAGTATCAGAGCTTGCATCTGCTTAGTATGAATGTGTATTTACTCACTCTGTGAATTATAGTCTGAAGTCATCTCTGTCTCCTAGTTATGACTACCCATGAGCTTTGGGCAATATTATTTATACTCTTGTTTATCTGCATGAACATGGAGGCTGTGAAAAGATGTGACTTCAGGATACAGTCTTTAACTTACAAGAATTGTGACATACCAAGTAATACAACATGAATATTGAACTAGAATATAAGTCTTTTAAAAATCCTTTATTGGGAGAAGAAATACTTGAATATTAATTGATTTATATGTGGCCTATAATAGGGGGCAAAAGATCTAATATGTGGGGGTATTTAAAAGAATCTGAACACCAAATTAGCTTTAAATTGTCATTTTTTTCATAACTTAACAGATAAATTCATAAGTAAAAAGTACAAAATTCGGAAATAATGCCAATACATTAATTTCTTAAAAGCCAATAGATTAAAACAGTGCATAGCATTGCTCTCATTTAATGGATTATACATAGTTTCCATTGATGCATTTGCCCCAAAGTGTGATACTATGTGCATACTAAAATTTCCCTGAAGTCATACTTTTAAAAAAGATTTCTTTGGCTCATATATAAAGAAAACCACAAATTCATTCAAGTCTTTGCTGCACAAAAAACAGATTCACCTATAAAAATTTTATTTACCACATAGAAAATGTGATAATTAGTAAATGTACTATCAATTAACTATAAATTATATTTAAGTAAGATATCTAATATAAAATATATAATATCTAAATATCTATTTAGGTAAGTTATCTGAATAGAAAATATTATCTAAGACTACACTGAATAAAGGTACACTATATTTTTTCTTTTTATCTTTTCTAAACATTGGCTAAACAGTGATGGATTATTGACATTTCTTCATTAGGGTTGCTCATTTATAGCAACGATTTGTCTCATTCCCCAGTTTCAACTTTACAATAAAACATACCTTGACCACACCTTGTTCTCTCATTTCCAGGCCTTTGTACATGTGACTTTGGAATGCCATTTCACTCTTATTTTCCTGGTAAAGCCTCACTCATTCATGTAATTTTTACTTAAAATTTTAATATAATGTATTCCATGTCTAATGAATCAAATTCTAAGGTTTTATTTTTGTACAAGACTCTTGAAACTAATTGAAGTACTGTAAAATTTTATTGAATGTAGTTGTCTACTCACAATATGCACTTTACTGAGAACTGCTATTTAGGCAAAATATTGTACGTAAACATAACATGTAAAGTGCAACTGATGTATTTATACAAAATATTTCAGATATCAGTGATAGAATCTGTTTAATAATACTCAATAATCTTTTATTAAACAGCATTCAGCAAAAAAAAAAAACTAATAGAGAAAAATTGATGATTATATGGATATCCATAAGACTCTCTTAAAATTTTCACAAATCTAAAATACAGTCATTGGGAGGTCACAGAGATGTCGTAAGAGATTAACAATGAACTTACAGAACCCCATATTCCATAGTGGTCAGCATTAACCATTAATTTATCAACTATTTAAAAATACTATATGTACAATAGAAGACATTCTTCAATGTTCTGGGGAAGAATCACATCCATTCCTTGAGCTAAGTATTATTACCTCCTGCACCTCCTTTTCCCTCCCTACCAAAAAACTCAAGGGAACAGTGTAAAGTTTGAGAAGGCTGATCCCAGTTTAAGATAATCCTTTTTCTGACAGTATCATTGAGCTAACATGCTTTCAAACATCCTTATTCAGTATGTGTCTCACAGGCTCTTCTCTTTCTACGCTCTGACCATCCTCTCACACTTGCTCACACTTGATTCCTTTATGGGAATAGTTTCGACTACATCTGAACAATTTTACATCATATATTATATAAACATGCAGTAAACATAAAGTATGATAGAAATCCATAGAAGCTAATGAAGAAACTTTTCTGGAAGTTAGCTACCAAGAGACTTATAGGCATAATCCTGAGTCTATCAATAACATTTAAGATCCAAATGCCCTAAACCAAAAAGGAAATCAATGATCAGGGAATTTTAGATCAAGATCTTAGAATAAGAATGTAGCTCAGAATTTTCTGCTTTCAAACAGATAAGTATTAGTTTTCCTATTTTACAGATATGCCAACTGAGATATAGCAAATAAAATGCCTAAAGCCCCACAGTTATTATTAGTAGTGGAAAAGGAAAATGGTAAAATGGTCCTTTATTTTCTGTTTCCTTTTATAATACTGTGACCACTTGATCCCAATGGCCATCTTAGTGTAGGGATTAGTATTACACCAAAAATCTTTTTTAAAAAATATATTATTATTCTATTTTTATTTTTGAGGGGGAGGTAATTGGGTTTTTATTTATTACCTGTTTTTAATGGAGGTACTGGGGATTGAACTCAGGACCTTGTGTTTGCTAGGCATGTGCTCTGCCACTGAGCTGTACCCTCCCCCCTCAAAAAATTATAAAGAGTAGCATTAACTCTGTATTGTGAGTGATGTGATGGGCAAAATTAAAATTGAGCAAATAAAAGTCATTTTATCAAAATATACCAAAGATCTATAGGTCATAATAATGTAAGAATTTAAATAAAAACTGGTTAAATAAAAAGTGAAAATATTATGTATGAATATGGACTATGAAGCTCATCAAGGGAAAGCAAAGAGTAGACAAAATTCAACAGTATGGACAAAAAGCAAATATTTGATCTAAAATACTATTGAGATATATGATAACTAACATCTTTAAAGTTAATATAATTAATGCCTCAGTATTTAAAATGTAAAATGTTTTAACCCACTGTATAAATACCTTAAAAACTAAGTTAGGACTTTCTTATTTTGAGGCATTTTAAGAAAGTCTTCAAGGAAAGATAGGAGACCAAGAAGGGAGAATAAAGTCTAAAGGTGGTTGGAAGACTAGTTGGTCAAGTTAAGACATGATGAGTTCAAATATAGTTAGAAAATATTATTTTTATTCATAATTTAAAATTTGCAATAAGCACAGGGCCTTCTATAATTAGCAATAATTCAACTATAATGTATAAGTTCAATAAGTGAAGGGCTGTTATTGCAGTAAAACTTGCTTCAGTGTCTCAGGGCTAAATGTTAAATGGTATTATGTTTAAAGAATAAAATATATTTAATTCACAGTTAAATTATATCAACTCAACAAATACTATTGCTTTGTACTGTTTCCTTAATGTTAAAGATCACCAGCTAGAATTTTAAGTAATATTTTTATAACTTTATAAGACTTTGAGTTTTTATTTTATTATCTTTTAATAGCTTATATAATAAAATATAGTTATATACAAATTTATTACAGACATAAAATAATCTAAAGACAAGGAAACACAGAAAGAGAGAAGTCTATTTCATTCTCCATTATGCAACCTCTACAAAACAGAAACAGTGAACTCTGTCTTGTGACTATTACAATCACATTTTAAAAAGTGATTCTTGTAATTAGAATTATTGGTAAAGAATTTATCAAAACAAATGACTCTCTACTGAATACAGTCATGAAACCATGCACTGTGAAGTGTTAAACTATTGTTTCTTTTGGGAAAAAATTCAATGTCATACTTTAAAAAAGAGGAAAAAGGGGTGCCTGTAATTCTCATTCTCAATACAATAGTGGAAATTCACAATTCACAGCATAATTAAGTAACCTGTTGACACTATGTGCAAGTCTGGTTCTTCCATTCAGATTGATGTCACTTAATCAAGCACCGCTGATACCATGTAATAATATACAAGAAAATATTCAAGATCTACAGCAAGATAAAAAGCCCACTATAGAAGTGGAAATAAGCATTCAAATTACATTTCTAAGCATAATCCAAAGGATGTCAACTAATACAGCATTAAATTAAAAATGGCATGAGTGTGCTAAATCCTGAAAGGGTGATGTTTATGTTATGATTATCAGATATCATCTCGAAGCAGGTTTTTAGTATCACCTATATGTATATTTTATACTTGAAGATGAGAGTATTCCCCAAGCTTCTATTAATACTATCTCAGTGAGACTGCTCCATCCATGTTACAAACATTAAGCACTCTGATAGACATGTTCTCTGCTCTAGACTTCAACATAACTCTTCCCAACCTACTAACTCACCTTTTTTCCTCAGTGATCTTAATTTTCTAAGTATTCATTTCTCTTCATTGCATATTTGGCACATTTAACACATTTGACCATACTGTATAGTTTTTGAACACAGGGATGGCAACTCTTTTCTTTTTTTCATGTGCTAAAGCTCTCTACAGATCCAGACTAAGGTCTGATTCTGGACCTATGACAGGAGAATATAAAAAGTTATGGATTAGTCATTACTTCCTTAGTGCCTGATTCAGTTAAAGGTGTTGCTAGGAACACCTTGCTTCTTAGCTCTGACCTTGTTTCTTAGTTCTCTCGTGACTGAGTTCTACCCAATGATTGAGCTTCTATGTGGTACCTCCAGTTCCTACAAGGAAGAAATTTTCTGTCTTTGAAGACCAATTTTATCTTGGAGAGAGTGTGATTTCAGATTTTGTTCAGAGCACTTCTTTCTATTATCCTAGGATTACCAAGGATAGTGCTGCTTGAATGCTGTTTATTTTTGTCAGAAACAAACAGCAAGATCAACTTATAACTAGATCTAGAGTTAGGCAAGAATTCATGAGACACAAACCCGGAGAGCTGGACATAATATCGAGGGCCTGGAAAATGAGGGTGAATACTGAGATTGTTTAAGACAAGCCACTCTGAATTAGTGTGTTTTAGGATGGCTTCAATTTATATGTGCTAAGCTAAAGATTTACATTATATTCAAATAGAAGGATAATTTTATTTAATGGGTGATCAGTTTGGAAACTGTCCTGAGATTTATAGTTTAAAACCATTGAAGAGCTACTATAATGAATATCAAACTGTATTAACAAGATGAAACATGGGACATAAAGGACCTGATATTACTTCGTCTGAAAAAGGTCCAACTAAAAAGACACAAGAGTAGCTGCAGTAGGTGGGGAAGATTAGTATGAAAGGTGGGTAGTGATCAACTCTCTTCAGAATTCCCTGGTAATACAATAAATAGAAATTATCATAAAATATATCATGCCAGTTCTACAACTAAGGAAAAGCAGCATACATTTAGCATTGTTCAATACTGAAGGTAATTCAAATAGATTTAGAAGCTATTTTAGAAGTGTCTAAGTTGAGGATATAAGTAGTATTTCCAAAAGTATCTAAAGTAATACCACTACCTTGCCTCTACTACATATTCCATAATATTGAATGTTCATTGATATATACAAGCTTATTTAATCACCACAGAAACCTTGAGAAATAGAAAGGCAAATGGGTCTTCATTTACCCAAGATAGCCCCAGTTTTAGCTTTTTACAAGCAGATTAGCATTTCCCAAAGTGCTCCAGTTTAGACCAAATTATATGGATACAAAGGTATAACACCTCTTCCCTCATTTTACAATTGAGAAAATCAAGATGCTCAGCTGGAATTATAAAATTTATAAATAATAGAACTGATATTTAATATATTTAATATAAAGACTCTGATTCTTCAATATTAAAGGCATATTCTTTCAAGGAATAGAATTAGATAATTTTTCAGGGTATATTTTAATTCTTAAAAATGACATTTTTCCTAATAAAATGACTGTTAATTAGTAAACAAATTTAAAGACCTTTCAAATTTTCCAAACCTTCATAACAAGAAAAAATTGTCCATATCTCAAGACTCATAGTTTGTTATAGTTCAGTGACTGCAGAAATAGAAGATGTGATAGATTAAAGATGATGAAAAACTCTTTGAGACTACTTCCATGGAGAAGTGACTCTATGATCACTGACCTAGAATCTGAGTGAGGTCTGTGACTCCTTCACTAACAGAATATAGTGAATATACACCCAAGTCAGTATCTAGTCCAGGGCTTTAAAAGACCCCATCTTGAACGTCTTGTCTCTTGGAAAACTTTCTTTCTCTGTGAGCCTTGAGCTGCTGCTATGCAAACACTCTACCTTGAGACTTCTATGCCAAAGAGGTCAGATATAGGTGCTGTTTTCAAAAATCCCAGGTGAGTTCAGCCATTCAGCCATCCCTGATTTGGCACCAGAAATGTGTGTGAAGACATCCTGACCTTCCAGACCATCCCACCCACTGGCTGACTACTACCAAGTGGTAGTTGAACATTATAGAGAGCAATAGTATGAGCCAGCTGAGCCCTGCCCAAGTTACTGACTCACAACATCATGGGATATAATAAATCATTTCTTGCTTTAAGCTTTCAAGTTTTGGAGTGATTTGTTATGTAGCAATAGATAACTGAGGTAGAATTTGTTCCCTAGAAGTGAGATGGTATGATAACAACAACAATAACAAAACATGTAGCATTGGCTGGGACTGATGGTGGACAGGAGCTGGAAGGAACTATTGGTGAAAACTTGAGTGGCCTTAGGGAGACTATTAGGGCTTCCAGAACAATGTGGAAAATGTTATTGGAAGCCAGTGAAAAGGGCAGCTGAGTTATACACAGACAGAACAGTTAGCAAAACTGTTGCCTGCAGCAATATGGAAAATAGAAAAGCAACCTAACAATCTCAAAAATCTTTCTAAGGATCTCCACAAGCAAAAGTTTTCCTAGCCACCCATAACAAAATGAAAGATGAGAGAGACAAACTATGGAAGAAATTCTAAAGTTTTCTAACACAATTGGAGGATATACTAATGGCTCTGGACAGTCTTTCTAAGCACCCTCCCCCAAAAAATAGCCTCAGAGGAAAGATGAAATTCAGGTGCTTGTTTAGTAAAGCATGGTCTGAGAGTAAAGATGAAGTCAAGGGTGAAAGTGTAAAATCTTTGTTAAGACCTCACAGAGACTTAAGACAGTGTTTGGTAGACCCTTTCAGCTAGACAAAATGACTTTAAAGGACAAAACTCTTCTTAGGGAAGTCCTGTAGATGCTCTCTTTTTATATATTGGGCTTCTAAGAGTCTTGAGGGCACTGTCTCAGCCTAGCAGAGATAGAAAAGAGCTTATTTTGAGGATATTTATAGGTGTGGTGTTGTCTGTTGAAATGGATTGTAAATTTATATACATGAAGTCTATAGAGCTTTTAAAAGATTATATCACTTGAACTGAAAAAGATTATTACAGAATGAAGAAGGCCTTAGGATCCCTAATTTCCTGCAGGCAAAAAGATGGCTGAGAGAACTACTCAGCTATAAACATAGGCTATTTCTTATAGATAGGAATGTCTAATGTCATAATCAAGAGCTCATAGGGAGAAGTCAATAGGCACAGAGAATCATGTCTATGGAGCAGTTCTGGGCTCTATTTTTTTTTTTTTAAATGGCAACGCATGCCTGACTGGATTTCAGAATCGCTACGGACCAGAGATTTTCATATGCTTTTTGTTTTAAGAAGGGCCTTCTTGAAAGGAGTGCCTAATGCTAGTATTCTATGCCTATCTCACCATTGTATGCTGGTTGTGGGAAACACACAATTCATATCTTGTCCAAAGATTAAGATGAAGAGAAACTATACATGAATAACTGTATACAATATACACTTGGACTTGATTTTTAAAAAATGAGATCTTAAAGTTGCTCTATAAATTCAACACAATTCCAATAAAAACACAGGAAGTTTTTTTTTAAGATATCAACAAATTGATTTTAAAGTTATATGGAGAGGCAAAAGACTCTGAATAGCCAACATGATATTGAAAAGGAAGAACAAAGTTGGAGGACTGACACTACCTGACTTCAAGGATTATTTCAGGGCTACAATAATCAAGATAGTATAGTATTGGTGAAAGAATAAACAAATAGCTCAATGGTAAAGAATAAAGAGTCCAGAAATAGATTCACATAAATATAGTCAAAGAGGCAAAGTCAAAACAATGAAGAAATGGTAAGTCTTTTCAACAAATGGTGCTCGAACAACACGACATCTACATGCAAAAAAACCAAAAATGTATCTAGACACAAACTTTACACCCTTCACAAAAATTAATTCAAAATGGATCACAGACCTAAATGTGAAACATAAAACTGTAAAACTCCTAGTAGAAAACATAGGGAAAAAACCTGGATGACCCTGGATTTAGGGATCATATTTTAGATAAATATCAAAGGCACAACCCATGAAAGAAAGACTTGAAAAGCTGGATTTCATTAAAATTAAAATTTTCTGCTGTGTGAAAGACAATGTCAATAGAATAAAAATACAAGCCACAGACTCAGAGAAATTATTTTCTAAATATACATCTGATAAAAAAATACAACTGTTATCCAAAATATATAAAGTACTCTTCAAACTTAACAGTAAAAAAAACAAATAACCTCATTTGAAAATGGGCCAAAGACCTTAACAGATACTTCAACAAAGATATACAGGTGGAAATAAAAATATGAAAAGATATTCCACATCATATGTCATCAGGGAAATGCAAATCAAAACAACAATGAGATACCATTACTCACCTATTAGGATAATGGCCAAAATCCAGAACATTAACAACACCAAATACTGGTGAGTTCCTGGAGCAACAGGAACTCTCATACATTGCTGGTTAGAATGCAAAATGATACAGCCACTTTGGAAGATAATTTGGTAGTTTCTTACAAAACTAAACATATTCTCACCATCTGATCTAGGAATCACATTCCTTAATATTTACCCAAAGGAGTAGAAAACTTATCTCAACACAAAAATCTGCACACAGAGGTTTAGAGCAGCTCTATCTGTAACTGCCAAAACTTGGAAAGAACCAAGATGTCCTTCAGTAGGAAAATGGATAAATAAATTTTGGTATATCAGGAAAATGGAATTTTATTCAGTACAAAAAAGAAATAAGTTTTCAAGCCATGGAAAAAAACATGGAGATACTTAAATGCATATTACAAAGAAAAAGATGCCAATCTGAAAAGGCCATGTACTACATGATTCCAATAAATGACATTTTGGAAAAGACAAAACTAGGGAGACAGTAAAAGGATCAGTGGTTGCCAGGGTTTAGAGGGAAAGGAGGAATGAAAAAGCAGGCACAGGGGATTTGGTGGGTAGTGAAATACTCTGTATGATTCTATAATTGTGGCTACATGTTATTATACATTTGTCTAAATCCATAAAATGTACAGCACCAGGAGTGAACCCCAGTGCCGACTATGATATAGCAGTGTAGATTCTCAGTTTTAACAAATGTACAACTCTGGTGAGGGATACTGATAATATTGGAGGCTGTGCATGCATGGGGGCAGGGTATATATGGGAAATCTCTGTACCTTCTTCTCAATTTTGCTATGAACCTAAAACAGCTTTAGAAAAATAAAGTTTCTTTTTAAAAAACCAAAACCTTAATAAGGAAAAAAGGTACCTTAACCTTTATTTCATACTTTACACAAAAATTAACTTGAAAAAGATCACAGACCTAAACATACAAGATTAAATTATTTAACTTATAAGACATAATACAGAAAAAATATTTTGCTAAAGTGTATATAAAGTATAGATTGATATTGATCTCTTTTTATAAAGAGAAACAGATTAGGAGACACATCAAATTTGACAAAATGTTAACAACTAAAGAATCAAAGTGAAGGGTATATGGGTGTTCTTTGCACTATTCTTAAAAGTTTTCTGTGGATTTGAAAGTTTTAAATTTAACTTTGTGGGAGAAGATAATAACAGAGTCAAATTGAAAACTGAAAAAGAAAAACACTTCATTATACTCTAGGACTGCTTCAAAAGTCTCGAAATAATTAAATTTGACTGTATTAAATACTCCAGCTTTAGAAACAAAAGGCTTTAAAATATAACAAAAGGAAGTAGTAATCAATGACAAATACACAAGAGATTAGAGATGAAGACAGAATAAAAATTCATTGAATTTAGCAACATGAAGGACACTGGTGGAAGTAGTTTTGCTGAAAGTAGTTTCAGTTGCATAGTGAGAGTGGAAACCAAATTAAAGTAGAAAGGGTTGTAAATACATATCAGAGAAATTAAAACAGCCTTGTAAGAGATTTGGCCTTGGCAATCCTGATATCACAATAACTTAAAACAAAAACACATTTTTAAAAATTGTGCTCATTCTTCCAAAAAATTGTTTGCATCTTCTCAGAGAATATATGTCACAAACTGTTAAACAAGTGTATTTGATTGAAAGTAGAGAACTAGTTTAAGTATATTCTAAACTAACCAAACTTCCAGAGGTTTGAGTGCCCACATGTGAACATGAAATACAGGAATTCTCAAATGAATCTGTTCAAAAAGCTGGCCTCCAAGTTCTCCCTCATCACTTAACTGTTACATGAAAAGACGAAATGTCAGATGACTTCAAGTGTTGAAATATGAACTCCCTCTGAAATCTAAGTTATATTTTTGTCAGATTAAAATAGCCCCCGAGTTTCTGACAGAGTAATGGGAAATTTATTTTTTCTCTAAACATAAGGAAAGTGTAAAGGAAAGATACTGCTACATTTTCCCTGTATATGTTGACAGACAAGCCTCTTGTTGTCATCAGGGGGAAACATGGGGACAGTATGTGACATAGAAAAGACTTTCAAAAGGGTCTGCACAGTGATTGTGAAGGAAGAACGAGTGACTTAAGAAGTCATTTTCTTAAGAGAAGAAAATGAAAGAAAAACACATGTCAAAAAAGAAAAAGCTGGAATCACCTAAAAACATCCTCAGTTGTATTTCCCCTCTTCTTTATTAAAATTTTAGTAATTAACAGAAGACTTCAAAGTTACCTAAGATAACAAACATATTCAATTTAAAAAGGACTCCAAATGTTATTTTCCATCTATCACCATGCAGTTGACCCTGTGGTGAGCATGCTGTAGTGTATACAGAAGTAGAAATATAATGTTGTACACATAAAACTTATATAATGTTACAAACCAACATTATCTCAACAATTTCTAAAAGAAGGACTCCAAAGATGTTGGTAGGTATTGAAGGAATGGAGGTGAGAACCTCAGAGAAACGAGTAAGAGAGTTATACCAAGAAAATCCTTACTTCTTTAGCAAATATGAATGAAGTGAGGGACATGTACGAAAGAAAGAAGTTTCAGGTGCACGAGGAATTTCAGCATCCAGATACCATTCACTGAGTATTTACCATATGATGAAAAAGTAGTGCCAACAAGAAGGATGTCAACTCATGGAGGTCCATTTTTCAGATAGCTCTAGAGTTTCTCAGAGTTGGGGTTGGGATTGGGGGAATCAGTAAAGAAAAAAGGTAACTAACCTTGTTCCTGGAAGTCATTATGGGCAAACTGGCAGGGATTTATAGCCATGAAACTTGACTTTTATTGCATATTATGTTAAATTACTTCATATATATATGTTGTATATACATTGCTTTAAAAACATTAAAAGGAAAATATGTTAGAATAATACAGGGGAAAGAACACAATGGAAGGGTAGCCAGCTATCAAACACAGGAGGAGACAATTTTAAAATGGGATTGGACTGTAAGTTTTCAAATAAGTTCTGTATAGTATGAGATTTAACCATATTATATCTCAGGATGATATAAGAAGTGTGATTTTATAACCACCATAAGAAATACATGTGAAATCATAAAATGCAAAGATGTGTCAAAATACTGAAAACAAAGACGTTCTTAATTTTTAAATCAAGGGGAGTTCACAGATTAATTTATTCACCAAATATTTCTTGATTACATAATACATATAAGTTCCTCTGATAGATGTGACAAATAGAACAGTGAAAGAGAACAAGTTTATTCTTTCATGAATTTGACAAAGACAGTAGTCTCTTGGGTAGGGGGAAAATAGAACAATTCACTAGGGTTGGAAATAAAATACTAGAATTTTTCTTTGTATTTTCAGCCTAGAAATAAGAAAGACATGAAGCTTTTCTGATATTTAATATATAGACTGGCAAGGCCATCCTCACTGAGCCCAAATATGAGACCATTACATGTGCTATACTGGTTTATGGAGACATCCTAATGGAACAATGACAGTTCAATAAGACAGGTGGCCCTTCCTCATATTTGAACTATCGCAATTTAAGTGCACCAGTTAAGCAGATTTACAGATTACATTGTCCAGTTTTAATGAAATTCACCCGCTCAAAATGAACAAAAAGTTCAAGAAGACCCTTGCAAAGGAGTCATGGATCAAAGGCAATTCATTAATACAAGTTCAACTGAACAATTAGAAAATAGTAGTGCTAAGATTGTTCTTCCCTGTTGGGCAAATTTCCTATCAGACATTCAAGAGTTAAAAGGCAATGATAATCTCATCAGATCTAATACAACCATGATACTAATACTAAAATATTAAAATTATTAATACTATTAAATTGACTATGATATAATCAAAATTAAATAAGAGTTTAAAGCTG